>NW_027362767.1:166365085-166858265 GCF_046119375.1 Phyllobates terribilis
GAAGCGAGAAAGTACACAGACAACGTACTGCAATCCAATGTCTTTTACTCACAGTTCATGTGCTCCGGGTCACTTCTGTACAGGTAGTGACCGCCCGAGCCGTGTTGCATCCAACAGGTGTGGGGCTCGGTCAACTCCCAGGCAGTTCAGAAGTCTGGCTCAGGACCCCATTTTGTCCTTTCTCTGGCCTGCCTCACCAGTCACCCACTTTTGTCCAGCTGCCGCGGATCTGCGCGGGTAAACGTAGGCCCCATTCCCCGCTGTCCTATATGGTGCCTTCCTAGCAGGTTTGATGAGGTGTCGCACCAATAAATGATTACGACCTCCGGTCTTTGGCTGAGGGTAGTTTCTCCTCCACCAACTTGGGATCCGGTACCCTTAATCTGCCTGACCCTTCACCCGGTATTCTCATGGGTTCTTAGGGTCCCTTCCACCTTCTTGTTCCTGAGCCCTTCTGTTTCTCTATCTCTACTCCTCCTTTTCTGTTCCTTCTTCTCCTGTTCCTTCTTCTCTTGTTCCTTTCTTGGCCTTTTCTCTAGGCCCACTCCTGAGCAGAGCTCCTACAGAGCCTCTGCTCCCTGTCTTCTCCTCTGACTGAACAGACTCTGCTCTCACTCTCCCTTGCATCTAAGATGGTGCCCACCTTTTATACTTCCCTCTAAAGCATGAGCCCAGGTGACCAGCAACCAATGGGCTCCTACCTATGCTTAGGAACCGTCCCCTCCTGCTCCTACATCACTGGGTTTTCTTCCCCTCTCCCCACTCCAGCCAGGGACATGGTCTGTCGTGCCTGCATTACTGTCTAAAGGGAGCACCGCTGAACTGTCCCTCGGAAATGGGGTGTGTGTGCTGTATGCAGCTACCTGAGCCCTGGTCCATACTCCATCCTTACCCGGGAGTGGAATATCACACCTCTGGCAGAGGTGCAATACCCCTGTAGCGGCCGAACCCTCAGGGCGCTACAGATACACAGCTGATAGTCCTACTGAATAGACTGTTAGAATTTGTATTATGGCAAGAAAAAAGCAGCTAAGTAAAGAAAAATGAGTGGCCATCATTACTTTAAGAAATGAAGGTCAGTCAGTCCGTAAAATTGGGCAAACTTTGAATGTGTCCCCAAGTGCAGCTGCAAAAACCATCAAGCAATACAAAGAAACTGGCTCACATGAGGACCGCCCCAGGAAAGAAAGACCAAGAGTCACCCCTACTTCTGAGGATAAGGTTATCCAAGTCACCAGCCTCAGAAATCGCAGGTTAACAACAGCTCAGATTAGAGACCAGGTCAATGCCACACAGAGTTCTAGCAGCAGACACATCTCTTCAACAACTGTTAAAAGGAGACTTTGTGCAGCAGGCCTTTATGGTAAAATAGCTGCTAGGAAACCACTGCTAAGGACGGGCAACAAGCAGAAGAGACATGTTTGGGCTAAAGAACACAAGGAATGGACATTAGACTAGTGGAAATCTATGCTTTGGTCTGATGAGTCCAAATTTGAGATCTTTGGTTCCAATCACCGTGGCTTTGTGCGCCACAGAAAAGGTGAGTGGATGGACTCTCCATGCCTGGTTCCCACCGTGAAGCATGGAGGAGGAGGTGTGATGGTGTGGGGGTGCTTTGCTGGTGACAATGTTGGGGATTTATTAAAAATTGAAGGCATACTGAAACAGCATGGCTACCACAGCATCTTGCAGCGGCATGCTATTCCATCTGGTTTGCGTTTAGTTGGACCATCATTTATTTTTCAACAGGACAATGACCCCAAACACACCTCCAGGCTGTGTAAGGGCTATTTGACCAAGAAGGAGAGTGATGGGGTGCTACGCCAGATGACCTGGCCTCCACAGTCACAAGACCTGAACACAATCGAGATGGTTTGGGGTGAGCTGGACCGCAGAGTGAAAGCAAAATGGCCAACAAGTGCTAAGCATCTCTGGGAACTCCTTCAAGATTGTTGGAAGACCATTTCCAGTGACTACCTCTTGAAGCTCATCAAGAGAATGCCAAGAGTGTGCAAAGCAGTCATCAAAGCAAAAGGTGGCTACTTTGAAGAACCTAGAATATAAGACATATTTTCAGTTGTTTCATACTTTTTTGTTAAGTATATAATTCCACATGTGTTAATTCATAGCTTTGATGCCTTCAGTGTGAATGTACAATTTTCAAAGTCATGAAAATACAGAAAAATCTTTAAATGAGAAGGTGTGTCCAAACTTTTGGTCTGTACTGTTTATTCATCACTTTTATGGGACTGTGATAACTAGAGATGAGCGTTGTTCTACTCGAACTGTTCGCCAATCTCAAATTCGAGCTGTTTTGGGCGGTGTTCGAGCCGGTCGGCGAACACGAACAATTTGAGAAAAATTCGGCTGTTCGAGGTTATGTTCGATAACTGTTCGTGCACCAAAATCATAACTGGATTTTTTCTCAGTAATGATGAAAATTAATGTTAATACGCAGTTTGAGTGTACAGCGGGGCGGGGGGAGGGGTAGGGGATGGATCTCTGCAGGAACAATGAAGATCTCCATTTTTTTTTCTCTTTCCCGCATTTGCAGTGGGGAGGTGCAATCTGTCAGCCTATCAGCAGCGCACACACGGAGCGAAGTGCTTTTTTTCACACAAGCAAGGGCATGTGTGATTGGCAGTGTATGTCACATGTCCTTGCCCTATAAGACCAAGCCATTTTCCCCGTCGCCACCATTTTCTCACTGCTGCAGCTGCATGTTAGACGGCACCGCTGTTGCTGTGTGTGCTATACCTTGTTAATTTCAAGCCAATTTTCGCACAAATATACAGATAGCTTGGGAGTAGGGAATAGTTGTGACTGCAGTCCTTTTAAGGACTAGGTTACAGCATTTCATACGACTTTTATCAGGGAGGTCTGTGCTCTTAAATAGATAGGTTGTGGGAGTAAAGACTAATTGTAATTGGAGTCCTTTTCAGGACTAGGTTACATGAGTTCCTATCAGTTTTTGCCAGGCAGGTCTGTGCCAGTGCTGTGCAAGTTTTTTTCACAGCATTTGGCTGAATCTAGCAAAGCTAATCCTTTTTGGCCTATTGCAGAGTGTGTTAGTCAGTGGAGTAGCCTATCTGTGTTGCAAGATATAACACCTGTGTATAGAATACCAATTTTTTTACTGCACCTAGTGAAGTAAAATCTTTTGGGCATAGCATCATTCTATTAGTCCATCTATACTGACCTCCATCAGGTTGCAAACTGAATATAATTTTTTTCTGCATCTAGCTCTGAAAAAATATTTGGGCTTCTAGCGGTGTGTGGGACTTGGTCTATTAGTCCATCTATACTGACCTCCATCAGGTTGCAAATTAAAAATAATTTTTTTCTGCATCTACCTCTGAAAAAATATTTGGGCTTCTAGCAGTGTGTGGGACTTGGTCTATTAGTCCATCTATACTGACCTACATCAGGTTGCAAATTAAAAATAATTTTTTTCTGCATCTAGCTCTGAAAAAATATTTGGGCTTCTAGCGGTGTGTGGGACTTGGTCTATTAGTCCATCTATACTGACCTCCATCAGGTTGCAAATTAAAAATAATTTTTTTCTGCATCTAGCTCTGAAAAAATATTTGGGCTTCTAGCGGTGTGTGGGACTTGGTCTATTAGTCCATCTATACTGACCTCCATCAGGTTGCAAATTAAAAATAATTTTTTTCTGCATCTAGCTCTGAAAAAATATTTGGGCTTCTAGCAGTGTGTGGGACTTGGTCTATTAGTCCATCTATACTGACCTCCATCAGGTTGCAAATTAAAAATAATTTTTTTCTGCATCTAGCTCTGAAAAAATATTTGGGCTTCTAGCAGTGTGTGGGACTTGGTCTATTAGTCCATCTATACTGACCTCCATCAGGTTGCAAATTAAAAATAATTTTTTTCTGCATCTAGCTCTGAAAAAATATTTGGGCTTCTAGCGGTGTGTGGGACTTGGTCTATTAGTCCATCTATACTGACCTCCATCAGGTTGCAAATTAAAAATAATTTTTTTCTGCATCTAGCTCTGAAAAAATATTTGGGCTTCTAGCAGTGTGTGGGACTTGGTCTATTAGTCCATCTATACTGACCTACATCAGGTTGCAAATTAAAAATATTTTTTTTCTGCATCTAGCTCTGAAAAAATATTTGGGCTTCTAGCGGTGTGTGGGACTTGGTCTATTAGTCCATCTATACTGACCTCCATCAGGTTGCAAATTAAAAATATTTTTTTTCTGCATCTAGCTCTGAAAAAATATTTGGGCTTCTAGCAGTGTGTGGGACTTGGTCTATTAGTCCATCTATACTGACCTACATCAGGTTGCAAATTAAAAATAATTTTTTTCTGCATCTAGCTCTGAAAAAATATTTGGGCTTCTAGCGGTGTGTGGGACTTGGTCTATTAGTCCATCTATACTGACCTCCATCAGGTTGCAAATTAAAAATAATTTTTTTCTGCATCTAGCTCTGAAAAAATATTTGGGCTTCTAGCAGTGTGTGGGACTTGGTCTATTAGTCCATCTATACTGACCTCCATCAGGTTGCAAATTAAAAATAATTTTTTTCTGCATCTAGCTCTGAAAAAATATTTGGGCTTCTAGCAGTGTGTGGGACTTGGTCTATTAGTCCATCTATACTGACCTCCATCAGGTTGCAAATTAAAAATAATTTTTTTCTGCATCTAGCTCTGAAAAAATATTTGGGCTTCTAGCGGTGTGTGGGACTTGGTCTATTAGTCCATCTATACTGACCTCCATCAGGTTGCAAATTAAAAATAATTTTTTTCTGCATCTAGCTCTGAAAACATATTTGGGCTTCTAGCAGTGTGTGGGACTTGGTCTATTAGTCCATCTATACTGACCTCCATCAGGTTGCAAATTAAAAATAATTTTTTTCTGCATCTAGCTCTGAAAAAATATTTGGGCTTCTAGCAGTGTGTGGGACTTGGTCTATTAGTCCATCTATACTGACCTCCATCAGGTTGCAAATTAAAAATAATTTTTTTCTTCATTTATCTCTGAAAAAATATTTAGGCTTCTAGCAGCGTGTGGGACTTGTTCTATTAGTCCATCTATACTGACCTCCATCAGGTTGCAAATTAAAACAAATTTTTTTCTGCATCTAGCTCTGAAAAAATATTTGGGCTTCTAGCAGTGTGTGGGACTTGGTCTATTAGTCCATCTATACTGACCTCCATCAGGTTGCAAATTAAAAATAATTTTTTTCTGCATCTAGCTCTGAAAAAATATTTGGGCTTCTAGCAGTGTGTGGGACTTGGTCTATTAGTCCATCTATACTGACCTCCATCAGGTTGCAAATTAAAAATAATTTTTTTCTTCATTTATCTCTGAAAAAAAATTTGGGCTTCTAGCAGCGTGTGGGACTTGTTCTATTAGTCCATCTATACTGACCTCCATCAGGTTGCAAATTAAAAATAATTTTTTTCTGCATCTAGCTCTGAAAAAATATTTGGGCTTCTAGCAGTGTATGGGACTTGGTCTATTAGTCCATCTATACTGACCTCCATCAGGTTGCAAATTAAAAATAATTTTTTTCTGCATCTAGCTCTGAAAAAATATTTGGGCTTCTAGCAGTGTGTGGGACTTGGTCTATTAGTCCATCTATACTGACCTCCATCAGGTTGCAAATTAAAAATAATTTTTTTCTGCATCTAACCCAGCCAATAGTTTTGGCCTAATACCACAGTTTGGCCACTCAGCTCTGCTCGGTTACCATCCATTGTTTTTTTGTGCAAACAACTCCAGAGTTGTGAATTAGTTAACCACCAAAATGAGTGGAAAAAGGCCTGCTGCTGGTGGAAAGGGAAATAGGCGTGTTGGGAAGGGGAAAAAAGGTTGTGTCCGTGGGGTAGGTGCAGAAGAAAGACCATCTTCCAGCCAAACTAAAATGTCTACTTCTTTTAGCGGACAATGTGATAAGATCCCTTTCTTACGGCCACGCCAATCGCTACAAATTCCAGATGAGGCACAAAAACAGCAGGTGCTTCAACGGATATCAAGTGCTCCTTTAAGTGGGCTCTCCTCCACATCAACTTCAACATCACAAATACTCCAGTCCTCAAAGGTGTCACCCAAATCGCACTTGCTTCCTCACAGCTCCCAAATCTCCAGCTGCCCGTCTGAGTGTGAGGTAGAACAGATGGTTGAGTCTGCAGAGCTGTTTACTCATACTATAGCCTGGGAATCAGAGGTCGACTCCAGCGCTTCTGTGAATCCAGACGAGGAAATGATCTGCACTGATGCCCAGAATCTTTATGAGTCGGATCCAGGACCAGACGCAGAAGGTTCTGACCATAATGTAGACCCTCATTCCCAAACTGTAACTCCTGTTGGTGGAGACAATGAGGAAGACGATGATAAGACTCAAATACCTGATTGGAGCGACAACTTTAGTTTTTTGTCAGGGCAGGAACAGGTTGGCTCTGAGGACGACGGGTGTGATAACGCACAGGGTGATGATGATGAGGTCGGAGATCCCACTTACTGTCAACCCACAGTCAGCCAAGAGATGAGGTCAGCAGAGGAGGTGGAGGAAGATGCTAGTGACGACGAGGTCAGGTTGCGCCTTCCTGGACAGAGACGTAGTACTGGAAGCACGTCAACAACTGCATCCTCAAACACAACTCTGCCTCTCACCACAAGTCGTGGTGGCTCTTCAGGTCGCATGGGTGCTAAGCCTTGCATAGCCTGGGCATTTTTTCAGATCGATAAAGATGACCCAACTCGTGTTATCTGTAACATTTGTCAGCAAAAGCTAAGTAGAGGCCAAAAAATACATAGTTTGAGTACTTCATGCATGAACCGGCACATGGACATGAAGCATAAGTTGCAGTGGGAAGCTCAGTGTGCTACAATGCGGCCTAGCCGGCCGGGCCAATCACCGTCTGCCATATCTTGTGCATCCGCGGCCTCTTCATCCTCTGTGACTGGGGGGACAGCAGTCACACCTGTTTTGGGGCGTAGACCTGCCACCTCTTTACCCGCAACAGCCAGCGTGATTGGCAGGTCATCATTTTCTTTGGAGGTGGTAACACCAGCTGGTGTTGAGCGCTGTCCGACATCGATAGCACCACCTTTGGATCAAGGCAACCTAACATGTCCGCCTGCATCTTCCTCACAGACCGGCAGTTTGCCGGGGACACCCTTATCAACCCCGTCTAAGCACAATAGCCAGCCCTCGGTCCCTCAGATGTGGACAAGTAAAAGACCATTTCCTCCTAGCCATGAGAAAGCTAAGAGGTTGAATTTCACCATCTGCAAGCTCTTGGCTACAGAAATGCTGCCTTTCCGCCTGGTGGACACAGAGGATTTTCGAGACCTTATGTCCGACGCAGTGCCCCAGTACCAGATGCCCAGTCGGCACTACTTCTCAAAGAAAGGTGTGCCTGCGCTCCACCAGCATGTCGCACACAACATCACCGCTTCTTTGAGAAACTCTGTGTGTGACAGGGTGCATTTCACCACAGACACTTGGACGAGTAGGCATGGACAGGGGCGTTACATGTCGCTGACTGGGCACTGGGTAACTATGGTGACAGCAGGACAAGGGGCTGCTGTCCAAGTCTTGCCGTCCCCACGAGTTGTGCGTCAATCCTCTTTATGTCAAAGTTCCTCCACTGCTTCTGCCTCCTCAACCTCCTCTCGGTCTTCCACCTGCACCCAAAGCCTGTCTGGTCATGCCACAAGCTTTCTAACTGCGCAGAAGGGATCCTGCACACCTCCTTACTATGCTGGCAGTAGGGCTCAACGTCATCAGGCGGTTTTTACATTGAAATGTCTGGGAAATGTGAGTCACACAGCTGAGGAGTTGTGGTCAGCTCTGGAGAACCAATTTCATGAATGGTTGTCTCCACTGGACCTGAAACCAGGGAAGGCCGTGTGCGACAATGCTGCAAACCTGGGTGCGGCCCTTCGCCGGGGCAATGTCACACACGTGCCTTGTATGGCTCACGTGTTGAACCTGGTTGTCCAGCAATTTTTAGCCCACTATCCCAGACTAGATGGCCTTCTGCAGAGGGCACGGTCGCTGTGTGCTCACTTCCGCCGTTCGCATCCCGCAGCTCAGCGACTTACATCTCTACAGAAGTCGTTGGGCCTGCCACTTCACCGGCTAAAATGCGATGTGCCTACCCGGTGGAATTCAACTCTGCACATGTTGCAGCGACTGTGGCAGCACCGACAAGCCCTGGTGCAATACGTTCTGACGTATAGCCTGGGCCAACGAGATTCAGAGGTGGGGCAAATCACGCTGGAGGAGTGGTCTCAGATCAGGGACCTATGCACCCTTCTGCACAGTTTTGAAATGGCGACGAAGATGTTTAGTGCTGACGATGCCATTATCAGCATGACTATTCCGGTGATTTACATGCTGGAGCACATGTTAAACAGAATTCGGAGTCAGGTGGTGGCACAAGAGGAGGTGGAGGAAGTAGAGGAGGAGGAGTTGTATGCGGAAGGGCTAACATCTGCAAGGTCCAGACGGTCGGCAGCACCAAGGCGGCAGGCATGTGAGGGTGGGGGAGATGGTTTTACCAGGGCGCATGGTAGCAGCCAAACTAGTGAGGAAGGTGCAGGAGCCCAGGAAGAAGTGGAGGACGAACTGATGGAAGACTCATCAGATGAGGGAGACCTTGATCACATTTCTGTTGTGCGAGGTTGGGGGGAGAGGACAGAGGAAGGAAGCATGATTGTTACCTCGCCACCAACACAACAGGGACTTGGTGCTCCTGGATGCGCAACACACATGAGTGCCTTCTTGCTGCACTACCTGCAACATGACCCTCGAATTGTGAGAATTAGAAATAATCCTGACTACTGGGTTGCCACACTGTTAGATCCCCGGTACAAAAGTAAATTTGCAGAAATTATTCCTGCCATAGAAAGGGATGCACGCATGCAGGAGTATCAGCAGAGACTGTTGCAGAATCTTACATGTGCTTTTCCACAAAATACCAGTGGTGCACGTAGTGAATCTCACAGTTCCAACTTGCCAACCGTGGGACCGTCAAGTGTTCAGCACTCAAACCGTAACAGAACCACAGTATCTGCTGGTAACATCAATTTTGCGGAATCATTTCACCACTTTTTTAGCCCATCCTTTGCAAGGCCACAGGAGACAAGAAGTCTGACACATAGTCAATGCCTAGAGACGATGGTACAGGAGTATCTCCAAGTAAACATTGAAGCCACGACTGTGTCACTGGACCCTTGCTCTTTTTGGGCTTCCAATCTGGATAAATGGCCGGAGCTAGCCACTTACGCCTTGGAGATCTTGTCATGCCCCGCAGCCAGCGTTCTGTCTGAACGTGTGTTCAGCGCTGCTGGTGGTGTGCTGACAGATAAGCGCACGCGGCTCTCCACTGATAATGTAGACAGACTCACGTTCATAAAGATGAACAAATCATGGATCCGAAACGACTTTTCTACCCCTGTGTCATCCTGGGGAGAGTAAAAGCTTGATGATTGGTTAAAATCACCCTACCAACCGTTTTAAGCTTTCAAATTACTAATCATGTTTATCTGTATCTTGACTGGAAAATAATTTGGGCTTTGTAGCAGTGTGCAGCACTGATCCTATTAGGCCATCTATACTAAAGCTTCACCAGATTTAAAATTAAAAATAATTTTTAGCTGCATCTAGCCCGGAAAATAATTTTGGGGCTCCGAGATGCGCAAGGCACTTATGTGCCTTCTTGCTGCACTACCTGCAGCATGACCCTCATATTGTCAGAATTCGAAGTAATCATGACTACTGGGTTGCCACACTCTTAGATCCCCCAAACTTTTCGATCAACCTTTTCATTTTAATAAAGACCAAAAAAATGGTCATTTTTGAAATTATAAGCATTAGCAGGTTGTTAGAAACTGAAATCAAACAGTTTTCAACTCAAAACTTTATTCTAGGTGATGTTACATTTTCACATAGGACCCCTTGTTCGAAAGGAGCTTCTGAACTCTCTCGTCCATTGAATTTGTCAGGTTTTGGATGGTTTCTGCTTCAATTGTTTTGCATGAGGACAGAATACCCTCCCAGAGCTGTTGCTTAGATGTGAACTGCCTCCCGCCATCATAGACACTCCTTTTAATGATGCTCCAAAGGTTCTGAATGGGGTAGAGGTCAGGGGAGCATGGGGGTCACACCATAAGTTTGTCCCCTTTTATGCCCATATCAGCCAGAGATGCAGATGTTTTATGTGCAGCATGAGATGGTGCATTATCATGCAGAAAAATGATCTTGCTGTGAAATACACGGTTCTTCTTCTTGAACCATGGCAGGAAGTGCTGTTTGAGAAAATCCACATACATTATGGAGTTCATCTTTAGCGCCTTCAGGGATCCTAAAGGGGCCGACAATCTCTCTCCCCATGATTCCAGCCCAAAACATTACTCCACCTCCTCCTTGTTGGCGCTGTAGCCGTGTTTGCGTGGGGTGTCCATCAACCAGCCATCCTCCACTCCATCCATCTGGACCATCGAGCGCTGCACGGCACTCATCCGTGAACAAAACAGTTTTGAAATCAGTCTTCATGTAATGTTTGGCCCACTGGAGCCGTTTCTGCTTGTGTGAAGTGGATAGAGGAGGTCGACAGGATGGCGCATGCACAGCTGCAAACCTCTGAAGGACCCTGCATCTTGTTGTTCGGGGGACGTTGGAGGCACAAGCAGCTTCAAAAACTTGTCTGCTGCTATGACAAGGCTTTTTTGCCGCTGCTCTTTCAACCTGACGTAATTGCCTGTAGGAAAGAGTCCTCAATTTGCCCTTATCAGCACGCACACGTGTGTACTGTGAATCAGCTACATACTTCTTGATTGCCAGGACACTTCATCCTGATCATCGCACAATGTTGATTGTAGTCATGCCTTGACCTAAACACTCCACAATTTGTTGCTTCTCAGCAGCCGACACATCCTTTTTCTTTCCCATTTTGGCAGAAAATGTAGGCTGCTTAATAATGTGAGAGAGCCTTCTTAAGTAGTCTTGCCTTTCATTGGACACACCTGCCAAACTAATTAGCACAGGTGTCTGCAATTTCTTACAGTGATATAAAGAGCCCTGACACACATCACCATCAATGAGTTTAACTGACAAACAAACAAATTCTTCCCTTATCACTCCTAAACACTTTTTGTATAATAATTTGGAACGCAGTGTACATGTGCTTTTCCACAAAACACCAGTGGTTCACGTAGTGAATCTTACAGTTCTAACTTGCCAACCGTGGTCTGTATGGAGTTGTTCAATAAAGGGCCCAAAATTAAGATAACATAGATGGGAGAGGTCTCTATGAATAGGAATTCCTAAGTATTTGATACCCTGTGAGGGCCAGGCAAAGGGAAAGTTGGACTGGATGGAATCCTATATGGATTTGGGGAGGGAGACATCGAGGGCCTCAGACTTCGCTGCATTGATTTTAAAATTTTACCATGTAACAAAGTGATCTATTTCAGCCATAACAGCATGGATGGATATATGTGATTGAGTGATATATACTAGGACATCATCAGCAAATAGAGAGCACTTGTACTCGGTGCCTCCCACCTCAATCCACCTAATATTGGGGTTATGGCGAATTGATGAGAGCAGGTGCTCCGTCACTAGGATGTATAAGAGAGGGGACAGAGGACATCACTGCCTTGTCCCATTGGTGATTGTGAAAGGTGATGAAAATGTTCTGACGCACCCCCTGGGCCTTGGGACACCCGGAGCCGGACCCTTTTTGGTGGATGCTGGTGGTTGTAGTCTTCGTGGCGGCGACCCAGTTCCGTGGCTCAGGGCGGTCAAACCAGTGGCGGAACTATTTATGTGGTTTTCATGTTTAAATGTCCGACTACGCCACCCGTGGATTGCGGTCAGAGTGAACCGCCGCTACAGGGCAGACCACTGAGGCTGGTGTTGTGGGTGCAGCAGAGCGTAGCATAACTCCCCACGGGAGGAGTATAGTCTCAGGGCAGTGTATGCGGAGGATGGGGGTGATGGTGCAGGGCAGCAGCAGTAACGACACGGAGTCAGTGATGCAGTTCAGGGCCTTTACTCACAGTTCTTATTATCCAGACCACGTCTGCAGGTAACGGCTGCCCACGTCGTACTGTGCTCACCAGGTGAGGGGCTCAGACAACTCCCAGATAACTTTGGAGCACTTCACAGGACCCCCTTTGTGTGTCCTTTGTCTGGCCTTTCTTACCAACACTTCTGTCCGGCTGCCTCGGGCCTCCTCTTGGTAAACTTGGCGCCAGTTTCCCTGACTCTATGTGGTGCCTTCCTAGCGGGTGTAGCGAGGGGCTGCGCCACATAAAATGTCAGAGCCTCCGGTTTCTAGCTGAGGGTCGTTTCCTGCCTCCACTAGTTCGGGGACCGGTCTCCCCCTTTGGCCTGACCCCTCCACGCAGGTGGATTCGGGCGTGCGGTGGCGACTCGCCCGTCCGCACCCCTGGGATCCCTTCATTCCTCGTTCCTGGAGCCTTCTCCGCTCCTCTTCCTTCCTTCTCCCTCTTCCAGGCCTGGGCCTCTGTTACTCGGCCCGCCTCCGGAGCAGAGCTCATGCAGAGCCCCTGCTCCCTGCCACTTCTGCTCAGACTTCTCTGCACTGAACTAAGATGGTGCCCACCTTTTATACTCCTTTCTCAATGCACCCAGGAACTGCTTCCTCCCTGCTCCTGCACTACAGGGTTCCCCTTCCTCAGTGTTCCCTCCCCCCACTCCAGCCAGGGACAGGGACTGTCGTGCCCATCTCAGGGGCATATTGGTCGCCCTGCCCCACGGCAATGTGGTGTAATGCATGCAGGTGTCGGGTCCTGATCCACACTCCATCCTTACCTGAGAGTGAGATATCACACCTCTGGGTGAGGTGCAATACGTCTTTAGCAACCGAGCCCTCAGGGTGCTACAGTTCCATTTATCTTCAGCCTAGGTGACGTATTGCGATACAGGGCCGTGATTTTGGCTATAAAAGGGTCCCCTAGACCCCTACCCCAAGCTTTTTAAGAGAATCATATATGGCGTGCCAGGAGACTCTATGGAATGCTTTCTCAGCATCCAACGAGAGTATCTAATTACAAATTTTTAACTGCATCTAGCCCAGGAAATACTTTGTGCCTAGTAGCAGTGTCTGCTAGTAAGCGGATTATCCCGGCTGTTAAGCAAGCTGCACCACCTGTAGTTTAGACACTTAATTTTTTCAAAGGAAATGCTTCGGGACCATGGGATACTTAGTGAAGAGCATCAGGAGGCACCCCAAGGCATAGGGGCTGGGACTGGCAGTAGGATGCCTTGCGGTGGACAGCCGAGCTCGATCCTTATAAAAGCTTTTTAACTGCAGCAGCTTTAGTGGACGCTACTGGAGCTGGAATTACCGCGGCTGCTGGCATGAGACTTGCCCTCCAATAGATCCTTGTAAATGGATTTAAAGTGTATTCATTCAAATTAGAGAGACAATTTAAATTAAAAAGCTTAGAGCTGCCTCCACCACAGGGGGGCTCGCTCGACCCACCAGCGGACAGGCACCAGTATTGGGAGAGGGGGGCTGGCCGTCAGGGTTCACCGCGGCTCTGGCACAAACCCGGCGACACGGAGGTGGCACGGGCAGGAGCGGACTGGCCGTGTCGGCTTCTCACTTTTTGGATTTTAGAAGGGCATGACATGCCTATATCTGTGTCTCCCCCTCCTTTTACTCCTCCACCTCTTTTATTTTCGCATGACTATATGTACTTGTCACTTTTCCATGTGTTAGTTATGTCTTCTGAGCAGTTTGTCAGCTTTTGGACACCTTTGAAGGTGTTTTCTATGTGTTTCTATGTGTTTTTGTTTGCCTGCCATTGGTTTTAACGGTGTTCGAAGGTGTTCGACGAACAGTTCGACGAACAGTTCGGCGAACACACGGGTGTTCGACGAACCGAACCGAACTCGAACACTACGGGGGTGGCTCAACACTAGTGATAACATGTGTTTAATGGCCTCAATTCCAAGATGATGGGGAATTCTGGTATACAGTCTCACAGTGACTATAGACAACAAAGAAAAGTCTGGCTGCCATTCAACATCTCTCAATACCGAGATAAAATCCCCCGTATCCTTAATGAACGACGGAACCTGTTTTAACACTTGTTTTAACATCCAATCTAAATATTGGGAAAGTGGCTCTGTGAGGGAGCCAGTTGCTGCAATAATAGAGCGTCCAGGAGGATGTGTAGGGGATTTGTGAATTTTGGGAATGGTATACCAATATGGTTTTACTGGAATTCTGGGAACAATCTCTCAGCCCGTTTTTTAGATAGAAAGTCTATTTCTACATATTTCCCTAAAAGGGATCCTAGGACGTTTTTATGTTTATTGGTTGGATCACTAGGTAGTGTCATATAAGTGGCAGTGTTAGATAATTGTGTTCGGGACTCTGTAATATAGTCCTCACAACGGAGGAGGTCTAGATTGCCCCCCTTGTCTGCTTTCCTTATAACTACGTCATGCCAGGTCTTAATTTCATTCAAAGCTGCAGTTTCACTGATAGTTAGATTGGGGGGTTACAGACTTATATATAAGGGATTCTACATCTCTGATGACATGATTTTGGAAGCAATCCATCAGATTGCCAGGAGAAATCGGTGGCATGTAAGAAGACAAACTACCTGTAAAGGGGGAATAAACATTATCTTGCAAAGAGACACATTCTGATTGAGAAATTGCACTAAATTCATCTGAACAATACAACGAATACAATATATTAGTGTACGCCTGTAGCTGAAGATCACCAGGATTTACAACGGAAAATCCCAATTTTGATGAACTGTATGGGATCTCTCCTTCAGGAATAGTTGATGCATTGCTAATTGGGCGCTTTTGGCAAAAGACTTTTTTAGGTGCAATTTCCTCGTTGCTTTGAATAAATCAATTTTAAATCCCTCTGGATCAAAATTTTCTGGCACGCAAAAGTTCAAACCATTATTTGGTACCGCCACATGATAATTAGATAGATGGCGGTCAGTCAAATTGATGATGGAATTAGGGAATCCTATGTTCTCCAGGAAACCTGTTTCCTCTTTCTGTCGGAGTTGTTGCTTCCATTTCTGTCCACCCCTTCTGATTTTTTTCCCAAAGGGGCATTAGATGACATAGCGGGAAATGTATTCAGACTTATATCCATACGGTCATTCAGATCCTCAGCAACACTAGAGTCTGAGTCTGTGGTCCAACCATCATGTGTGGACTTATTAGAAAAACGGGGATTTCAATACCTAGAGGATATTGTTGCATTGGAACAAGTCTTTTATTTAATTTTGAAAAAAAAGTCGATGCTTGCGAGTCAGAGAATCGTCAGCGGATTTCAGTTTCAACTTGACCTAATTCATATTTGACTGATTCGTGATCCTTTTCATTCCTATCCAGAATCAATTTCATTAAGTCGCTGGAACACCTCAAATGAATAGCTTCCCACTCACCCTGAAACTCAACATTATCATGGAACTGGGAAATCTCCTTGTATACACGCAGTCCCCTTGGGACTCTACCACATGCTACATAGGATTTAAGAGAATTAATAGTCCAGAATATTCTGATCTCCCTTTCGTATAGTGTGGAGATTTTATGTTCCAAGGATTTCAGACCAAGCTCTTGTATGTCGTTCTTGGAATTGCAATCCGAAAAAATTCCACTGCATTTTCTCTACTTGCAGCTAATCCACATTGAGCGGTCAAGTGTGCTCCAGGTGTATTATTAGGGTCAAAACTCATGGTTAGTTGTGCCTATGGAAAATCATCAAAAAACGGTGTGCAAGACAATAAAGTCCGAGAATAGATTGCTAAACAAAATAGAATGTCCGCACCACCTGAAAGGCCGCTACTAGACCCCACCTGATAAAGAGAGCTTACTGACCAAAAAACAGGAACATTTGGGTGCCAGCCTTAAATAGTATGATATATTAAAATGAAAAAGAATAATGAAGGCTGCACTCACACCAGCCTTAAATAGTGTGATATATCAAAAATGAAAAAGAATAATGAAGGCTGCACTCTCCATTCCTTAAAAGCAGTCAGTCTTTATTTCATTTCATCAATAAAATGCAGTGGAAAGCAGGGAGTGCGGGCAGAAGAGACGGACGTCAGCCGTTTCGCGCTGTGAATAGTGCTTCTGCAGGTCCAGATAATCTGTGTTGCAATCTCAGTTCCTTTAACAGGTGCATAATTGTGGTCACATTAAGAAAATTAAAACATTTATAAAAACATAGAAAAGTCGGATCTATCATTAAGTCCCAAAGGGCCAGTAGCATTGGTACGAGAAATCCAAATCGCTTCTCTCTGCAAAAGCAATTTATTAGACTATCTGGACCTGCAGAAGCACTATTCACAGCGCGAAACGGCTCACGTCCGTCTCTTCTCCCTGCACTCCCTGCTTTCCACTGCATTTTATTTATGAAATGAAATAAATACTGACTGCTTTTAAGGAATGGAGAGTGCAGCCTTCATTATTTTTTTTCATTTTTGGATTCATAAGTCTGCAATCACACAGAGTGACTGCAGACTTATCACTTTTGACCGGGCAATCCCTTTAAAGGATGAAGGAGGCATGTCATTAAATTGGCTCTTGATATTATATAGGTCCCTATAGTATTCATAGAATACTTTTGTGATTTGGTTTGGGTCTTGAGTAGAGGAACCCTCGGGTTTTCTGATTAGGGAAATGTAACTAGGATAATTTCTGGTATGTAGAACCCTGGTTAATGGTCTCCCGTACTTATTCTCGTGTTCAAATAGAAACCTATGTAATCTAGTTTTATGATGAAGGTATCTCTGATCCTAAAGATCTTTAAGGTCTTCTCTAGCTTTGACAAGATCAACAAAAACAGAAGAGGATAATGATTTTTTTGTGAGATTTTTCAAGGTCGTTTATCTTTTGTAATAAAGAGACAACGGCGGCTGCTATCTCTTTCTTTAGCCTAGCACCATGTTTGATTAAGATTCCCCTTATCACGAACTTAAGTGCCTCCCACTGCGTCGGGAGAGATTTAGGGTCCTTAGAATGTATTTCCAACAATTCAGAGATAGAATTCTGAATGTCCATTAAGCAAATTTGGTCATTAAGTAAATTATCATTAAGTCGCCAAGTGCATGGACGATGAAGGCCATCAGGGAGGGTAAGGTGAAGAAAGATAGGTGTGTGGTAGTACCAAGATATTTGTTCAATCGATGTCTTAGCTTGCTAAGTTAAAGCATGCTGACTAAGAACATATCAATTCGACTATAGGAAAAATGTGCAGGGGAGAAATAAGTGTAATCTCTCTCAGTGGGATGCATCAACCAGGCGTAGGCCCTGAATAGAGCGCTTGAAGGCATTGATCCGTTTAAGGGAAATTCAGATCCGGCCAGAGGAGGTATCTATCTTTGGGTCGATAGTGAAATTAAAGTTGCCGCCTGCTACCAGAGTCCCCTCTGCAAAATCAGTCAACAAAGACAGCATAGAGGAACAGACCAGAGTTGGGTCTCTAATGGGCAGGTAACAGTTAGCTACGGTAAATATTGTGAAATTAACATAAATTGTCCAGAAAACAAATTACCCTCTGGGTCAATCTTGGTATCCAAAACCAAATGAACTAGTGATTTGTGGAAAGTGATGGAGAAACCTCTTGATTTGGAGTTAGGATTAGTACTGTGTACTTATGATGTATAGTATCTATCTCTCAGAGTAAGGAGATGATCTGCACTAAAATGAGTTTCCTGAAGCATTAAAATATGAATCTTCTTTTTATCTATATCATATAAGATTTGGGATAGTTTTAGTGGGACATTTAGCCCCCATGCATTAAAGGACCCATAGTTAATCTGTGTCTTTGTAGAGGTTCCGAAGGGAGAGGGGAGGAAAAGATAGAAGCAGAAGAGAGATATCAAATCAAAAGAATGTGTGTGGGAGGTAGAAAAACAGAAAAGAGCAAGAATGAGAGAGATATACAAGAAAATAGGCTTGGTTACCAGCGTTTCACCAGGAAAGAAAGTGGAAGAAGCTAAGCAAATCCTCCTACACAATCTTCAACACAGGGGAAGTAGAAAGTTAACGCCAATGCACACTGTGACGTGTGTTCCCAAGTGGGGTAATGCTTTCTATGGAAGAGCTCCCTGTCCCAGACTGAGAAAAGGAGATTAATATGTGGCGCCCTGCTGTGCACTGGAGCCACAGAACCCAGAAGGGTGCATAGATGGACTTCTCCACAAGAGGCCCTCACACATTCACACACCTCCACCCTACCACCTCAGACCAGCAGAGGGAGCCCTGACAGGGGCATATATAGGGAGGGTGGAGCCAGGCAGCTCAGTTTAGTATTTAGAGACAGAGAGGAACAGAGCTCAGAGTTGAGCAGAGAGCGTGCTGACGCTCAGAGAGCAGCGAAGAGGCAGCACGCTGGCTCCGGGCTTAGACGAGCCAAGGCCTACAGCACAAGTGAAAGCCTAGTGAGGGCCCTGAGTGTGGCCGAAGGCGAGAGGAGAAGGAAGAAGTAGCGAGGGGGCAGAGGAGCATACCAGGCTCACCCCGAGATATATAGCAGACACCTGGTCCGTGCCTACGGGGTCCCTTTATACCCAGTAGGGACCACCGGAATCCCTGGAGGACTACAGGTCCCAGGTTTACCAAACACTGACTACAGTACCAGGGCTAGGAGTCACGGAGGCCCCAGCGTCCAGGGAGAGTGATCTCCAAGCGAAGGCCCTACCACCAGGTCAGCAGGTGCAAGAGAGAGAGAGAGACAGTCACCAAGCTAGGCCTAGCTCCAGGCAGGTCAGAAGCTTAGCGAGTAAAGCCACGGATTAGGAGGCTCTATACCCGCTCACTGGGGAAAGTCCAAAAGTGCACCCTTTGTCCGGAGTACCCTGGACCGTGCCTGCATCATCACCAGTAAAGGTACTGAAGCTTACCCTCGTGTGAGTGTCCGTCTTTCCTCCGGGACCATCCTGCCATCTCTCACCAGCATCCACCATCTACCCCTACACTGCCCTGGAGGTAGCTCTACCTGTGGAGAGCCACACCATCCCTGCTGCCGTAACACCAGCTCCAGAGGACTGCTCCGCAGTGGCGGCTCCCTTTAGCCGCATTCCAGAGGTGGCGTCACGAACCCTATTACAAAATCCCCTATAAATTATAATCCCCTTTTCACTGACCTCCCTGGGTCACGGACCGAGTCACCGCCACTGTGACATCACCCCCAGCATCTACCGGCCCGGCGCCGGGTACCCCACGGCCCAGGGGGCGCGTCAAATACAATTAAGGTATAGGGTCTGAAATTTCTAGCAGGACAAGATGGTAAAAAAGGGAGGGGGGGCATATAACTCTATCTACCTGTAAGATTATACCTGTTCAAGACATCGTATTTGTCAACTTACTATTAGGGCCTATAATGGATAATGTACTTATAGAATTTTTCTTAATTATAATATAAAATTTTTCAAAAGGATCCTTTTTATGAATCACCTCAATAAACAAGAAAAAATTAACAGCTATACAGTCCTGCTCATCATTATTGGCACCCATGAAGTTTAAGTACATAATGTGGAATGTCTTCTGAAAAAAATGAATCAAGTTAAACAGTTTTTTTTGTATAGAGACTCGTGTTAAATACAAAAGAGCAAGTGATAAGCAATAATTTAAAACAAAAAACAATGGGAGGGGAAAAAAAGAAAAACCTAAATTTTGCTATGTCACTGGTATTGGCACCCTTTACATTAATTTAGTTTGGAAACACCTTTTGACTCGCCTGTGGTAAATCACAAAAGAGATTCACCTGTGATTAATTGTTGGCGCCCATGTGACATGAATTAGTCAATCAATAATGACTTTAGTGTTTTAAAAAGCCAAATGGTAGGCCCTGTCCCTTTGTCACAATGATAAAGACAAAGGAGCTGTCTGAGGACATCAGAACTGCTATTATTAGCAAACACACGACTTCCAAAGGGCATAAGGCCATCTCCAAAGACCTCGATATCACAGTTTCAACAGTGCGCAATGTTATTAAGAAATTTGCCAAGCATGGAACTGTCAAGAACCTCCCTACATGTGGAGGAAAGAGGAAAATTGACAAGAGTTGTCTTCAAAGGTTGGTGCAAATGGTGGGAAAAACACCACGTCAAGCATCCAAAGACCAGAAGGCCAACCTGGAACAGTGTGGGGTCATAGTTTCAACATGTAGCATACGCTGCACACTAAACCAAGCAAAGCTTTATTGGTGAAGGCCAAGGAAGAAACCATTGCAACGCTCTACTAATCGGTCTCCCTCTTACTAAACTCTCCCCTCTCCAATCCGTTCTGAACGCAGCAGCCAGAATCATATTCCTCGCCAACCGCTACTCCGATGCCTCTTCCCTGTGCCAGTCATTGCATTGGTTACCCATCCAATCTAGAATTCAATTTAAACTTATCACACTTACCCACAAAGCGCTCCATGCTTCAGTACCCCCCTACATCTCCTCCCTTGTCTCAGTCTACCACCCTACACGTGCCCTCCGTTCTGCAAATGACTTAAAACTAAAATCCTCCATAATCCGAACTTCCCACTCCCGTCTCCAAGATTTCTCGCGTGCTGCGCCAATTCTTTGGAATGCACTACCCAGGACAGTTCGATTAATTCCCAATACCCACAGTTTCAAGCGAACCCTAAAAACACATTTCTTTAGACTGGCGTATCACCTAAACACACTCTGTCCGTCCCAGTTTTCCCCCATATTAAAATCTAATTCAACTTCGGGTTCATACCAACCATGCACATAATAGCCTCTGTCAGGACTGCACACATACTGGCTGACGACCAGTCCATGTATTATTATTTATCCTATTCAGTATATCTAGGCTACATTATACAATATATGTACTTTTTACCTTTTGTGTCTCCCCCACTTCCTCATAGACTGTAAGCTCGCGAGAAGGGCCCTCACTCCTTTCGATATGAGATATGCTTATTCTGTATTGTCTGTATATGTCCCCCCTAAAATTTGTAAAGTGCTGCGGAATATGTTGGCGCTATAAAAATAAAAACTTATTATTATTATTATTATTATATTGCTGAAGAAAAGAAATAAAAAGGAATGACTGACCCTTGCCAAAGAGTACCCTGACAAATCACAATTCTTCTGGGAAAATATTCTGTGGACCGATGAAACAAAAATAGAGCATTTTGGTAATGCAAAGCAACAGTTTGTTTACAGAAGGCGCAGTGAAGTTATAAGGAAAAGAACACCTTACCAACAGTTACGCATGGTGGAAGATCCATAATGCTGTGGGGTTGCTTTTCTGCGTCTGGTAATAGAGGCCTTTACCGTATCACAGGAATCATGAAATCAGAGAATTATCAAGAGATTTTAGAGAGCAATATCCTACCCAGTGTAAGAAAACTTGGTTTAAGTCGAAGATCATGGTGTAACATCCCTGGCGGCGTGCTGGCATGGTTTACCACCTCCCACCATGCAAGACCGCCATTTTACCTATCAGTCCAGGCTGCACTCTTTGCTCCAGTACCTGCTGTGTGCATGTCTCCTGTCTAATTGCTTAGGGCGGCGGCGCGGTTACTGCATGATTCTTATAGTTACTGTGTGCGCACTCCTAATGCATACCCAGCCTATTGTTGTGAGTCACTGGATACTTAAACCCCCTACACCCAGTAGGAGGTGCCTGAGCAACACTTTCTTTCAGTGTGTTCTGTGCAACTAAGTTGCCAGATCCTGTTCTGTATCTTGTCTGTTTCCGCCACCCTGGATGCTGTATACCCAGGCCCGTTGCCTGTATCTGTGACTTATAGTCTGTTTTCAACACCCTGGGGGCTGAGTTCCCAGGCTCGTTCCCGTATCTTGTTCCCGTATCTTGTTCCTGGTTCAGTTCCTGTCTGAGCAGTGTCCTAGCCGGTCACTTGTTTGTCTCTATGTTCGTATCTTTCCTTTTCTGGCAGTGTCTGAACCTGCACCTAACTCCAACTCGTTGTCTCTGTACTTCTGTTTGTGAGTTTAGTGTCCACTCGCTACTTCATTTTAAGTACCTTGTGTGTATCTGCTCTGCTTGTCTACCGCAACTGATGGTTTTGCTCTGCTCTGCTTGTCTACCGTACCTGTGCGTTTTGCTCTGCTCTGCTTGTCTACCGCACCTGCGGGTTTTGCTCTGCTCTGCTCTGCTCGTCTACTGTACCTGCAGGTTTTGCTCTGCGCTGCTTGTCTGCCGCACTTGCGGCTCTGTTCCTGTATTCCAGTCTGTAGTGGTCCCTATCCTGCCTGTGTTCCTACCTGCCAGTACCCACCTGTCTGTATACCAGCCGTGCCTGCCAGTATCCACCTGTCTGCATACCAGCCGTGTCTGCCAGTACCTAACTGTCTGCATACCAGCCGTGCCGGCCAGTACCCACCTGTCAGTATGCCAGCCTAACCTGCCTGTTCCTGCATTCCCCGGTGTGGGTCAACAGCTGTGACCGGGGTCTGACCTGGAGTAGCACCTGGTCCCTCTGCTCGGTTCCTCCCTGGTTCACGGAGTCGACTGAGCCGCCGTGTTACCTTGGTCGGACCGAGTTGATACTTAGTCACGCCCCTCCAGGCACTCCTTGGTTCATGGTGCAGTGGGATCACTAACCACTCTCACGCCAGTCTGTCCGGGCGTGTGCATAACACATGGGTCCTCCAGCAAGACAATGACTCAAAGCACACATCCAAAAGTTCACAGGAATGGTTTAAAAAGAAAAGATTAACTGTTTTAAAATGGCAAGGAATGAGTCTTGACCTCAATCCCATTGAAAATCTGGGGTGAGCTGAAATCTGCCATTGGGAAAAAGAACTCTGCAAACATTAAAGAGCTTGAACAAACTGCAAAGGAAGAGTGGGAGAAAATTCCAGCTGAGAAGTACAAGAATCTTATAGATGGCTACAAGAAACGTTTGGAGGCTGTCAGCAATGCCAAATGGTGTGCAACCAAGTATTAATTAGGGGAGCCCTTATTGTTATACATGCTGTTTATTCTGTTTCTTCTTTGAAATTGCAACATGGAAGTTGAAAAATAATGTTTTATTGTTGTATTACTTACGAACACTAATTAAAAAATCCTGAGGATATAACTTTGGTACATTTCCATTTATTTCTGAAGATATTTTACAGTCTATGAAAAAAATGAAGGGGTGCCAATAATGGTGAGCAGCAATATGTATGCGTATTAGTATTACAAACTAGCTGTTAGCAAGTGTAACTGGAATAACAATACAGTATTCAGAAGATATAGAGCAAACCTATAGTCATTGTATCTTCACTCGACCAGGATGGTCCCGAAGATGTCCGAAAATATCGGAAAAAATGGAACAAATGAATCCCCCTAATCTCAAGGAGAGTGAAATCCCTCTGCGCCTCGTCTCCCGTGGCGCTGGGTATTCTTTGGGACTCTCAAAGCAGGTCTCCCAGTGGGGATGGCTGGCCAATCCCCTATTTCAACTAGGGGGAGATTCAAGGCAGAGGTGAAGGTGATGATGTCATATTGTAACCGAAGGGTGAGCATCTTACCCGCGTGGTGCACATGAAAACGAAACAGCAACCCCCAGCTGCATGCCAAGCCATACAACCGAAGCATGTCCAGAAGAGGTCTGAGGACCCTTCTTTTCTGAAGGGTAAGGCGAGATAGATCAGGTAATATTTGCATCTTTGACTTGTGAAAGAGAGCCACTGATCCATTGTGGAGTTTTTGCATAATTGCCTCCTTTATGGCATAGCAATGTACACGACAGATCACATCTCGCAGGTGATCAGAGTCCTTTGATTTAGGGTCGAGAGCCCTATGGGCCCTATCCACTTCTATCTCTGTATCAGAAGGCTCTCCCAAGACCTTAGTAAAGATGTTTTGCAGGGTGAGGGAAAGATCTTTGTATTCAATAGTTTTTGGCAGACCTCGTGCTCTGAAGTAATTGCGCCTTCCTCTATTTTCTGCATCATCTATAGCATCTATTAAGTAGAACATTTGGTAGTGATGTTGTTTTACTACAGATTGGTGAGAGCATACCTCGCCTTCAAGGGACCTGATTTTATTTGCATTGACTTGACTTTAATTGTCCACCTGCTGTACGTCTGTACGCAGTGCAGATAGTTCGGTGTGGTATGCGTTTTCCAGCCTAGCTATGTATGCTTCCATATCTTCACTAGTAGGTATGGCGGTGTGAGGCAGTGAGCGGGATCATATACGAGGGACATTATATATCCCCCAGAATGTGTACAGAGACCTATTAAACCTGTTGAAGTGCATGGCAATCACAGACACAGCTGCGGCTGCAATGCAGGAATGAAGGTGAGCATTGGTCTGGTCAGACTACCTGGCTAAGGCAGATTAAGTAAAACCTGGCAGGGCCTTCATTTCTTGGAGGAGGCTACAGGAAGGCAGTGGGGCTGCCTCCTCCCTCCAACCTGGGTTTTCCAGTGGCTCTTGCCACAGGTCCTTTAAAAACCCTTCACTAAGGGTTAGTGTTGTTCAGTGTTGGGACCTGCTAGTGTTAAGGGAGGGCAAATGGCCCTTCACGGTTGACCAAGTGAGTGTCAAATTATTATGGAAAATAAGGAAAGCTCGGCAGACCTGTGAGTAGCTGAACCCTGGCCTGGGAAGGCTCTGCACCAGTCAGGCTCTGATCAGCCCTGTGCGGCCGTTGTCCCCGGCAACCGTTGTTATGGACTTGTGTTAACCTGGCAGCGAACCGGAGGACTTTTCTGTTTACCCGTGAGTCTGCTGAATAAAAGCTGCTTATGTTGGACTTGCTTGGGTCACTGCCTCAGTTACTGCACGGTGTGAACACCACCGCCTTACAGCTTGGTGGAGAAAGCGGGCATTGTGACTGAGGCATACCCCACCGGCAGCTACCTGTGAGTAGCTGAACCCACGCCTGGGAAGGCTCTGCACCCATCAGGCTCTGAGCAGCCCGGCACGGCCGTTGTCCCCGGCAACCATTGTTATGGACTTATGTGACGCCCAGCTGCGCTTGGTATCACAGATCCTGGAAGAGTGCATTGATAGATTCCTCCACAAGAGGCCGACATAAACATTCACACATCTCCACTTTCCACCTCAGACAAGCAGAGGGAGCCCGTTAGGGATATAAATAGGGAAGGTAGAGCCAGGCAGTTTAGTCTAGTTCAGTATGGTTTAGCAGTCAAGTCGATTACAGTCTGTTGAGAGAGTTCCTGCAGTAGAGAGTCTGAGAGAGGTCAGCCTGCAGTGGAGCACAGTCCAGACTCAGTTGTAGCTCAGAATAGTGAGCTTTAGGTGTGCCGGCGCCATAAGATCGGTGAAGCGCGGCAAGCTGCCGTTAGTGTGTATAGCCTAGTGAGGGCCCGAGTAGGCCGAAGGCGAGTGGAGAGTGAGTAACATAGGGGGCAGAGGAGCTCAAGCAGCTCACCCAGAAGCATCTACCGGACACCGGGTCCGAGCTTACTAAGATCTCTATGACCCAGTAAGGTATAACCGGAATCCCTGGAGAACTACAGGTACCAGGATCGCTAAAGTGCTGATACGTAACAGAGATGGGAGACACATAGGCCCCGCAAGCTGGGGAGCGTGTATTCCAAGAGAAGGCCCTACCACAAGGTCAGCCAGCGCAGGACAGAAACAAAGTTAGGCCTTAGCTCCAGGCAGGTCAGAAACTTACTACACAGAGGCAAGAAACAGGAGGCCCTACACCCGCTCATTGGGGAGGATCCAGATATGCACCCTTCACCCTACAGTGCTCTGGGATGTGCCTGATTTTCCACCAGTAAAAGGTACTACAGCAGATAACCAGTCCGCAGGGGACTGTATGTTCCTTGGCCCAAGAAGCCCGGAGGCTCTGCCACAGCAGAAGGGACCAGCAAAGCCGTACCAGGCCGGGAGCAGAAAGGGACCCAAGTTGCAAGCCATACGGGCGAGAGGACACGGTGAGCTCAGGAAAGTGGGCTGTTACACTGCCAGAAGGGAAATAGCCAGAAGGAGCACAGAGAGCATGGTAGGCCTACACCCTCACCTTGACAAGGGCCAGCTACCCACTTGTTCTCAGACATCCAGGCCCCCTCCTAGCCGGGCCTGTTTCTGGGTCGCTTTACCTGTTCTAATAAAGACCCTGAACTGTTTAAGAGGCCTCCGTTTCCTGGCTATCGCGGTCGGAATCACCCCCTCCATCATCCATTATATACTGCCCTGGGGCCCTACTCTTCCCGTGGGGGGTTGTACTATTCAGTGCTGCACATTCATATCAGCCCCAGCGGTCTGTACTGCAGCGGTGCTTAGCCCTGACCGCAATCCACGGGTGGCGAAGTCGGACATTACTTAAAACTTATAAATGACTGCCACTGGTCTGACCACCCTGAGCCACGGACCGGGTTGCCACTACTACCCCCATCGTTTCCCTGTTGCCCGGCTCCGAGTGCCCCACGGCCCAGGGGGCGAGTCAGCTTTGGCGTAGTCGGCAGGATTGTGACCAACCTGCCACAAACGGGTATTGCGTGCCTGAAAAAGACTGCACACGTACCTTAAAAAGAAGTTTCCCGCCATCCGGAGCCGTTTCCGCCATCCAGAGCCGTTTCCCGCCATCTTCCGTCGGTTCCCGCCGTCTTCAGCCATTTTCTCGCCATCGGACGCCATGTTAGGGACGCCGCGTGGGAAGAAGAGGGGTGTGGACGTCCAAACCTCGTGAGACCCGAAGCTCCGCCCCATGCACCGACGCTGCGCAAGGTCCTGAAAGGGAGAGAGAGCGACGCTAACGTCACCAGGACGCGACGCAAGGTCCTCGTCCAGAGCAGCACCAGCGGAGCCGCGGCCTACAGAAGAGGATCGTCGGAAGGTAGGCCACGCTTAACTAGGGGGGAGGAACATGTCGGACATGGAGGCGCCCACTACCACCATTGCAGCTGCAGCAGCGGTTATGCCATTTTCCCTGCCCTACATCCCTGGAGTGGCCTGGCTGCCTAAGTGTTCAGGGGAGCCCCATGCCCTAACTGACTTTAAGGAAAGGCTGACAGAGGAACAGAAGATTAGCATACTGACAGGGCAGTTAACTGGCGCAGCCGAGCGGGAGGTAAAGTCATGGCCCGCTGAGGAGAAAAGGACCGTAAAGGACATTCTGGCCCGGCTGCGGGGTACCTTCGATACACGTACCTCCGCTGAAATTAAAATGCGGTTCTACGGATGTAAGCAGCGGGCACAGGACAGCATCAGGGACTATGCCCTAAATTTGCAGGAAGCCTTGAGAGCCATCAAACAAGCTGACCCTGGCAGCGTGCAGGATACGGACAAGCTACTAACAGAACAGTTCATAGAAGGTCTGCTGTCTAGTGCCCACAGGACCCAGCTGCGCCTCATGTTCTTTCAGAACCCTGATCTGACTTTTGCCCAGTTTAAGGACAGGGCCATAAGGGTGCTCCGTGAACCCGCAACAAGTGGCGCTATAAACCCCCGGCGCACTGCTCTCACCTATCACCAGGAGGCAGCGCCCTCCTCTATGGACTCTGTGGGGGCTGATGCACAGGCCCTGAACCAAGCCCCATCAAAAGATCTGCACCACCAAGTCCAGGAGCTGACCAGGAGCGTCACGGCGTTGACCAGGACCATCCAGGCATTGCAAGTGGACCCGTCAAGACCCATCGAATTGGCCTCAAGTCCGGAGGATGTCCCGTGGCGTCGACAGAGGAGGATCCCGTCGTTCCGAGGGAGGCCCACAGGCCGCTACGCAGAGGATGGACAGCCCATTTGCCGTCGATGCAACCAGCCCGGACACATCTCCAGGTACTGTAATTTAAACGGGTCCAACCTGGGGCAGAGGGCCAACCCCCAGGCATAAGATCACCAGGCCCTTATAATTGGCGTGATAAGTACGTTGGGGGGTGCCCGGTTTTACCCGTGGTGCTGGACGGTATCCCCATGAGCGCCTTGCTGGATACCGGGTCGCAAGTAACTACTATCCCTTATGTACTTTTTAAACAGTATTGGACTGATGCTGATATAACACGGTATCCAGACAGTGACTTGAGCATCATCGCCAGTAATGGCTTGCCCGTGCCGCAGATGGGGTTCAAGGAGATGACCATTAAGATTGGTAAAGTTGAACTACCGGCACAGGGAGTGATTATTGTGGACATTGACCATCGTGAAAGTCACCCTAAAATAACCGTGGGTACTAACGTGATTGAAAATTGTCTTTCAGAGGTAATTGTAATTCTACAACAGGTGGCGGTGAATGCTAGTTCCAGCCAACAGAGAGTCCTCAAAAAAGAGATAAAAGCCCTGATGAGACAGCAGCAGGTTGAACTGTCTGGTGGTGAGATCGGGAGCGTAAGAGTGAGTGACCCATTCCCCATTTCCATGCCTCCCAAAAGTGAAATGATGATCTGGTGTCGGACAGCAATCGGGTTGAGAGGTAGAGACTACCAAGCCATGGTAGAACCCATGTACTCGGACAGCAGGCCCACCATTTTGACAGGCCGGGGGGTGGTTGATGTCCATCATGGGAGGGTGCCCGTTCGCATTCTCAACATTGGGGAGAGGGAGGTACACTTACCCAGGTACGCTACACTTGCCAAACTGTTTGCTGTCGAACACCAAGCTATCAGGGCCGTGGAGCCTTTGCCTCCATCTCCACAGGCGGAGGGTAATGGCTCCCAGAAACAAAAGGAGGACTGGTGCCAGAAACTCCACGTGGGTGCTGACTCCACCCCCCTGCACCAAAAACAAGGAGTCTACCGGGTGGTACAGGAGTACGAGAGAGTCTTTAGTTAGCACCTGCTAGACTTCGGCAGAGTAAAAGGGATAGAACACCACGTCCCCACAGGGACCCACCCACCAATAAAAGAGAGACACAGACCTGTACCCCCTGCACATTATCAGAACGCAAAGGGCATGCTAATGAAAGAAGCTGGGGTCATTAGAGACAGCTGTAGCCCCTGGGCAGCCCCCTTGGTTCTGGTAAAAAAGAAAGACGGCACCATGAGAATGTGCGTGGACTATAGACAAATCATCCGTATCACCCATAAAGACACGTACCCGTTACCTAGGATAGAGGAGTCTTTAGCCGCACTAAAATCAGCTAACTTCTTTTCTACTTTGGACCTTACTAGCGGGTACTGGCAGGTTCCTGTGGCAGAGGCTGGCAAGTAGAAGACCGCCTTCACCACCCCGATGGGACTGAGCGAGTTCAACTGTATGCCCTTTGGGTTCTGCAACGTACCAGGGACCTTCCAGAGGCTGATAGAATGCTGTCTATGGCACCGAAACTTCGAGACGGTCCTCCTTTACCTGGACGACGTGATCGTCTATTCGAAGACTTACGAGGACCATCTAAAGCACCTGGCCGAGGTGTTCGAAGCCCTGGCAAGCTATGGCCTGAAGGTAAAACCATCAAAGTGTCACCTGTTGAAACCGAAGGTCCAGTACCTAGGGCACGTGGTAAGTGCGGAAGGAGTAGCCCCCGACCCTGACAAGGTCACAGCAATCAAGAGCTGGCCAAGCCCCTCGAACATCAAAGAAGTGAGGCAATTCCTCGGGTTGGTAGGCTGCTACTGAAGGTTCATCCCCGGGTTCACTAAGATGGCAGCTCCTATGCAGGACCTCCTGATAAGACAGTCTAAGTCCAGAAGCCAAAAGCCACCCTTCAAGTGGGATAAACCGGAAGAGGAGTCCTTCTGCCAGTTGAAGATAGCCCTCACAGGGGATGAGATCCTGGCCTACCCTGATTATGGCCAGCCTTTTATTCTCCACACAGACGCCAGTAATGTGGGACTGGGAGCCGTACTGTCACAAAACCAACAGGGCAGAGAAAGGGTGATCACGTACGCCAGCCGGAAGCTGAGGCCCACCGAGAGGAACCTGGAGAATTACAGCTCATTCAAGCTAGAATTCTTGGCGGTGGTGTGGGCCGTAACGGAACACTTGAAGCATTACCTGGCCTCCGCAAAGTTCACTGTGTACACGGACAACAACCCGTTAACACACCTAGACAGTGCAAGACTTGGTGCCCTGAAACAGCGGTGGATGGCCCGTCTCTCCAATTATAACTTCGTGATCAAGTACCGGGCAGGCAAAACCAATGCCAACGCTGATACCCTATCAAGAATGCCTCACTTACCTGAAGGTTACGAAGACCCAGAAGAGCTGGAGGAGGTAGAACTCCCCGCGTTTCACCGGTATGGAGCCGCTCAATACTCCCACCGCGTGAAGGAGGTAGATTTAACAACCGTTATGAGCAATCCCCTACCTCACCACAGCTGGGCCGAGACCCAGGATAGCGACCCTGCAATCCGCCTGGTGAAAGATCTGCTGACCCAGGAAGACGCCCGCTTAGATCCGGATGCTCCAGAGGAAGCCAAGCAGCTATGGAAAGAGAAGAACAAGCTGTTCCTCTATGAAGGCAAGCTATGCAGAAGACTTGTCAACCACCGGACACACGAGCTGACCTGGCAAGTCGTGGTCCCAAGGCGGGATGCAGCTATGTTCTGCTAAGAGGACGGTTCTTTTGGGTCGGCAGGAGAGGGGCTGTAGAAAAATGGTGCAGAGACTGTGGCCCTTGTAACCTAAGGAGGAAGGACCGCACCAGCCAGAAGACACCCTTGAGGCCCATCGTCACCACGCAGCCTCTTGAGCTGGTAGCTCTGGACCACGTCAAATTGGCTCCAAGCCGGTCAGGATACATCTATGCTCTGACAATCGTGGACCACTATTCCCGTTTTCTAGTGGTGGTCCCGGTAAAAGACTTGACAGCCCAAACGGCGGCCAGAGCCTTCCAGCAATACTTCTGCCGCCCACACGGGTATCCGGAACAGGTCCTGACAGACCAGGGTCCAGCGTTCGAGGCTGAAATCTTCCAAGAGTTCTGCAACCTCTATGGCTGTAAGAAGATTCGGACAGCACCTTACCACCCACAAACCAACGGGATGTGTGAGAAAATGAACAATATAGTCATTGATCTCCTGAAGACGTTGCCCCTGGAGGAACGCAGCCTGTGGCCAGAAAAACTGCCGGACCTGATAGACTTATACAACCATATCCCGGTGAATGCTACAAACTGCACCCCGGCTTACCTGATGCGAGCCAGACCGGGTAAGCTGCCCGTAGACCTGGAGATGGGAGTCCTAATGCCTGAGGACACCTCCCCAGATACAGACTGGGATACAGAAAGGCGACTGCAGTACAAGAAGGTACAGGAGAGTGTGGAGAAGAGCCTGGCCCAGGTGAGAGAAAGGCAAGAAAGATTCTTCAACCAACAAGCTCCTGCTGGTCCCCTAGAACCTGGTGAGCAGGTCCTGAAGCAAAAGAGAAGGCTACATAAGTTGGACGACCAGTGGGAAAGGGAACCCTACACCGTACTACAGTCTGATCATGACAACCCGAAGGTGTGCGTGATCACCAAGGATGGAGGAGAAACCACTAGTACCGTCTCCAGAGACCACCTAAAAAGGTTCCCCGAGCAACTCCGTAGTGCAGAAGAGGATCAAAGTGACCTTGAACCCGTAGAGGACAAGGAAGAAATGGTCAGCACCGTTTTCGGAGAGTTCCCTCAGTCCTGGACTCGAATAAACTATGCCATAGTGGTCCCCGTCCTGCATTTCCTGCAACCGGCTCAGCAACAACCTACACCAGAGCCGGAAGGTGAAGAAGAGCAAGCAGTTCCAAAGGCAGAAGAGCCTGTACCAGCAGCCCAGGAGAGTCAACCCTCTGCTGACAGTGAGCCTGCCATGCCTGCGGTAAGCCAAAGGACCCGCAGACAGCTGCCTGCCCTGCCTGTACACCCAGCTGGTAGCTGTACCCTTAACGCTAGTGTGGAAAGCCAGGTCGGTCCACCACCAGACAGTCGGCTACGTAGGTCAACCAGAAGCACTAGGGGGCAAACACCTGCTCGCTGGAGAATATAGGGTGATCTAAAAAATGTAAATAATCCTGTTGTCAAATGTTGAAATGTTTGCAAAGTTACATGCATGATTAGTAATTGTGTATTTCAGTTTCTTACAGTTACCGTACGGACTCAAAGGTTATGAACTTTTAATAACCGGGACTTTGCATGGACTGCGTTCGGAGCCTGACCAAGGAATGAACTAAGACTGTAAAGGACTTGGGGCTAGGACAGACCCCCACCTGGTTAAGGCTCTCCGTTGTGTTGGTGAAATGGACACCCGGTCACAGACCGCACTGTGACCTTAAGAACTAAACCTGTGTGTCGTTTGTCTACTAATGTTTTATGGTCATGCATATTATTCTTGTTTCTTGTTTAGTCCCGGAGTACTACATTTTACTAGGGGGGAATGTGTCACCCTGGCCTGGATGCCACAAATGTATAATAAAGCTGTGTCTGAGAGCAAGGGGGAGGTTCTCTAGTCAAGGACCATTAGCATGCAATACCTCCTGTCACAGGCCAGTAGGGGGAGCAGGCTGCCCCTATAAAAGCTGGAACTGGGGGCAGGGTTAGGGAGAACTGGATGACCTGTCTCTGGATTGAGAGGTGTCCCAGAGAAGGGAGAGACAGTTGTGTTGCAGCCTAAGAGGACATGTGGCAGTAGGAGAGCCACGAGGCAGGGACAAGAGGCGAAGTGAGCCTGTCCTGGCAGATAACGAAACTAATCTACCAGACTTTGGTGTCTGAGGCTGGGAGGATTCCACATCCTACAGCAGATAACCAGTCCGCAGGGGACTGTATGTTCCTTGGCCCAAGAAGCCCGGAGGCTCCGCCACAGCAGAAGGGACCAGCAAAGCCGTTCCAGGCCGGGAGCAGAAAGGGACCCAAGTTGCAAGCCATACGGGCGAGAGGACACGGTGAGCTCAGGAACGTGGGCTGTTACACTACCAGAAGGGAAATAGCCAGAAGGAGCACAGAGAGCACGGTAGGCCTACACCCTCACTTTGACCAGGGCCCCTCCTAGCCGGGCCTGTTTCTGGGTCGTTTTACCTGTTCTAATAAAGACCCTGAACTGTTTAAGAGGCCTCCGTTTCCTGACTATTGTGGTTGGAATCATCCCCTCCATCATCCATTATATACTGCCCTGGGGCCCTACTCTTCCCGTGGGGAGTTGTACTATTCAGTGCTGCACATTCATATCAGCCCCAGCGGTCTGTACTGCAGCGGCGGTTAGCCCTGACCACGGACTGGGTTGCCACTACTACCCTCATCGTTTCCCTGTTGCCCGCCTCCGAGTGCCCCACTGCCCAGGGGGGCGAGTCACATTCAGACCTTCTGTCTATTTTTGCACTTGCTAATGTGATAAAGCAAGCAAGCTCTTGTAGGCCACTTTTTGATTTTGTGGGGTTGAAATTTAGCTATCTGCAGAGCTTGTCAGTGCAGAGCTTCTGAGTGCAGAGCACAGGAAACTTTTTTTTTATTTGCTAATATGATAGTGCAAGCTGTGTTAGAACAGTTTGTCATTTTTTTGGTGGATGAACTTCAGCTTTAGGCCATTTGCCTACGTAGCGTTCTTGTAGCATTTTTGCGACCGTGAAAACGCTTGTAGAACCGTCTGCCATGCAAAACAATGTGAATTCGGATGTGCTGTGAATATGATGCGCAAATTAGCGCGCCGAATTCGCATTGCGTTGCAAAACGCAGCATGACCATTTCTACCGCGATTATGCTGCAAATTCGTGGCCATTGAGGAACTCTGAAACATTGCAAACCCGCAGGTATATGTGGATTTGCTGTGTTTCAATTAAATTCAATGGCCGCGAATTTGCAGTGTAATCGCGGTGAGTATGGTACTCAGGATGAAGAGGAGACTACAACTCCTCTTCATCCCGGCTACCACTCAGTGAAATAAAAAAGCTAAAAATAAAAAAACCTGTATACTCACCTCTCCGGTCTCCCGGCGGAGGCGTCCTCTCTCCTCGGCAGCCCGCGGTGTACTGGCAGGAGCTGCGGTGACGTTATTTAATCAGCTGATGGTCACCCGACCACTGACGTCAGCGGTCAGGTGATGGTCGCGTGACCATCAGCTGACTAAATGACGTCACTGCAGACCCTTTAAGTACACCGCGGGACGCCGAGGAGAGAGGACGCAGCTGGGAGGAGACCGGAGAGATGAGTATACAGGGTTTTTTTTATTTTTAACTTTTTAATTCTTTTTTTTTTTTACTATAGATGCAGATGGATTTATATTGTGTGACCAACTTGTCAAGCACTTTTCCAAGTGATGCTTAAAATCGCTTGGAAAAATGCTTGAAAAAACACATGCGAAAGCGCATGTAAAAACGCTGATAAAACGCTTCTCCCTGGCAGAAGAATACGCATGTAAATCTGCATGCGTTTATTCTGCCAGGGAGAGGTAAAAACGCTCTGCATCAAATCTGCTACGTGGGCACATAGCCTTATGCACAGTAAAACAAATATTTTTTTCTGTTGCTAGCCACAGTCCACCAAAGATTTTTTTGTGTGGCAAACATGATACACTCTGCTAAAAGCCTCCTACTATCTTCGAGGTGATGAACCTGAGAGCTATAACTTTTTTATTTTTTTTTATTTTTCACAAGGGCTGTATGGCGGCTTGTTTTTTGCAGGACAAGATGACGTTTTCAGTGGAACCATTTTTATTTACATTCGTCTTTTTGATCGTCACGTTTTATTCCACTTTTTGCTAAGTGGTATGATAATAAAGCATTATTTTTTGCCTCATTTTTTTTTTTTTTTACGGTGTGCACTAAAGGGGGTTAATTAGTGGGACAGTTTTTTATAGGTCGGGTTGTTCCGGATGCGGCAATACCAAATATGTGTACTTTTATTTTATTTTTTTTTGTTTTTCAGAAAAATATTTATTTATGGGTACAATATGTATATATATTTTTTCTTTTTACAACTTTTTTCACTTTTTTACTTAGTCTCACCATGGGAATTTCATAGCTCTGATCGCTGTTGTAGGGCATAGCAGGGCAGGATCATTGCTATTCCTTAGAACTGTCAGTGCTGCACTGACACAAGTTAGTTAGATCATGCACTGCGCTTGAACTACCTTGCTAGTGCCTGGTGACCCAGATGTCGTCATGACGACATCAGGTCACCATGGCAATGATCAAGTCCTACGTCACGGGGTCTCCGATCCAAGGGCAGAGGGGCTTTTTTCCCTCTGCCTGCTTACTAAATGCAGCGATCACAGCGATCGCAGCATTTAGGTGGTTACGGGGGGGTTTATGGAGCACCACTCCTGGCACTGAGAGCAGGTGTCAGCTGTCAGAATCAGCTGACAATCAGCATCGATCGTGCACGCAGACCCTCTGTGCACGCAGACTCACCATGACGTATCCATACGTCCAAGGTCGGTAAGTATCGCAGATCCTGCCCGATCAGTGCCGGAGCTCAATGCTGCTGGTGGCTGAGCTCTGGCACTAAACAGCCAGGAGTGGTGTCAGCGCCGACCCTGGCTGTTAACCCCCTGAATGCTGCAATCGAGAGCGATCAAGCGTTCAGGTGGCAGGCAGAGGGACGGGAGCTCCCTATGCCTTCAGATCGGCGTCCCCGCAATATAATCGCGTGGCCCGATCATTGCCATGATGACCCAGGGTCGTCATGACGACCCCCAGGTCACCAAGCTATGGAAAAGCTGCTGAGACCATGCTCACATCATGGTCTCAGGAGCTTTCTTCATAGGGATGATGTACTGCAATGGTAGTGAATTGCAATACATTATACCTGTGATCAAAGGCAAAAAAGTGAAAGTCCCATAAAGTGACAAAGTAAAAAAGGTTAAAAAATGGTAGAAAAAAATTAAAAAATATGTAAAAACATATTAAAAAAAAAAAATAATAATAATAATAATAAAAATATTCATTAATAAATACACATTGTTCTGTAAAAAAATAAATAACTAAAAAAGTACACATATTTGGTATCACCTGACCTATAACGACCTGACCTATAAAAGTGTCACACTAGTTAACCACTTCAGTGAATGCCGTAAAAAAAAAATAAAAAAAAAAATGAGGTAAACGATGCTTTATCATCATACCGCTAGAAAAAAAGTGGGATAAAACGCGATAAAAAAATTTATATAAATAAAATTGTTACCACTGAAAATGTCATCTTGTCCCGCAAAAAATAAGCCGCCATACAGCTACGTCAGCGGAAAAATAAAAAAGTTATAGCTCTCAAAATAAAGCAATGCAAAAAAAAATTTTTTTTCTATAAAAGTTTTTATTGTGCTGATGTAAAGTAGACATGTGGGAAATGTTATCTATTAACTATTTTGTGTGACATATCTCTCTGATTTAAGGGCATAACAATTCTAAGTCATATAAAATAAATTTTACCACTATCATGAAGTCCAATATGTCCCGAAAAAACAATCTCAGAATCAGTGGGATCCGTTGAAGCATTCCAGAGTTATTACCTCATAAAGTGACAGTGGTCAGATTTATAAAATAAGTCCTGGTCATTAACCTACAAAGTGTCTCGGTCCTTAAGCGGTTAATATATATATAAAAAAAACAAACCATGAAATAAAAAGTTAAGAAATACGGTAATAAATAATATAAAGTATCTAAAATCTAAACTTGAAGAAACTTTTTGAAAAACACAATGAAACTTTCAGACAACTTGGAATGTCTCCGATGTCTACAGGGCAATAATCCATCAGGGAGATTCTTTAACTTTTCAATTTTTTTGACTTCACTTGTTACACAGGAGAGACTAAAAGTTCACTGTACAGTATAAATGAGGGGGCATTAGAAGTAGAACAGTTTGTCACATGCTGGCAGAAAATGAGCAGATCATTGCCACCATTTCGGCAGTTATCAGAACATCTTGTGGTCAAAGAGCATCCAGACGTGTTCTTGCTCAGGTAAACTTTTTGGGTGTGAGAAAAAAATGTATGAACATTTTTGGTGGAAGAACAAAGATCTACTTATAAACTTTACTATCATTTGTACAGATGTAGTTTAGCTCCTTTTTATCATCTTTCATTGTTGCCAAAGTTTTGCTTAAAATATATGGACAAGTTAAGGTTTTTATTTTTATATATACAGTGAAGGAAATAATTATTTGATCCCTTGCTGTTTTTGTAAGTTTGAACACTGACAAAGACATGAACAGTCTATAATTTTAAGGGTAGGTTCATTTTAATATTGAGAGATAGAATATCAAAAAAAAAATCAAGAAAATCACATTGTATAAATTAGATACATTTATTTGTATTTTGCAGTGAGAAATAAGTAGTTGATCCTTCTGGCAAACAACACTTAATACTTGGTGGCAAAACCCTTGTTGGCAAGCACAGCAGTCAGACGTTGTTTGTAGTTGATGATCAGGGTTGTGCACATGTCAGGAGGAATTTTGGTCCACTCCTCTTTGCAGATCATCTCTAAATCATTCAGATTTTGAGGTTGTCGCTTGGCAACTCGGAGTTTCAACTCCCTCCATAAGTTTTCTATGATATTAAGGTCTGGAGACCGGCTAGGCCACTCCATGACCTTTATGTGCTTCTTTTTGAGGCACTCCGTTGTTGCCTTGGCTGTATGTTTTGGGTCATTGTCTTGCTGGAAGTCCCAGCCACGACCCATTTTTAATCTCCTGACGGAGGGCAGGAGGTTGTAACTCAGGATTTTACGGTACATGGCTCCATCCATTCTCCCATTGATGCAGTGAAGTAGTCCTGTGTCCTTAACAGAGAAACACTCCCAAAACATAATGTTTCCACCTCCATGCTTGACAGTGGGGACGGTGCTCTTTGGGTCATAGGCAGCATTTCTTTTCCTCCAAACACGGCAAGTTGAGTTAATGCCAGCGAGCTCAATTTTTGTCTCATCTGACCACAGCACCTTCTCCCAATAACTCACAGAATCATCCAGGTGTTCATTGGCAAACTTCAGACAGGCCTGCACATGTGCCTTCTTGAGAAGGGGGACCCTGCGGGCACTGCAGGATTTTAAACCTTTAGGGTGTAATGTGTTACCAATTGTTTTCTTGGTGAATGGTCCCAGCTGCCTTGAGATCATTAACAAGTCCCCCCCGTGTAATTTTAGGCTGATCTCTCACCTTCCTCATGATCAAGGATACCCCACGAGGTGAGATTTTGGATGGTGCCCCAGATCGATGTCGATTGACAGTCATTTTGTATTTCTAAACAGCCAATCACAGCGATTTCAGGGTTTCAGGCAATAAATACTGCCTGATACCCAGGGCCGGCTCCAGGTTTTTCTGGGCCCCGGGCGAAAGAGTCTCAGTGGGCCCCTTTAACACATACCACGATTCATGATGCAGAGATACGGCGGAGAAATATATTATATATATAGTACAATGCAAAGATTTCACTTCTTACATTACATGAGTGATATCTACTGTAAATTCCACAATAGCTCAGAAACCGGTGAATCGCTCCACACAGAATACTGGCCCCCATATAAGGCTCCACACAGAATACTGGCCCCCATATAAGGCTCCATACGGAATACTGGCCCCCATATAACGCTTCATACGGAATACTGGCCCCCATATAGGGCCCCATATGGAATACTGGCCCCCATATAAGGCCCCATAAGGAATACTGGCCCCCATATAAGGCCCCATACGGAATACTGGCCCCCATATAAGGCTCCATGCGGAATACTGACCCCCATATAAGGCTCCATGCGGAATACTGGCCCCCATATAAGGCTCCATACAGAATACTGGCCCCCATATAACGCTCCATACAGGATACTAGTCCCTTATAAAACTCCATACAGGATACTGGCCCCCATATAACGCTCCATACAGGATACCGGTCCCCTTATAACGCTCCATACAGGATACTGGTCCCCATATAACGCTCCATACAGGATACTGGTCCCCTTATAAAACTCCATACAGGATACTGGTCCCCTTACAAAACTCCATACAGGATACTGGCCCCCATATAACGCTCCATACAGGATACCGGTCCCCTTATAACGCTCCATACAGGATACTGGTCCCCATATAACGCTCCATACAGGATACCGGTCCCCTTATAACGCTCCATACAGGATACCGGTTCCCTTATAACGCTCCATACAGGATACTGGCCCCCATATAATGCTGCATGCATGCTGTTACCCCCCACATAATGCCCCATACAGGCTGTCCCCCCCTTATAATGCTCCATGCAGGCTGTTACCCCCCACATAATGCCCCATACAGGCCCCACCCCTTTTAATGCTCCATGCAGGTTGTTACCCCCCACATAATGCCCCATACAGGCTGCCCCCCCCCTTATAATGCCCCATGCAGGATGTCACCCCCCCCTCTTTATAATGCCCCATGCAGGATGTCCCCTCCTCTCTTTATAATGCCCCATGCAGGATGTCCCCCCCTCTCTTTATAATGCCCCATGCAGGATGCCCCCCCTCTTTATAATGCCCCATGCAGGATGTCCCCCCCTCTCTTTATAATGCCCCATGCAGGATGTCCCCCCCTCTCTTTATAATGCCCCATGCAGGATGTCCCCCCCTCTCTTTATAATGCCCCATGCCGGCTCCATACATTAAAAAAAAAAAATCAAATACTCACCTCCCTCCTCCTCACCTGCTACCTGCTGCAGCTGCTCGGGTCGGGACTCCAGCGTTGGCGGCGTCTTTCCGCTCTGCGCTCCCTGTGACGGCTCAGGGGAGGGCGCGGTGTAAAGACGTCACCGCGCCCTCTGACCTGAGACGTCACAGGGAGCGCAGAGCAGGAACACAGCTGATCTGCGGAGGCACGGGGAGAGGTAAGTATCCAGCTGCCGGGGCCCTGAGCAAGCGGCGGAGAAGGGCGGGTGCTGACACCGCTCTCCTCCGCCCATAGCCCAGCTGGGTGCGCGACCGCCAGTGGGCCCCTCTGCCTGCTCAGGGCCCCGGCATTTGCCCGGGTGCGCCGGGTGCTGACGCCGGCCCTGCTGATACCGATGTCCAGCCTATTATGACTGCTGTAACAGACTAAAGACTAGCGACGCTGGCCTCACCAGGCCCAGTACTGATTGGTGTGCTCAGACGATGACGTCAATCACACTAATCATAGTGCAGAGATGCCATCTGACCCCAAAATGACCTGAAACTTGTGCTGTTCTATTGTGCTGTGCTGGGCCCTTTTGGTGACAGACTTTTTCAAGCCTGTGCCATCACTTCTGCTGATGTTCGTGAAAGAAGAAAGAAGATGTTCCTAATCCATTCCTAATCCGTTCCTGATCCGATCCTGATCCGTGATTTTTCCTAATCCACCCCAACACCTTCTTCACCCCCTTCTGCTGCCAAGCACTGATCACTATTTAATCGCTGATCAGTACTTGATCGCTCGTTTATGGCAGTTTTTTTCTTGTTCATGCATACTGCAGCCACCGAGCACTGATCAGTGACGCAAATCACTGTTCAGCACTTGTGCTTTCTGTTTTCCATGACTTTTTTTCCCCTGTCTATATTTTCTCCCCCATCCCCTTTGAATCACTTCCACGTGTGCGTACTGCAGCCTCCAAGCGCTGATCAGTGACACAAAACAAATCACTGTTGCACATTGCTTTTTTCCAGGACTTCTTTTTCCCTTACTAATTTCTCCCCCACTCTCCCTTCTGCACTCCCTCCATGCATGCATCCTACAGTAGATCAGATTTACATCACTCATCAGCACCCGTGCTCACTTTTGGCCAGGACTTTTTTTTTTCCTTTCCTTTTTTCACCCTCATCCTACAGCTGTTGAGAGCTGGTTGGTGACGCACATCATTTTTTTTGTGTGTGAAAAAAGAAAAATAAATAATAATTTAGATTAGTTGCTAGGACTAGATTAGGGACAGTAAAAAAATACTGAAGTAATCGGCGTCTGCTATAGTATCTTTATTATTAATATTTATTATAGCGCCATTTATTCCATGGCGCTTTACATGTGATAGGGATATACATAGCAAAAACATTTACATAATCTTAACAGAACGAGTCAGCGACTGGTAGAGGAGGAGCGAGGACCCTGCCCGCGAGGGCTCACAGTCTACAAGGGATGGGTGAGGATACAGTAGGTGGGGGTAGAGGAGGTCATGCAGTAATGTGGTGGGGCGGTGGTTACTGCAGGTTGTAGGCTTGTCGGAAGAGGTAGGTCTTCAGGTTTCTTTTGAAGGCTTCCATGGTAGGTGAGAATCTGATATGTTGGGGTAGAGAGTTCCAGAGTAGGGGGGATACGCGGGAGAAATCTTGTATGCGATTGTGGAAAGAGGAGATAAGAGGGGAGTAGAGAAGGAGATCTTGTGAGGATCGGAGGTTGCGTGCAGGTAAGTACCGGGAGATAAGATCACAGATGTATGGAGGTGACAGGTTGTGGATGGCTTTGTATGCCATGGTTAGGGTTTTGAATTTGAGTCTCTGGGCAATGGGGAGCCAGTGAAGGGATTGACAGAGGGCAGAGGCCGGGGAATAGCAGGGGAACAGGTGGATTAGTCAAGCAGCAGAGTTTAAGATAGATTGGAGGGGTGCAAGAGTGTTGGAAGGGAGGCCACAGAGCAGGAGGTTGCAGTAGTCAAGGCGGGAGATGATGAGGGCATGCACTAGTGTTTTTGCAGAGTCTTTGCTTAGGAATGCACGGATCCGGGAGATATTTTTGAGTTGGAGTCGGCAGGAAGTGGAAAGGGCTTGGATATGTGGTTTGAAGGCGAGATCAGAGTCCAGGGTTACCCCAAGGCAGCGAGCTTGTGGGACTAGGGAGTGAACAGCCATTGACGTTGAGGGATAGGTCAGATGGGGGATAGGTCAGATGTTTTATCCATGTTGAGTTTTAGAAATCTGGCAGAGAAGAAGGATGAGATGGCGGACAGACATTGTGGGATTTTGGCTAGTAGGGAGGAGATATCGGGTCCAGAGAGGTAGATCTGTGTGTCATCAGCATAGAGGTGATACTGAAAGCCGTGAGACTCTATGAGCTGTCCCAGGCCAAAGGTGTAGATGGAGAAGAGCAGAGGTCCTAGAACTGAACCTTGGGGGACACCGACAGATAGGGGGCGAGATGAGGAGGTGGTGCGTGAGTGGGAGACGCTGAATGTCCTGCCTGTTAAGTATGAGGAGATCCAAGATAGGGCCAAGTCTGTGATGCCAAGAGATGAGAGAATCTGTAGTAAGAGGGAATGGTCGACTGTGTCGAAGGCAGATGACAGGTCCAGAAGGAGGAGGATGGAGTAATGTCACTTGGATTTGGCGGTTAGTAGGTCATTGGTGACTTTGGTCAGGGCAGTTTCAGTCGAGTGATGCAGTTGGAAGCCAGATTGTAGGCGGTCCAAGAGGGAACAGGAGGAGAGGTGGGAGGACAGTTCAAGGTGGACATGTTGTTCTAGTAGTTTTGAGGCAAAGGGGAGGAGTGATATGGGGCGGTAGCTAGTCAGAGGGGATGGGTCAAGGGAGGGCTTTTTGAGGATGGGTGTGATTGTGGCATGTTTGAAACATGAGGGGAAGACACCGGTTGTTAGTGACAGGTTGAAGAGGTGAGTTGGGTTGGGATGAAGACTGTGGTAAGGTTAGAGATGAGGTGGGATGGGATTGGGTCAAGTTTGCAGGTGGTGAGGTGTGATTTTCAGAGTAAATGTGGCGCCCCTGAGGGTTCGGTCGCCACAAGGGGGTTACTGCAGCCTGTCAGCAGGTGTAGTGTCTCCTCACCCAGGTAAGGAAGGTGCACTGGTCAGGACCCTGAATATACATTCAACACTACACACTCCTGACTTATGGGAGGCAAGTATGCACCATAGTGCTGCCTCAGCAGGATCACAAGTGAGGGGAACCAAAAGATAGGGGAACCATGTAGTGGGTGAAGGGTAGAACACACTTTTAGTTTGCACATATAATTTCATATATATTACCCAGCCATCTTAGGCACAAGGTTCTTTGATTGTGGTCTTTGCAGCTGACAGTGGCCTTGTGTAGGAGCCTGCAGTGTGCTGAAGATGCACGGTCCTCATGCTCTGACCTTGACACGATGAGCGGGTATGAGTTAACAGTGTCTCTATCCCGGTCAAGTTCCCTTGCTTAAGAAGGTCGGGAGCTATAGTGACAGCTCCACAAGCAAAAGGATCCCAGGGAGCACGGACGGAGCGGCGTACGCCACCTGTACTCTCCATTCTGGCCCTGCCAGAGGGACTCCTGCTGCAAGAGGGGTACCAGCCCCCGACATCTGACTTTGCCACTTCACGTCTCTGTCAGAGAAGCCCGGTAGGCTACAGTGGATCCCGGCGGGTGACAGGCGGAACGGAATTGCCGCCTTACCCTATATCTGTGCATAGTCCAGAGGGAGACCCAGCCTTTGCACTCACACGGACAGGAGAGGTTCAAAAGGGACTGTTAGGAACACTCGGAGGGTCCTGATCGAGGTACTTGAATACCTTGGGTGCACTGAGCCCTCATCCCTGGTGGCCGCAGTGATTTGTGAGGAGCTGGGAGAAGCCTTGCCGCTGCTTAAAAGAACTGTGAGTAAAAGACCTGGAAGACTATCCCTATGGCCTCTGGTTCCTTCATTTCTGCACTGCACAACACAGCACCTGAGTGACCCAGGACTACTCTCCCCATCCTCCTGTCACATCTGCCCTGAGGCCCTGCTCCGCCTGTGGGGAGTTATAACATCGCCTGCTGCCACTACATCCAGCCTCAGAGGACTACTAGCAGCGCTGGTAGCGCATCACCAGACACCACAGGTGGTGTAGTCGATAAATACCACTCAACCCTGAAAGCCCTTACATCCTTTTTAATGTGACGGCCCTGGGCACGGAACGGGTCCAGGCCACGACTGCCTCCCCAACATCTGACCCGGCTCCGAGTACCCCATTTCCCAGGGAGGGCTGTGAGCATCACATACTTGGCGTAGTCGGCAGGATTGCGTGCCCGCAGCAAAGGAAGAAGTGCCCATTGCTACCGGGAACTGTGTGCCTTACACGTTGAACTGTTGTTTTACACTTAAAATGGCGCCCGCCCAAGAAAAACAGGCGCCATAATGCTGTAAAAAGACTGTCTTTGAACGCCTCCCATCGTGGGCTGGGCTCAAGCTTGGCGCCAAAAATGTGGACTGCCCCTTCCATCAGAGACTGTCTGCGGGCTAATGCCCGTCAAACTGGATGGGCTGAACAAAGGCGGGCCTGTCAGCATTCCACCCAGGAACCGCCCCGAAAGAGGAGGAAGAAGAAAAGCTACAAGGTGCGGCCATTGCAGTCGGAGCTTGGCAGTCAACGGAGGCAGACACGGATGCCTCTGGGGAACAAGACCACGTATCTACTGAACCCGGTTCAGGCCCTTCACCCGGCAGAGAGCAAGGCGGCAGCGTGTTGACCCCGGGAGATATTGCATTTCTCCATCAAGAAGCTCCAGAACTCCTAACAAGGCAGAGAGAGGCCCAGGAGGTGGCGACAGCAGCGTGACAGGAGGAGATGCTGCTGCGTATCCGAGACCGCCGCCAAGGAGTTGAGGTCCCAGGACAAGTCGACTCGGTGACAGAGGTCGAGGGTGACCTCGCGGCGGGTGAGTGTGCAACCCCTGCCCCGGCTGCAGAGCCTACCGTGACTATCCTGGACCTCATGTCGGAGTACTTAGTTCCCCACGCGGTCACCTGGGAGCAAGAGTTGGCTCCCGAGCTGCAATCGGCAGCCGTCGGTGGGGACCTGCGATGCCGCCCAAATCCTGATATGGAGGTGCCTGAAGCCGCGGAGGAGACTACCGGCTCCAACCCGGACTGGTCCGCGTCTACAGAGGACTCGCAGCAACCCGTTCTTACCCCGCTACCCACACCAGCAGTAACCTGGCCCGAGGCTGAGGAGTGGGCCTGGGAAAACCAGAGGGGCGACCTAATGGGCTTCCCGCGGGAGACCCGATCTGAAGCACGAAGGAGGAGCCAGTGGTGCAGCGACCAGATTTTCCAGCTCGCATGGGAGCAGCGTCGGCGGGAGCAGCGCTGCGAGCGCCTCGAGGTCAGGATCAAAGCTGCAAAGACTCGGGCGCGTCAGGAGGAGGCCACCCATCCCGGTCCCCGGTACGAAGGCCAAGTCGTCCGTTTGCATCATGAGGCGGGGTGGGGGTTCATCCGGTGTCCCCAGTTCCAGGACGATGTGTTCGTCAGCCGGCGGGACGTTGAGCCGCGCCTCAAGAAGGGACACCCCGGTCGGAACCTCCTCCCGGGCGACACAGTGTCTTTCTCTTGCCACCAGGGGGAGCGTGGGTGGTACGCCCTGGACATCCACAAAGTGTCTGGGAGCGACGCCACCCCGCCCTCAGCCTCAGGTGACCGGCTAGCCTCCGTCGGGAGGAATGAGCCTTTTCCAAGAAGAGAGCCCGAGGTCTAAAGCAGCCCCCGGCTGCTGCTGTTGTTAAAGTTTTAAGTTGAATGCTGCTATTTTATGTTTTCCCCCTGTTTACAGAGACTTTGGTCCCTGCGGACTATGGCAGGCGGCGGACTTTGTTTGTATATAGTTATGCATCTATTTAGGTGCTTCCTATTGGTTTTATGCAAAACCGTGCCTCTTCTTCTACCTCAGACCTCAGAAGCAAAACCTGTCTGGAGTGGCTTTTGTGGAGGTCCAACTCCAGATCTTCATGCCCTGCAGCCACCCCAGGGCCCACGTAGAGGGTTTAGGGCAGGTCCCTCTTGCTACTGAACTGACAGTCGCCACTTTTAACAAGTCTGCTGCCATTGTCAAAAGTCTCTTGTCCTAATTTATGCTTTATACTTTATAATTTTGTGTTTTTGCACTTTTATACCTTGTTATGCAACGTTTAAGAAATGTGCCTCCCATAAAGGGATGATAGTTTTGTTATTATAAAAAGAAAATTTCCTGGGTGTTACTTCCTTTGCAGCCCGCGGACGTGCTGTGTTTTACCAGGGGGGAATGTGGCGCCCCTGAGAGTTCGACCGCCACAGGAATGCTGCACTTCTCCGATGGAGTGTGGTGTCCCTCCCCTGAGGTAAGGCCGGTGTGATGGTGGTGACCTAACCTTTTGCATCCAACACCACATTTCCACCAGAGGGAGCTAGTGTGCACTAGGTGCTGCTCCCCTGGTTACAGGGAGACTGGGGAACACAAAGTGGTAGGAACCAGTTAGTGGGTGTGGGTGGAGGAACAACTAGTTGGTTACACTTTAAATCTAGTATTTAATAGAATGCCATCTTTGATCTTGGTCCTTCTGTCCTTTTTTGTCTCTTTGGTCTGTCTTTAGTCTAGCCTTTGCTAGTCTGTCGGCTGTCTCTGTGCTGTCAAAATACTGTGTGTAATGTGACTTCCCTCCGGGAGCGCAGATCCTGTGTGGGCCTGCACCGGCAAGGGACACAGCCCTCGTACCCTGATTTTGGGACAAGAGGGAGGTTGCAGACAAGGAATGTCTCAACCCGGCCGAGGACCAGGATCAAGAAGGCCCGGGAGCTTTAGAGTGTGGCTCCCTAGCAAATGGGTCCCGAGGAGGATGCAAACGGAGCGGAGCACGCCACCTGTCCTCGCCTACCTGATCTATTCAGAGGGATTCCGGCTGCAAGAGGGGTACCGGCCCCCGACACCCGACCTTGTACTCTCCGTCCAGGATGGGAAAGCCCGGCTAGGCCCTAAGGATCCCACCGGGCGTCGGATGGAGAGGAATTGCCACCCGAGCCCTACACCTGAGAGGAGCTCAGAGGGAGACCCGGCCTATCTACACACGCACAGACGGGAAAGGGTGAAATCTGTAGTGCAGGAACACTCTGGTGTAGGGTCACTACCGAACACTGGACTTCCTCGGAGATAGTCGGACCCCCGTCCCTGGTGGCCACAGGACTCCGCGAGGAGCAGGGAGTCGCCTTCCCGCTAACATCTCTGAGTGAGTAAAGCCTTGGAAGTTCACCCCTATGGCCTCCGGACTGTTCATTACGCGCCATACCACGCGACGCGGTGCCCGTACTCCCCGCGCTACTGCTAACCCCCTTCATCCTGTTTTGCGTGCCCTGAGGCCTTGCTCCGCCTGTGGGGAGCAGTAATAACTTTAGCCGCCCCGACACCGGGCCTCAGCGGACTGTTAGCGGCGCTGGTGATCCTTCACCAGGCACCACAGGTGGCGTAGTCGTTAATCAGTCACTCAACCCGGACAAGCCCACGCCATCTCTTTCTAATGTGACGGCCCTGAACACGGGTCGGGCCCTTGCCACGGCTGCATCCCATCTCTCCATCATAGGGCCCGACACCGAGTCCCCCAACACCCAGGGTAAAACACGGGCTTTCTGAGTAGAGGTGCCAGCAACCAATGTGGCGCCCCTGAGGGTTCGACCGCCACAGGAATGCTGCACTTCTCCAATGGAGTGTGGTGTCCCTCGTCTGAGGTAAGGCCGGTGTGATGGTGGTGACCTAACCTTTTGCATCCAACACCACATTTCCACCAGAGGGAGCTAGTATGCACTAGGTGCTGCTCCCCTAGTTACAGGGAGACTGGGGAACACAAAGTGGTAGGAACCAGTTAGTGGGTGTTGGTGGAGGAACAACTAGTTGGTTACACTTTAAATCTAGTATTTAATAGAATGCCATCTTTGATCTTGGTCCTTCTGTCCTTTTTTGTCTCTTTGGTCTGTCTTTAGTCTAGCCTTTGCTAGTCTGTCGGCTGTCTCTGTGCTGTCAAAATACTGTGTGTAATGTGAATTCCCTCCGGGAGTGCAGATCCTGTGTGGGCCTGCACCGGCAAGGGACACAGCCCTCATACCCTGATTTTGGGACGAGAGGGAGGTTGCAGACAAGGAATGTCTCAACCTGGCCGAGGACCAGGATCGAGAAGGCCCGGGAGCTTTAGAGTGTGGCTCCCTAGCAAATGGGTCCCGGGGAGGATGCAGACGGAGCGGAGCATGCTACCTGTCCTCGCCTACCTGATCTATTCAGAGGGATTCCGGCTGCAAGAGGGGTACCGGCCCCCGACACCCGACCTTGTACTCTACGTCCAGGACGGGAAAGCCCGGCTAGGCCCTGAGGATCCCACCGGGCGTCGGATGGAGAGGAATTGCCACCCGAGCCCTACACCTGAGAGTAGCTCAGAGGGAGACCCGGCCTATCTACACACGCACAGACGGGAAAGGGTGAAATCTGTAGTGCAGGAACACTCTGGTGTAGGGTCGCTACCGAACACTGGACTTCCTCGGAGGTAGTCGGACCCCCGTCCCTGGTGGCCGCAGGACTCCGCGAGGAGCAGAGAGTCGCCTTCCCGCTAACATCTCTGAGTGAGTAAAGCCTTGGAAGTTCACCCCTATGGCCTCTGGACTGTTCATTACACGCCATACCATGCGACGCGGTGCCCGTACTCCCCGCGCTACTGCTACCCCCCTTCATCCTGTTTTGCCTGCCCTGAGGCCTTGCTCCGCCTGTGGGGAGCAGTAATAACTTTAGCCGCCCCGACACCGGGCCTCAGCGGACTGTTAGCGGCGCTGGTGATCCTTCACCAGGCACCACAGGTCGCGTAGTCGTTAATCAGCCACTCAACCCGGACAAGCCCACACCATCTCTTTCTAATGTGATGGCCCTGAGCCCGGGTCGGGCCCGGGCCACGGCTGCATCCCATCTCTCCATCATAGGGCCTGACACCGAGTCCCCTAACACCCAGGGTAAAACACGGGCTTTCTGAGCAGAGGCGTCACATACTTGGCGTAGTCGGCAGGATTGCGTGCCCGCAGCAACGGAAGAAGATTGCCCATTGCTACCGGGTACTGCACGCCTTTTTCAATAGACTGTCGTTTTACACTTAAAATGGCACCCGCCCAAGAAGAACGGACGCCATAATGTGCAGAAAGGACAGCGTCTTGGCACCTCCCATCGTGGGCGTGGCTCCCCAATGGCGCCAAAACAGCAGACCGCCCCCTCCAGCAGAGACAGTCCGTGCAGGGATGTCCGTCAAACAGATGGGATGTCCCTGGGAGGGTCTGTCAGCCAGCTGCCCTGGAGCCGCCCTAAAAAGAGGTGGAGATGATTGAAACAACAAGGTGCGGCCATAACGGTCCGAGACTTACCGCACCCTGCAGCAGTAATGGACGCCGCCGAGGAGAGTTCTTCCGAGTCCTCCAGCGTTAGCCTACGAGCTGCTACCTCCCTCGGTATGGAGGGAATTCACCTGACCCCGGAGGAGGCCGAGTTCCTCCGCGGTGAATCGAAGGACCTGATACAGAGGGTCGCAGCCCTGGCGGAGGAAGCCCAGGAGGCACCGTGCAGCCCCGGAACGGGTAAAGAGAAAACCCCTATCCCGGGTGCAGGGCACAACGTGGCCCTCCTGGATCTCATGCCGGCACCCCCATCCTCGGGCGCTACCCTGGGAGCAGTTGTTCGCCCCAGATCCTGAGGCCCAGGCCGCTGCAGATTCCGGAAGCCTGCTATGCCATCCGACTCCCAGTTCAGAGGAACCCACGTTTCTGGAGCAGTTGTTCGCCCCAGATCCTGAGGCCCAGGCCGCTGCAGATTCCGGAAGCCTGCTATGCCATCCGACTCCCAGTTCAGAGGAACCCACGTTTCTTGGGCTGACCATCTGCCCCAACCCGGACTAGTCCACACAAGAATGAGGACTTGCAGCAGCCCCTGCTGTCGCCGCTACCTGTGCCTCCGGTCGCCTGCCCGGCGGCGGAAGAGATGGCCTGGGACAACCAGGGGGGGAGAAATCCGTTTTATAGCCCAACGTCTGACCTCAGAGGTAAAAACCTGTCTGGAGTGGCTCTCCTGGAGGTCCAGCTCAGGATCTTCATGCCCTGCAGCCACCCCGGGGCCTACGTTGAGGGTTGGGATGGGTCCCTCATGCTGCTGGACTCGCCCCTTTGGCAAAGTTTTCTAGTGATATAATGTTTTATATATTGTACTATTTAAAAGTTTGCAACGTTACAAGAAAATGAGCCTCCCATAAAGGGAAGAATGTTTTAATGTTGTTATATAAATGCATAAAAAGTCTGTACCATGCTTTGCTTTCTTTGCAGTCCGCGGACGTGCTGTGTTTTACCAGGGGGGAATGTGGCGCCCCTGAGGGTTCGGTCGCCACAAGGGGGGATACTGCAGCCTGTCAGCAGGTGTAGTGTCTCCTCACCCAGGTAAGGAAGGTGCACTGGTCAGGACCCTGAATCTACATTCAACACTACACACTCCTGACCTATGGGAGGCAAGTATGCACCATAGTGCTGCCTCAGCAGGATCACAAGTGAGGGGAACCAAAAGTTAGGGGAACCATGTAGTGGGTGAAGGGTAGAACACACTTTTAGTTTGCACACATAGTTTCATATATATTACCCAGCCATCTTAGGCACAAGGTTCTTTGATTGTGGTCTTTGCAGCTGACAGTGGCCTTGTGTAGGAGCTTGCAGTGTACTGAAGATGCACGGTCCTCTTACTCTGACCTTGACTCGAGGAGCGGGTATGAGTTAACAGTGTCTCTATCCCGGTCAAGTTCCCTTGCTTAAGAAGGTCGGGAGCTATAGTGACAGCTCCACAAGCAAAAGGATCCCAGGGAGCACGGACGGAGCGGCGTACGCCACCTGTACTCTCCATTCTGGCCCTGCCAGAGGGACTCCTGCTGCAAGAGGGGTACCGGCCCCCGACATCTGACTTTGCCACTTCACGTCTCTGTCAGAGAAGCCCGGTAGGCTACAGTGGATCCCGTCGGGTGACAGGCGGAACGGAATTGCCGCCTTACCCTATATCTGTGCATAGTCCAGAGGGAGACCCAGCCTTTGCACACACACGGACAGGAGAGGTTCAAAGGGGACTGACAGGAACACTCGGAGGGTCCTGATCGAGGTACTTGAATACCTTGGGTGCGCTGAGCCCTCATCCCTGGTGGCCGCGGTGATCCGTGAGGAGCTGGGAGAAGCCTTGCCGCTGCTTAAAAGAACTGTGAGTAAAAGACCTGGAAGACTATCCCTATGGCCTCTGGTTCCTTCATTTCTGCACTGCACAACACAGCACCTGAGTGACCCAGGACTACTCTCCCCATCCTCCTGTCACATCTGCCCTGAGGCCCTGCTCCGCCTGTGGGGAGTTAAAACATCGCCTGCTGCCACTACATCCAGCCTCAGAGGACTGCTAGCAGCGCTGGTGGCGCATCACTAGACACCACAGGTGGCGTAGTCGATAAATACCACTCAACCCTGAAAGCCCTTACATCCTTTTTAATGTGACGGCCCTGGGCACGGAACGGGTCCAGGCCACGACTGCCTCCCCAACATCTGACCCGGCTCCGAGTACCCCATTTCCCAGGGAGGGCTGTGAGCATCACATAAAGAGGAGACTTTACCTTCTCTAATGGTAGAGAACTGGGGTTTGGAGGAGGAAGGTTGAGTAGATATGAGGAGGGGTTGTGCGGACTTTAGGCAAAAGCTTTGCCTGATGGTGTCAATCTTCTGCTTGAAGAATGAGGCAAAGTCTTCGGCTGAGATGAGAGAAGAGGGAGGAGGTGCTGGGGGACGAAGGAGAGATTTGAAAGTGTTAAATAGCTGTTTTGGGTTGTGAGACAGGGAGGATATGAGAGATGAGAAGTAGGTTTGCTTTGCTGTAGTGAGTGTGGACTTGAAAATAGTGAGGGATTGTTTGAATGCGATGAAGTGCTCGATGGAATGAGACCTTTTCCATCTCCGCTCCGCAACCCTGGAGGCCCGTCGCAGTTCTTTAGTAAGGTTGGTGTGCCAGGATTACCTATTGATTGTGCGAGCTTTGGTATGTGTGAGAGGGGCGATTGAGTCAAGAGCTGCAGCTATTGTGGTGTTATATAAAGCGGCAGCAACATCTGCATTGTGTAAGGAATTTATGTCTGTAAGAGGGAGGAGGGATTCAGAGAGTGAGTGAGGTTTCTGCGAGCGTGTGTAAGTTTGTGGAGTGGGGATTGTGCACTGGGTAGAGAATGTGAGGGTTATGGTCAGAGAGAGGGAGAGGTGAGTTAGAGAGGTTAGATAGGGAACAGAGGCGGGTGAAGATGAGGTCCAGTGTGAGGCCATCTTTATGAGTAGCTGCAGAAGACCATTGAGCAAGGCCGAAGGAAGAAGTGAGGGATAGGAACTTAGAGACAGATGAGTGGGAAGTGTTAATGGGGATGTTGAAGTCACCCATTATGATAGTGGGGATGTCAGCAGAAAGAAAGTGAAGCAGCCAGGTGGTGAAGTGGTCTAAGAAAGTGGTGGCTAGCCCTGGGGGTCGGTAAATGACGGCCAGTTGGAGGTCAGAGGGGGAATTAGATGCGCACACAGTGCACCTCAAAAGAGGGGAGTGTAACGGAGGGTGGCAGTGGGATTTGGGTGAAAGCGCAGGTATCTGACAGGAGAAAACCTACGCCTCCACCATGTTTGCCATTGGGGCGGGGGGTGTGGGAAAGGTGGAATCCGGCATATGAAAGTGCAGCTGGGGAGGCTGTGTCAGAGGGGGTGAGCCAGGTTTTGGTGATGGTGACTCGCCCAGGGGAATGGGGATGACTCGGTACCCAGGCCTTTAGCCTTTAGGGATGTCGCAGTGGTCGGCTCCCGGGCCCGTACCCTGGGGTCTCTCCTTAAAATGGGGGTTGATTGGTTGATTTTATAAAAGAGTTCATGACGCCACCTGTGGCTTCTGGTGAAGATCACCAGCGCTGCGCAGTCCACTGAGGCCGATGATAAGGCAGCTCGATGGTATAGCTCCCCACAGGTGGAGCTAGGCCTCAGGGAAGTATATGACGGGGTATAGAAGGATGCAGGACAGGCGAGACTCAGGCAGGTCAGGGCATGAACAGGGACAGACACGATAGTCACTTCAGTACCTTTTACTGATGGAAATTCAGGCACGTCCCGGAGCACTGTAGGGTGAAGGGTGCATGTCAGGATCCTCCCCAATGAGCGGGTTTTTGGGCCTCCTGTTACTTGCCTCTGCGTAGTAAGTTTCTGACCTGCCTGGAGCTAGGCCTAACTTGGTCTCTGTCCTGCGCTGGCTGACTTTGTGGTAGGGCCTTTTCTTGGAGTACACGCACCTTAGCTGCGGGCCTATGTGTCTCCTGGCTCTGTTACGTATCAGCACTTTAGCGATCCTGGGACTTGTAGTTCTCCAGGGATTCCGGTTATATCTTACTGGGTCATAGAGATCCCTGTAAACTTCGGACCCGGTGTCCGGTAAATTCTTTGGGGTGAGCCAGTTAAGCTCCTCTGCCCCCCTATGAACTAACTCTCCACTCGCCTTCGGCCTACTCGGGCCCTCACTAGGCTACTCACACTATCGGCAGCTTGCCGTGCTTCACCGATCTTATATCGCCGGCACACCTAAAGCTCACCTCTCTGAGCTACACGGAGTCTTGATCTGGATAAGCTCCACTGCAGGATAGTAATTGCAGGAGCTGGAACAGGCTTTTGTCCTCTGAAGTAACTCCTCTCAGGCTGTACTGGACTCACTGCTAAACCAGAATAGACCAACTGAGCTCAACTCTGTATTCAGGTTTGTACTTGCTGAACTCTCCAGAGGAACTCAACTGCCCAGCTCCACCTTCCCTGTTTAAATCTATCCCGGGCTGAAGTACATTTTATATAACAATAACAGTAGTAAACATAAGCAGTACATGAACAATCTTCCCTTTATGGGAGGCACAAATCTTAAACGTTACATAACAATAACAAATGCAAAGCGTCCTCAGAATTCAAGTCTCCTATGGTGAGGTTCCCAAGAAGGATGTCCATCTCACTGGGCAGAGTACTTGGTGGTTTTGAGGGACCTGTCCTAAACCCTCTATGTAGGCCCTGGGGTGGCTGCAGGGCATGAAGATCCCGAGTTGGATCTCCAATAGAGCCACTCCAGACAGGTTTTTCTTCTTAGGTCACCTAAAGGGGGCACTCCAGGGAGCGCAATTATATACAAAGCAGTTTTTAGGCTGCACACAGTCCTCAGCCTCGCAGTTCTTAGGTAATAAAGAATTAATGAGGTAAAGCACAAATTAATGAAAACATGCATGAAAATACACAATTAATTCAGTACATTTCAATTTAATACACAATACCCCAGGGGTAACTATTTACACTTTCAGAAAGTTAACTATTTACTGAGTGTACCTGACAGGGGGTTTACCTCTCATGCTACGTGTTGATTTGCGTAGTGCGGTGATTTGTGGGGTATCAGTATCTGTATTCTCAGTTACTCTACCAGTTCTACGGGTGACCATGTTATAAAACTGCCTTAACATCTCTCTTGGACTGGCAAGTCTACCATTGGCTGGGCCCTCTTGCTCTGCTCCTACCGGGGATCCTTCTTCCGGGGACACTTCTTGAGCTGGCTCTTCTGCAGCACTTACAGGTTCAACTTGCTGTGGAGGGTTTTCTGGCTGTTCATAGAATTGGAGTACTGGGATGATTACTGCACTTCCTATTTGAGGCCAATCAGCTGGGAAGTCTCCTAGGTCAGTGTGGATCACTGTTTCTTCAGGTTCTTCCTGGGTTGTGAGAGGCACTTTTTCTTGGGGTTTCAGTAAAACTGGACACAATTTTAGGTGGTCCCTGGACACTGTTGTAGATGTCTTTCCTCCATCTCGACTTATTATGCATGTCTTCTTATTGTCAAATCTTGATGGTAACACAGTGTAGGGGTCTTTTTCCCACTGGTCATCAAGTTTGTGTTTGCGTCTTTTACATTTTCGTACTGTTTCACCAGGTGTGAAAGGTTCTGCGGGTGCGTTTTTTGTTGTAGTGAGCTTCCTGCTTTTCTCTCACCCGAGTAAGACTGTCCTTGACACAAGATTGTACTCTTCTGTACTGCTCTTGTCTGGTGGTGTCCCAGTCCTCAGTGGTCATATCAGCTTCAGGCTCAACAACACCAAGCTCCAGATCCATGGGCAGCTTTCCTGGCCTTGCCCGCATGAGATATGCCGGAGTACAATTGGTGGAACTGACTGGTATATGATTATACAGATCCACTAGGTCAGGTAGTAGGTCTGGCCACTGGTTTCTCTCCTCAAGTGGTATGGTCTTTAGCAGGTCAATGATGATGTTGTTCATCTTTTTGCAGAGACCATTGGTTTGTGGGTGGTACGGTGTAGTTCTTATCTTCTTACAACCATATAAATGGCAGAACTCCTTGAACAACTCAGCCTCAAAGGCCGGGCCTTGGTCCGTCAGTACCTTCTCAGGATAACCATGGGGTCTGCAGAAACATGCTTGAAATGTCTTTGCTACTGTCTCTGCCGTCAGGTCTTTGACGGGGGCGACCACCAGGAAACGTGAGTAGTGATCCACCATGGTCAAAGCATAGAAGTACCCTGACCTGCTGGGGGACAGCTTGACATGGTCCAGGGCCACGATCTCCAGGGGACGAGTCGTCTTGATAGGTTGCAGGGGTGCCTTCTGGCTGCTGAAGTCTTTTCTTCTTACGCCACAGGGTCCACAGTCCCGGCACCACCTCTCAATGGAGCTGCACATTCCTACCCAGTAGAATCGACACTTCAGCAGGGTCTCTAGCTTTTTCCAGCCAAAGTGCCCCTCCTGATCGTGGTAAGCTTCTAATACCTTCTGGATGTCTGTCTTCGGGACCACTATCTGCCATACCATCTCATGGGTTTTTGGATTGACGTACCTCTGGCACAGCTTCTCACAGTAGATAATTAGCCGGCTTCTCTCATTCCACAGCTGCTTTGCTTGGAGAGACGCATCCTTCTTCAGGGAGGCACCCTCTTTGGTTATCAGCTCCTTGATGCGGCTGACAACCGGGTCGCTGTCCTGGGTCTCTTTCCAGCTGTGGTGAGGCAGGGGATTTAACGTCTTTCCACGCTGCTTCCTGGAGGCTCATTGCTCGTGGATCATCCCACTCCGATGAAAGGCAGGTAGCTCAATCTCTTCCAGGTCATCCACTTCTTCTTCCGTGTCTGACTGGTGAGGCATCCTAGACAGGGCATCAGCGTTGGCGTTCTTGCGGCCCGCCCGGTATTTGTTTGTAAATTGGTAGTTCGACAGCCGAGCCATCCATCGTTGTTCCAGTGCCCCCAACTTAGCTGTTTCAAGATGGGTCAAGGGGTTGTTATCAGTAAAGGCAGTGAACTTGCTGGAGGCCAGACAGTGCTTGAACCTTTCAGTGATGGCCCAGACCAAGGCCAGTAACTCCAACTTGAAGCTGCTATAGTTCTCTGGATTCCTCTCAGTTGGGCGGAGCTTCCTGCTTGCGTATGCAATCACTTTCTCTTGGCCATTGTGCTTCTGACTCAAGACAGCTCCCAAACCTTAGTTTCTGGCATCTGTATACAGCAGGAACGGTTGGCTGTAGTCAGGGTAGGCTAGGATCTCATCACCTGTCAGGATCTCCTTCGTCTCCTGAAACGACTCGGCCTGCTCCTTACCCCACTGGAAGGGGGGATTTCTGCCTTTGGGGGACTGCCCTACCAGGAGGTCTTGCAGAGGAGCTGATTTCTTGGTGTAGTCCTTCACGAACCTCCGGTAGTACCCTACTAGTCCCAAGAACTGACGCACCTCCTTGGGGTTCTTCGGCTCTGGCCACTTCCGGATGGCTGTGACTTTCTCCAGGTCTGGTGCTACCCCTTCTGGACTGACAATGTGCCCCAGGTACTGTACCTTTCTCTTGAGCAGGTGGCACTTTGAGGGTTTCAACTTCATCCCGTATCGGGACAGTGACTCAAATACCTCTGCCAGGTGTTTCAAGTGGTCCTCGTACTTTCTGGAGTACACTATTACATCGTCCAGGTAAAGTAACACAGTCTCGAAGTTGCGGTGTCCCAGGCAGCACTCCATCAATCTCTGGAACGTTCCGAGGGCATTGCAGAGTCCAAACGGCATACTGTTAAACTCGCAGACTCCCATTGGGGTGGTGAAGGCCGTCTTCTCCCGATCCTCCTCAGCCACAGCTACTTGCCAGTACCCACTAGTGAGGTCAAGGGTGGAAAAGTAATTTGCAGACTTTAAGGCAGCTAGGGAATCCTCTATGCATGGTAAAGGGTATGCATCCTTATGTGTAATGCGATTTACTTGACGGTAATCTACACACATTCTCATGCTCCCGTCCTTTTTCCTAACCAGCACTAGGGGAGCTGCCCAGGGACTACCGCTATCCCTTATCACTCCCGCTTTCCTCATGTCATGCAGCATTTCTTTTGCCTTCTGGTAGTGAGCTGGGGGTATAGGCCGATAATGTCCTTTGATTGGGGAATGGTTGCCTGTGGGGATATGATGTTGAACCCCCTTAACCCTCCCAAAGTCAAGTGGATGTTTACTGAACACCTGCGAGTATTCTTGAACCACCCGGTGTATACCCTGTTTTTGATGGGCAGGAGTGGTGTCTGTCCCAACATGGAGCTGTTGACACCAATCCTCCACCTGGGTTGCAGGGTCATTATCCTCCACTTCGTCTGGTGAAGTTAAGGACTCTGACTCATGAATGCAGTTGTTATTGACAGCATGTAATTTGGCAACAGTGGCATAACGTGGCAGTCTGACCTCATCTTCCCCTAGGATGAGAAGACGGATGGGCACCCTCCCATTACGTACATCTACCACTCCCCTGGCGGTTAAGAGCGTGGGTCTATGCTTGGAGCAAAGGGGTTCTACTACCACCTGGTAGCTCTGTCCTCTAAGACCTATAGCAGCTCTGCACCAGATGAGCATTTCACTCATTGGGGGGACGACAATGGGTATTGGGTCTGTTACCCTCATGTTACCGATTTCACCATCTGTTAACCTTACTTGCTGTTGATACATCAGGACTCGGATCTCTCTTTGCAGTGCCCTCCTCTGTCTTTGTCTGGCAGCGTCGGGGATCTGTTGGAGTAAGAACACAACCTCTCCCAAACAGTTACCAACAATGTTAGTGCCTAATACCATATACGGATTGGTGTCATCAGGATTAGTCTCTACTACAATTAGTCCCTGGTCCTTCAGCTCCACTCTCCCCACCTTTACAGTCACATTCTTAACCCCGAGTAGGTTAAGGGGGAGTCCATTTGAGTCGTATACAGATAGATTTGGAGCTGGCGGACGTAGGTCGTCCATGGACAAACTGTTCCTTCAGCATTTTCTTCTCATTCTCAACGCTGGTTGGACTAACCTGGTTTAGAGACCGCAGAGCCCCTTGTAGACGCCAGGCGTAGTCCCGAACATTGTCCTCCGGTTGTTGGGAACAGCTGTAGAACCTCATCCGGAGGTCCGTCTCAGTAAGGTCCTCAATGACAGTCTGTAGTTTTTGGAATATTGCGGACACTGACTCCTGGTCTGTGGCCGACCATGTTTACACTTCCCGTTCCGCAGCACCGGTCAGTTGTCCTAATACAACGGCGGCTCTTTGTTTGCCGGTCATAGAGTACATGTCCAAGATACCACATATCTTCCGTTTAATTCCAGACAGGGTATCTGGCTTGCCGTTGTACTGGGGGAGCCACTTTGCTCCAGGAATGTACGGTAAAGTCATAGGAATAACGGGCGTTATAGGCGCTGCTGGTGGGGCGGCGGCTTCGGCCTGCTCATCATCGGGCGCGGGCTGAATTTCAGGGACGTTGACCGGCAGGTTGGTGTTCTGCTGTTCGTCGGACACCTTAGCGCCCCCCCCCCTAGTTAACCGTGGCCTACCTTCTGGTTTTTCTTCCGGTAGGCCGCAGCTCCGCAGGTGACGGTTATCTTCAGGACCTTGCGTCGCTTGCGTCCTACGTCAGCGCATTCAGCGACGCCCCTTACTGGACCTGGCGCTTCTTGCTTTGACGTCGAGGCGTGGGGCGTGTCCAGAACTTTGCGCTCTTTTGCGGGTACGCCCCTAATTTTCCCGCGGTTACGCCCTTCTTCTCGCTCAGCGACCCAACAATGGCGGCTATCTTCACCACAACTTTATGTACACTGTTCAGAATAAAGGCGCACAGTACCCGTTGGCAACGGGCATAACACATCGTAGTTGCAGCGGGCACGTTATCCTGTTCGTGACGCCAGTTGGAGATGACTCGCCCAGGGGAATGGGGATGACTCAGTACCCGGGCCTTTAGCCTTTAGGGATGTTGCAGTTGTCGGCTCCCGGGCCCATACCCTGGGGTCTCTCCTTAAAAAGGGGGTTGATTGGTTGATTTTATAAAAGAGTTCGTGAAGCCACCTGTGGCTTCTGGTGAAGATCACCAGCACTGCGCAGTCCACTGAGGCCGATGATAAGGCAGCTCGATGGTATAGCTCCCCACAGGTGGAGCTAGGCCTCAGGGCAGTATATGGCGGGGTATAGAAGGATGCAGGACAGGCGAGACTCAGGCGGGTCAGGGCATGAACAGGGACAGACACGATAGTCACTTCAGTACCTTTTACTGATGGAAATTCAGGCACGTCCCGGAGCACTGTAGGGTGAAGTGTGCACTTCAGGATCCTCCCCAATGAGCGGGTTTTTGGGCCTCCTGTTACTTGCCTCTGCGTAGTAAGTTTCTGACCTGCCTGGAGCTAGGCCTAACTTGGTCTCTGTCCTGCGCTGGCTGACTTTGTGGTAGAGCCTTTTCTTGGAGTACACGCACCTTAGCTGCTGGCCTATGTGTCTCCTGGCTCTGTTACGTATCAGCACTTTAGCGATCCTGGGACTTGTAGTTCTCCATGGATTCCGGTTATATCTTACTGGGTCATAGAGATCCTGGTAAACTTCGGACCCGCTGTCCGGTAAATTCTTCGGGGTGAGCCAGTTAAGCTCCTCTGCCGCCCTATGAACTAACTCTCCACTCGCCTTCAGCCTACTCGGGCCCTCACTAGGCTACTCACACTATCGGCAGCTTGCCGTGCTTCACCGATCTTATGGCGCCGGCACACCTAAAGCTCACCTCTCTGAGCTACACGGAGTCTTGATCTGGATAAGCTCCACTGCAGGATAGCAATTGCAGGAGCTGGAACAGGCTTTTGTCCTCTGAGGTAACTCCTCTCAGGCTGTACTGGACTCACTGCTAAACCAGAATAGACCAACTGAGCTCAACTCTGTATTCAGGTTTGTACTTGCTGAACTCTCCAGAGGAACTCAACTGCCTGGCTCCACCTTCCCTGTTTATATCTATCCTTAATGGGCTCCCTCTGGTGGTCTGAGGTGAAAGGTGGAGATGTGTGAATGGTTAAGGGGGCCTCTTGTGGAGGAATCCTTCAATACACCCTTCTAGGATCTGTGATACCAAGCGCAGCTGGGCGTCACAATGGCAAGGAAGGAAAGTTGGTTAGTAATGAAAAGGTCGTGGATGTAGGAAAGTTTGTTGCAGATGGAGTGAGCGTTCCATAGAGCTCCTGTTAGTGCAACTGAGGAAGTGGGGATTAATTGGATGGGTATGAGGTTAGAAGGGTTGCGACAGTTTGTGGAAGGTCATGGATAGGAGGTAGAAGTAACTGTGAGGATATTGCGATGAGGACCAGGATTTGGAGAGATATCTCCTGCAGTGAGAAGGAGGAGAGAAAGTGTTAGCAGGTGGGAGCAAGAGAGAGCATGATGTGGCTGTCTGTGTTTGAAGATCCAGCATTGAATGTTGAGGAATAATTCTGAGGAGGAGGTGAGATGAATGGGGAGGATGGAGGGAGAGATGAAGAGTTCATTACTAGGTGCAGGGATTTGAGGGGTTAGTAGAAAGTAGAGGACTATAGAGGAAAAAGTGAGAGCTAACAGAAACATAGTTAAAAGAGAGTAAGTGGTCAAAGTGTTGGTTACCTGACTCCTGCCCTGACTAACTGCCTCTGAAATAACTGCCACTTGTCTCCGAAGCCACTTTGCACAAGAAGACGCGTGCACAACTCAGCACGCGTGCACCCCTTAAGGAGCTTCTAAATATATAGGGCACACTAAACCATCAGGTGAGGGGCATTGTGGGAGCTGCTTGTGGCTAAATTAGCAGCTGCTCATCTCACTAGGAGATGGCTGGGTGATCAAAGACAGAGCTAAGACTCAGTAGGCTCTGAAGTTTGGCACCTCTAAACATCAGATAAAATCTACAGTGGGGAAAGGACAGACATATGTGAGTATTGAATGGAATGGGACAGATAAAGCAGAAATATCAAGCGGAGAATTCTACCAGTAAGTTGAATCAGGGAAGCAGAGCAATAGATGGCGACATATACAGCAAGCAGAGGAATTGTGCAGGAGCAGAGCATGTACCAGTAAGTTGAATCAGGGAAGCAGAGCATTAGATGGCGACATATACAGCAAGCAGAGGAATGTGCAGGAGTAGAGCATGTACCTGTGTGAAAAGAGAAGAACTTTCACTGAATATAGTCAGGGTTAGTGTCAGATAACAAAGCGGAAACAAAAAATCAAATCCATGCGTGTGTCCTACAGCCTTCATGTGCTGATCACATCATTGATCGGCATCCAGTTGTTGGTTGTTTTTATTGTGTGCGAAAAAAAGAATAAAAAAAATTATATTAGTTCATAGGACTAGATTAGGGACATTAAAAAATACACTGTAGTAATCAGCGTCTGCTACAGTATTTTTTTTACTGAATATAGTCAGGGTTAGTGTCAGATGGTTGCAGGATTGCAGGCAATCAGTATTTTTTTTACCGACGTCCATTTAGTAAGTTTGTTTTTTATTTTACCAAATTTTTATATTCTTTTTATTTTAGTTTTATCTTTTTCTTTCCAGATTCTTTTCTTTTTTCCATATTTTTTCTCAGAGGATTTTGTAAACCTTATGGTGGCCAAGACAAATTCTATGCCCAGCAATTTTTGGCCAAAAACACCACTACTTCATTTTCTAACTGGACCCCTGTAGGTGCAGTAAAAATTAAAATGTTTTGGGGCTTAATGCTTTACATGGGGTTAGCGAAGAAGCCAGAAGCCAAAACAGAGCAATATTGGAGTGTTGATGTTTTACGCAAACCTCCAGTGTTCCGCATGTCTATGACCTGTAACCTTTTGAGGCCATCCACAAATTTTCGCATTACAATGATACTGCATAGTGTCCTTGGCCAGTCATTGATCACTTCAGCAACAATTTTGCTGAGGTGTACGTTTCCCAAAGGGACATCTGCGTGGATGAGTTCTTAATACATTTTAAGGGGAGGTGCAAATTCCGACAATACCTGCTCAGTAAGAGGGCCAGGTAGGAAATTAAACTGTACAAGCTGTGTGAGAGTACCTCAGTACACCCACAGGTTTAGAAATTATGAAGGGAAAGACACCCGGATTCAACCCCCTGAATGCCCCTCTGGGATTGAGTGGGAAAATTGTGTGGGATTTGGTGCACCCACTGTTGGATCAAGGTTATCACCTCTACATGGATAACTTTTATACCAGCATCCCACTCTTCAAGTCCCTCTCTGCGTGAGGTAGCATCATGCGGCACTGTCCGCAAAAATCAGAGAGGCCTCCGTTAGACGCTAATTGGGCAGCTGCTCAGAAAGGTGAGAGCAGAGACTAATGTAGCGACAACATGCTGGTGGTCAAGTACAAAGACAAGAGGGATTTCCTTTTCCTGACCACTCTACATGGTGATGGCAGCACCCCCCACTGCTGTACAAGGTTCCTCTACACAGGTCCACAAACCAGACTGTTCAGGGGTACAATAAGAACATGGTGGAGTTGATCTCTCTAATCAAGTCCTCCAGCCGTACAGTCCATGAGAAAAGCTAAGGTGTGGTACAAGAAGCTGGCCGTGCACATCGTACAGATGACCATGTATAACGCCTTCGTGCATGCCAGACCAGTATGTACCTTCAGTTCCAGGAGAAAGTGATCAAGGCCCTAATATTTGGCAGGAAGGAGTGTGCCCCAGCACTTCCGGAAATGAAGATGCCCATGTCGTACCAGGGCAACATTTCCCCACTGAAGTCCCTCAGACCTCAAAGAAAAAAAGGTGCCGAGTGTGTTACAGAAGGGGGCTTAGAAAGGACACCATTTGGAAATGCGACACCTGCTCCAACAAACCTGACATGTGTAAAAGAATACTTCAAACTGTACCATACATCCATGGAGTACTACATTAATTTCTGATTTACACAACTTATATATGCCAACCTGATGCACTCTACACTACTTATGTATGTCAACCTGATGCACTCTACACAACTCACGTATGCCAACCTGATGTACTCTACACAACTGACGTTAGCCAACCTGGTGCACTCTACACAACTTATCGAAGCCAAACTGATGCACTCTACACTACTCACGTATGCCAACCTGATGCACTATCCCAGGAATACACTAGATCAACTCCAATATAGGGTTAGTAGTGGGGGTTTCTATTGTTTAGGTACATCAGGGGCTCTCCAAAATGCGACATGACACCCGCAGACCATTCCATCATACCATTTTCATAGTTCAACATTGTAAAATTCTGAGAAGCACCTGTGGGTTCAAGGTGATCACAACATATCTATGCACATCAGGGGCTCTCCGAACGCGGCATGGCATCTGCTCTCGATTATAGCCAATTTTGCTTTCAAAAAGTCAAATGGTGCTCCTTCCCTTCCAAGCCCTGTTGTTCGCCCAAACAGTAGTTTTCCTTCACATGTGAGGTATCAGCGTACTCAAGAGAAATTTCACAACTAATTTTAGGGTCCATATTCTCATTTTACCCTTGTAAAAATAATAATTTAGGTCTAAAAGAACATTTTTGTGGAAAAAATTTGATTTCTTATTTTCACAGCTTAACGTTATAAATTTCTATGAAGCACCTGGGGATTCAAGGTGCTCTCCACCCTTCTATATAAGTTCCTTGAGGGGTCTAGTTTTGAAAATGAGCTAACTTATGTGGGGTTTCCACTGTTTAGGCACATCAGGGACTCTTCAAACGCGACATCGTGTCCGCTTTTGCTTCCAGACAATTTTGCGTTCAAAAAGTTAAATGGTGCTCCTTCCTTTCCTTGCCCTGCCATTTGCACAAATAGTAGTTTTCCCTCACCTATGGCATATTGGCATACTCAGGAGAAATTGCAAAACAAATTTTGCAGTCTATTTTCTCCTGTTACCCTTGTGAAAATAAAAAAAATGGTTCTAAAGTAACATTTTTGTGAAAAAAAGTAAAATGTTTATTTTTTTCCTTCCACATTGCTTCAGTTCCTGTGATGCACCTGAAGGGTTAATAAACTTCTTGAATGTGATTTTGAGCACCTTAAGGGGTGCAGTTTTTAGAATGGTGTCACTTTTGGGTATTTTCTGTCATATAGGCCCCTCAAAGTAACTTCAAATGTGATGTGGTCCCTAAAAAAATGGTTTTGCAAATTTTGTTGGAAAAATGAGAAATCGCTGGTCAACTTTTAACCCTTCTAAAAATTGTGCTGATATAAAGTAGACATGTGGGAAATATTATTTATTAACTATTTTGTATGACATATCTCTCTGATTTAAGAGAATACAAATTTAAAGTTTGAAAATTGCAAAATTGTGGCCAAATTTCGGATTTTTTTCACAAATAAACGCCAGTCATATAGAACAAATTTTACCACTATCATGAAGTACAATATGTCAAGAAAAATCAATGGGATCCGTTGAAGCGTTCCAGAGTTATTACAACATAAAGTGACACTGGTCAGAATTGTAAAATTTGGCCTGGTCATGAAGGTAAAAAGAGGCTTGGGGTAAAGGGGTTAAATCATTCTGCAGCCAGCCTTGCGCTGTAAAACGTTTTGAATAAAACCTAATTAAAAAATCTAATTTTAGCAAAAATAAATGCATTTCAGTAAAAAAAATTGTTCCTAAAGTTATACATAATAAATGTGTGATAACTGAGTATACAATATCTGTGATTCTCAGTTGGGGGGTTCCATGTTGGTGCACAACCGAACAAATTTCAATGAGCTGCCCCTCATTTTGACAAAAAAAACCTAGCTATTTTTCTGTCAAATATGAAAGAATGTGCAAAAAAACCTTTCAATTGAGCTTCTCACGCAGATGATAACTGACTGAGCTTCATTCATGATATACGGTATTATAAAGATATTGTGAGCCACGGAGGCATCCCAATTTCTTATTCTCCTAATAATTTATGGAAGCCATACATTATTCCTTCTAATGTTATAATGCTCAGGTCAAGAAGAAGCCAGATGGAGAAGCCAGATGGAGATTCTCAGTGGACCTTGTGTCTGGGTAATTTTTGTTGCTATTTTGTTTTGCTTAAAAGCTTCTATATTTCAGAGGAAAAAATAAAACCTCTCTTCCCGATCCACACACAAAAAAAGTCTGTGACTTTTCTCTTCATGGACTCCAATAAAGGAAGTCTGTAGATCTTGCTTCCACCACCCATTTACTGTATAGAGCAACTTATACTATCCACACATAGGAAGAGCCTCCATAGTTCTCCACTATTCAAAAAAAATATCCTGTAAGTCTTGTTTGTCCTGCCGACTTATAGAGAAAGCTTGTGAGTGCTACATTCCTTAACCACTCATGGAGAAAAAAAATATGAGTCCTGCTTTCCCCAACAACTATAAGTTCTAAAGCCTGTGAATCCTGCTCCCCTGACACACTTATTAGGAAAATATATGGGTCTTCCACCCACTCGTAGTGAAATCCTGAGTCCAGTTTTCCATATGCAATTAAAGAGAAAGTCTGTGAGGTCAGTTTTTCAGACCTACTCATAGGAAGCCTATGAGGCCTGTTTCCCTCCCCAACTTATAGAGAAGGCATGTGAGTCCTACATACCCCACCCACTCATAAATAAATCCTATAAGTTATGTTTCTCTCACGCATTGATTGAAAAACTGCTTAAGTCCTGCTTCCTCTACCACTTCGTACAGAAAGCCTGTAAATCCTGTTTTACATACTCACTCATAGATAAAGCCTTTAAGTCCTAAAGTCTGTGAGGTCTGCTTCTCTTGCTCACTCAGAGAGAAAGTCCTACATCCCTCTCACGTTATAAGAGAGGTTGGGATTGTATATGATGACCACTAGACCTTCTTATGAAATTATCTACTATAAAAGAAAATTAGGTTAAATATTGCACTAAAGCAAGAGAATGCAGATAAGGGCAATTGTGAAAGCATTTGAAGGTCCTAAGTAGAGATCAGGCAATTGCATTGCGTAACTCCAGTCTAAGATCCATGTCTGTGTTCTCTGGCCGTGGACAGGAGCAACACAAATTCCCTGAGCTCCAGGGTTGGTTGTACTGGTGTGACATCATCTATGTGATGTCTCAACAACCCTGCTAATCATAGGCCAAGGCCTAGGATCCGGGTGGGTAAGGAGATTTGCGCAGCTCCATGCCACAGATAAAGATCAATGACCTGGGCCATGAACCAGGGTTGCGCAAAACGATCTGCACATCTCTAGTTGTAAATTCTGAACAATGCTAAACTAATGCTCTTCCAAAATAATATACAAAAAGAAATCAACCATTGGTACCTATATCTGTTTTGTGTCTTGTCTTCCATTCACCAGCTTCAGAACAAAGAATGGGAGACTCAAATCAAACTTCTCCAGAACGATTCATTCTCTTAGGTCTGTCCAATGTCCCTTATCTCCAGGTCATCTATTTTATTATGTTCTTGATAATGTATTTAACAACCTTGTCGGGGAATGTTTTTCTGATCATTGTTGTGAGGATCAACTCAAAGCTGCAAACGCCAATGTACTTCTTTTTGATTAATCTTTCAATTATCGACATTTGTTTCTCCTCCACCATTTTGCCTAAAATTCTAATAAATACTCTATCTGATGACAGAAGTATTTCTCTCTTCGGATGTGCACTGCAAATGTATTTCCATATGGCGTTAGGAGGCGCCGAGTGTGTCCTTCTTGCCGTTATGGCCTATGATCGATTTGTAGCCATTTGTAAACCATTACATTACCAAACGATTATTAACAAGAGAGTGTGTGCTTGTTTAGCTTCCATATCTTGGGCTGCAGGTTTTGCCAATTCGCTTATACATACGCCACTCACTTTCCAGCTACCATTTTGCAAATTCCATCTCAATCACTTCTTCTGTGAAATGCCTCCTTTCTTTCAACTTTCTTGCAAGGATACTCGCATTAATGAAATAGTCATGCACATTGCTGGACAGTTCATTATCATGTGTGTTTTCTTCTTGACAGTAATTTCATATGTTCACATTATCTTCACCATCTTCAAGATTCGTTCTTCCCAAGGGAGACAAAAAGCGTTCTCCACATGCGCCTCTCACCTCACTGTTGTGTCTGTGTACTATGGGACCATTATGTCCATGTACCTGAAACCTCGCTCCACCTACTCTCCTGAGATAGGCAAGATCATGTCCATTCTATACACAGCAGTGACCCCAATGTTGAATCCTATCATCTACAGTATGAGAAACAAGGAAGTTAAAGACACAATTAAAATTAAACTATTTAGGCAACTAAATCATTGAATCAAGATCCTGCTGGCCAGTGAATTTTTTGCTCAGGAAACATGATTTTCCCTTGTTCCCACATCTTTGGAGGAAACCACATAATGATGAAAGGAATATCCGGGGACCATTGGATACAAATCACCTAGACATTCTTTTCCATTGCCATCTCATAGCTGCTGGAGGAGTGGCCAAACAGGACACGTGGCAGAAGAGTGCTCTTCTCAAGTGTCTACGTTGAACTAATATACCTGGTTCTGAGAGGCGAACAGTGGTAACCATTTTTTTATGTTATCCAACTGTCTCAACTTCACAGCCATGTTCTGCTCCCATCCTGTATGGATGCTGCCTTTTGCTGTACACTACATCAGGCCTTACTAATGGCCAAGAGTTCCTCAGTGACATCATGTCTCAAGGCCTTTTAAGACCTAATTAGACACAATACTGTGTCTGAATACTGACTTGCTGTTTTGGAGATTGCCATTATCCTGTTTTTTTTGTTGCCATCTTCTCCTGACATCTCTGTAATTGTTATTTGCTATAAGCATCACAAACTGTTATAATTATTATAGCCTGTTGACACTAGTTGTATCTGCTCTTGATTATACCATTGTTTGATGCAAGCATCATGAACTGTTGTTAGAAATTGTTCTCACTACATGATATTCTCCTGTGGGTGCTATCATTTGCATTTGCTCTAGTTAACCCATTGATTGCTATAATCATCACAAACTTTTATTGGAGTCTGTTCACATTTTGTTGCTAACTGCTGTGAAAATTGCTACCTAATGCTCATTAAACCATTTTCCTCTCCTTCTGCTCTCCTGGTTCTGTGGCTTCCGATGTGTCTTACCATGCTTTTTTGTCTGCTATAGAGCATAGCATTTTGTCCAATTCCTCACTGTTCCACATACCTTCCATGTTGTGCCAACACCTTGGATCTGTGTCTACTATAACTTGCCAGTTTGTGAATTTACCTCACCAAGCGAGCCTAACATTCAAGTCTCCAAAATAGAGGAATACCAGCTAGACACTACTCTTTGGAACCATCTCTGCGGCAGACACTGTTGAAAAACAGCCATATGATGGAAAGAACACAAGCTGCAAATGTAAAAGGGACAATGCAATAGTTTGATGCTCGCAGATAAGTTTGCCCACTGGATTGCTTTGAAGTAGACCAATCTGCCCAGGTGTCCTCACTGTCTTAAAGAACAATACAGAACAGACAAATTTATGTTGGTGGAAGAAAAAGGGGTATCTCAGTCGTGACCATAGTCGTATGTTCATACGTCTTCACTTTTTCATAGGTCCAGATCATCTCTACCAATTTGAAAATGCGTTCTTCCCAGGAAAGGCAAAAAACTTTCCTAAGTTGTGTCTCACACCTTATTGTGGTGTCTCTCTATTATAGTATCATTATGTTTGTGTATCTGAGACCTCGTTCCATGTACTCTACTGAGACAGACAAGACCTTGTGGTAAGATGAAATACCAAAAAAAGAAGAAAAACCCCTAAAAAATAACTTTTAATGATTCCTGTTTAAAACTATATAAATATTCATGACACTTTAAAAAAAAAACAGATATTAGACATTAAGGGTATATACAGGGATAACCAGTTATATGGCTAACAGACCCTAGTTGGCCCTATAAACCTTTTAGCCTACCTAACCACGGAGGTTGGCACCCTAAATAGTCAATATGGAGCCTCCTCTCTACGTCAGCACTCCCACTGTTATGTATATTAATATAGTTTTAAACAGTCTTCATTAAAAGTTATTTTTAGGGTTTTTCTTCTTTTTTTGATATTTAATCTTGTGAGACCTCACATTGTATATTTACACACTTCATTTTTCTCTAATTTATTGAATGGTGAGCCCATTTTTTAATACTATGACCTAAAACATGGTTGTTAAAAAGGGCACTATAAAAATAAAGCTTATGGGGCAATCATTAAATCATTAATGTTTTTTTATTATAGAAAAATGTATATTAGTAAATGTAATTAAGATTATAATAATTTTGTTAAGGGATTGGGACTTGACCCCAATTGTTGATAGTTCTTTTTGCTTTTATTTTTAGGGTTGCCCTTCAATTGATAATCTCCAGCAGTAGTATTGGTGTAAAATGGTTATTATAAGCTTTGGAAATGTTTGCCATAGTACTTTGAAAGTAAAAAAAACAAAACAACTTAGAGCTATTTTGAGAGTTTGATATCTACAGGGAAATCTATGTAATTTACCTCTTCAGCTCAAACATTTACACGAGGGACTCGTATATCCTGATAACACAACATATATATGAGTAATGCTACCAGCATTGTGTAATTTTCTCTTTGATGGGGATGATCATTCTGGAAGGTTCACCAAAATTTCACAACAGACGGAAAGAATTAGAAATCTAAGGATAAACATTTGGAAATTTTTACAATTATTGTCTTTTAACCTAATGAAGGAAATGTCTCCCAGTTTGTCATAAGTAAAAACCAAAGAAGTCTTCCCTATAAGGTAGGTTCATATAAAAAAAAATACAACATTTGGGGGGGGGATAAAAAGATCTCCAGACAGGTCTACTAGTAGAGTATCTCGAACCACAGCCAAGACACTTGGACAAGCTAGAATTTATGCCATGAAAATTGTATGTTATACCAGACTAAAGCTGGCCATTTACCTTACATGGCTGGTTGCGAAAAAATGCGTTTGGCCAAAAGCTGTCTCAGCCAGCTCTCCCATACACAGGAGCGCTCATTCGGCCAAGTGCTCCTATGTTCTCTCTGAGAAAGCTGTCAACAATGATTTCTACTGGTGGCTTATCTCCGGGACGACAAAGCGATCTTCATTCTGAAATCAGACATACCCGATCGTCATCGATGAGCCATTGCCCAGCACCCAATACACACTAGAGCGTCAGTCAAACCTGTTGAGATCGGCGGTTTCGGACAATATTAGTCTCATGTTGTGGGGGTCTTTAAGCTAGATTCACACATCCATTTGAATGGTACCATCCAAGGGAAATTGACCATTTTTTTCTCATGAATCACCCTAATTGCTTTTTGAATTTTTAGTTTTGTTTTTTTTTTTCTAAAGAGGTGTGCTTGCTTTGAAGGCAAAAAAAAAACCCTTGGAAGGTCACATGCTTTTAGACATGAATGCAAAACGGAAGCAAATTGGAGGCCTTCCAATGTACATCCATGTCTCGCAGATCTCCAAAGACTTTAATGTCCAAGAGTGATTTCCAAATTGGATCAGAACAGGACATGCTCTGAGTCTCACGGATCGCAATCTTGGATCTGTGATTTTTATGCATGTGTGAATACATCCATTTTTTTCTATGGGTCTAAGTTTCGTCCAAGAAAAAATCAATCAGAGTGTGTTTAATTAACCCCTTTCCAACGTGGTACGTAATAGTATGCACCACTTCAGAACCCCCTGTTCAACGCGGGCTTCAGCGCTGAGCCCGCACTGAACCGGGCACATGTCAACTGATTTATACAGCTGACATGTGCCCGCAACAGCCGCGGATGGAATAGCGATCCACCCGCGGCTCTTAACTAGTTAAATGCCGCTGTCAATCTCTGACAGCGGCATTTAACAGCGTCGCGCCGGAAGTGCGCCACTTACCCAGCCCATCGGTGACCCCGTCACGTGATCGTGGTTCACCGATGCATGGGCATGACAACCCGGGGTCTGCAGAAGACCCCTGTGGTTGTCATGTAAAGATTGCTATGAGCACCACCTAGTGGTCAGCGCTCATAGTACAGGAGCATTTCGGCTACATAGAGGTGATCTGTTCATCACCTCTATGTAGCAGAGGCGATCGAACAGCTGCTGCTTCTAGTCTCCTCTAGAAACTATTGAAGCATGCAGAAAGTGTAAAAAAAATGTTTTTAAAAATATTAAAAAATTAAAAAATATATAAAAGTTTAAATCACTCCCTTTTGCCCCATTCAAAATAAAATAATAAAAAATAAACCCCACATACACATATTTGGTATCGCCGCGTTCAGAATTGCCCGATCTATCAATATAAGAAAGAATTAATCCAATCGGTAAACGGCGTAACAAGAAAAAAATTCCAAATGCCAGAACAACGTTTTTTTGGTCGCCACAACATTGCAATAAAAAGCAATAACAGGTGATCAAAACATTGTATCTACCCCAAAATGGTATAAATAAAAACGTCAGCCCAGGGCGCAAAAAATAAGCCCTCATCCGGTTCCGGATCCCGAAAAATGGAGACGCTACGGGTCTCGGAAAATGGCGCCTTTTTTTTTTCTAGCAAACTTTGGAATTTTTTTTCAACACTTAAAAAAAAGAATCTATACATGTTTGGTGTCTATGAACTCGTAATGACCTGGAGAATAATAATGGCAGGTCAGTTTTAGAATTCAGTGAACATGGTAAAAAAAAAACAACTGTGGAATTGCATTTATTTTGCAATTTCATCACACTTGGGATTTTTTTCCCATTTTCCAGTACACAATATGGTAAAACCAGTGACGGCGTTTAAAAGCACAACTCGTCCCACAAAAAATAACCTCTCACATGGCTATATTGAACAAAAATGAAAAAGTTCTGGCTCTGGAAAGAAGGGGAGCAAAAAATGAAAATGCAAAAACGGAAAATGCTCCAGTCATGCAGGGGTTAATAGCCACCATCAGTTTCCTATCACTGAGCAAGTTGTTAACCCACTTGCACATAATTTCCTTTAGTCTCCTTTTAGTTTTCCAAAAGTGTGCATATTAACTGTGTGATAACTGTGCACACCACGTCCATGGCTCACCTACAAACAGTAGAAAGGTTCCACAGACCACATTTCAATGAGACGTTTGTCGTTTTGACCAAAAATTAAGTTATTTTTTTTTTCAAATGTGAAAAAATGTGCAAAGAAGACTTCCAATCCAGCCTCTCATTCAGATGAGACTCACAGGCTTTCTCGGTGAATGGGTTGAGAATGCAGACCTCCTGACTTTTTCTGAGAATAGGTGAGGATCCTGGACTCAAATGCTTTTTCTATACTGTGTGCACCATTATTAGCCAATTAGAATTTTTGATGATTAATTTTATTATTGAACATCTCTAGAGCTGTCAGTCAATCCAAAAGGTTAAAAAACCTGAAATGTGAATATTTAAGAAAGTAAAAGTGAGGTTTCGTCTTTCTTAGGAGAATATCTCTGTGTGCATGATTATTGGGCAACTAAATGAAAAACATTAATTTTCCCTCTCAATTGTTTATTTTTATCTGTTAGTGAGAATAAGAACCAAACAGCTCAATCTACAAAATACATTTCTGACATTTCAATTAAAAATCTCAGTGACCAATATAGTAATATGGCCGTCCTTCTGTCCAATTACAGTCATAAGCTCCATCCATGGAGTCTGTAACTTTCTTTATTTGTTGATGATTAACTTTTTGGGCAGCATCAACCATAGCCTCCTAGGCACTGCTCAGAGAGGTGACTTCATTCCTTCACTGCTAATCTCCTGTGTAAGAAGGGTCCACAAGTTCTCAGTAGGGTTTAGCTCTGGTGAGGAAGGGGCCGTGTCATTATTCTCTCAATGCTATTATGGAGCATTGTCCTGCAGAAAAGTCCTGGTTTTCTTGAAAGATGCAAACTTTTTCCTGTACCACACTTGAATAAAGTGTATTCTAAACACTGGTTGTAGATTTAGGAGTTGATTTTAAATCCATATCCTGAGAAGGTTCAACTAGCCAAACTTTAATACCCCAGACCATAGCTGTACCCCACCTCCACCTTGCTGGTGTCTGAGTGGAAGTGGAGGTCTGTGCCTGTTACTGATCCAGCCACAGGGCCCATCAATCTGCTCTATCAAGTGTCACTCTCATCTCATCCATCCATAAAACCAGGGGCAGACATATCATTGGTGCAACCTGTGCGGCCGCACAGTGGCCCAAGAGGTAAGGGGGTCCATTTCTACCCCAAAGCAGGCAAAATTTTACATTTTTAGGAGCTATTGGACTGCAAAGGGCCATATATTGTTCTTGCACAGGGGCCTTTTTCTGTCTGTGTCCGCCAGTGCAGAAAACCTTTGTAAAATTTGCCTTCAGATATTTCTTGGCCTAGTCTTGATAGTTCACCTTCTGTGTCTTGGTCAGTGGTGGCCAGGTTTCAGCCTTTCTTACCTTGGCCATGTCTCTCAGCAATGAACACCTTGTATTTCTGGGCACTACAGGTTACAGTTCCGAAATATGACAGCACTGAAGGATAACGGCTTTCTGGTTGTTTCACATTTTGTCTAATAATTGAGCTCATAGTATGAGAGTGACTGAGAGAAACAGGACACACAGACTTCCTCTTTAAGTCCAGGCAGCATTTACACAGCTTTGCATATAAAAATACTGAATCCAGTAACAAAAATATACTTCTCAGCTTCTCATCTTCTCTGAGATGATACCTCCATATAGCAGAACTGACTAATCTACCAGCATTATGCCTATCTCCTGGTAGCTACGCATTAGCAGAGGTTGGGTTTAGGAGGTTAAGTATTACACTAAAGTAGGAAGGTTCAAGAAAGTATTGGATGTTCCTCCAAAAGGTGGAGACCAAATCTGTTGTGTAAGTAGTTGAAGGTTATGTGCTTCAGAACAATGCTAAACTTGTGTTTTTCCATAAAAGAATAAAAAAGAAAACTCATCCTTTATCTGTTTTGTCTCTTCTCTACCATTCACCAGCTACATTACATAAAATGGGAGACTCAAATCAAACATCTCCAGAACGATTCTTTCTGCTTGGCCTTTCCAATGTCCTGTATCTGAAGGTCATCTGCTTTATTATGTTCTTTATAATGTATTTAACAACATTGTCTGGGAATATTCTTCTGATCGTTGTGGTGAGGATCAACTCAAAGCTGCAAACGCCAATGTACATCTTCTTGAGTAATCTTTCCGTTATCGACATTTGTTTCTCCTCAAACATCGTGCCAATAATTCTAATAAATACACTATCTGAGGACAGAAGTATTTCTCTCTTGGGATGTGCAGTTCAAATGTATTTCCACATGGAGTTAGGAGGCACCGAGTGCGTCCTTCTTGCCATTATGGCCTATGATCGATTTGTAGCCATTTGTAGACCATTACACTACCAAACGATTATTAACAAGAGAATGTGTGCTTGTTTCGCTTCCATATCTTGGGCTGTAGGCTTAGCCAATTCCCTTATTCATACGTTGCTCACTTTCCAACTACCCTTTTGTAAATTCCATGTCAACCACTTCTTCTGTGAAATGCCTCCTTTCTTTCAACTCTCATGCAAGGATACTCGTACTAATGAAATAGTCATGCAGGTTGCGGGACTGATCATTATCATGTGTGCTTTCTTCTTGACAGTAATTTCATATGTCCACATTATCTTCACCATCTTAAAAATCCATTCTTCCCAAGGGAGACAAAAAGCATTCTCCACATGCACCTCCCACCTCACTGTTGTGTCTGTGTACTATGGAACCATTATGTTCATGTACCTGAAACCTCGCTCCACCTACTCTCCTGAGATGGGCAAAATCGTGTCCATTCTATATACAGTGGTGACACCAATGTTGAATCCTATCATCTACAGCATGAGGAACAAGGAAGTTAAAGATACAATTAAAATTAAACTATTGAGGCAATCAAACCATTAAAATAAGATACTGTTGTACCACATGGATTTAATAGACCGGCATGGCTGGCCAGTCAATTGTTTTGTTCAGGAAACATGGTTGAACCTCCTCACACATGTCAAAGATAACAGCCGGGGGGTCACGCAGATCCCACCACTGTTACCACTTTGTCAAAGATGACACCGGAGAGATCACGCAGATCTCACCGCTGTCACCAGTTTCTTAGGGGAACGCGACTCCAATCGTCAGGGCAATTATGCAATAGGCTGATGAGTGATGGACGAGGCAGTGGCTGCTTCCACTACTAGGACAGTTATTGTGGAGCTCACAGTGAGCGTATGGTATATATACCTCTGATTCCAATATATGGAATATATATACCCCCGTATGGTCACTGCTAGTTCCACAATCACAAAGAAGGAACCACTGCTAGCTGCCTCAACCAATCGTTTATACAGGCCCATTGGACACCAGTTACAGGTAGTGTATGGCTCTGGGGATGCGTTTACAGAACAAGAGGAACAGAGCTATTAAATTTTATATATTTAATCCAGAAAGATAGGCAGTGTTTATAAAAAAATATACTAAGATGGGACAAAATGGGAACAAAACAAAATATATATATAGTTTATATATACAGTGCCTACAAGTAGTATTCAACCCCCTGCAGATTTAGCTGGTTTGATAAGATGCAAATAAGTTAGAGCCTTCAAACTGCAAACGAGAGTAGGATTTATGAACAGAAGCATAAATCTTACAAACCAAAAAGTTATGTTGCTCAGTTGAATTTTATTAAATTTTAAACATAAAAGTGTGGGTCAATTATTATACAACCCCTATGTTTAATATTTTGTGGAATAACCCTTGTTTGCAATTACAGCTAATAATCGTCTTTTATAAGACCTGATCAGGCCGGCACAGGTCTGTGGAGTTATCTTGGCCCACTCCTCCATGCAGATCTTCTCCAAGTTATCTAGGTTCTTTGGGTGTCTCATGTGGACTTTATTCTTGAGCTCCTTCCACAAGTTTTCAATTGGGTTAAGGTCAGGAGACTGACTAGGCCACTCCAACACCTTGACTTTTTCCCTCTTGAACCAGGCCTTGGTTTTCTTGGCTGTGTGCTTTGGGTCGTTGTCTTGTTGGAAGATGAAATTACAACCCATCTTAAGATCCTTGATGGAGGAGCGGAGGTTCTTGGCCAAAATCTCCAGGTAGGCCGTGCTATCCATCTTCCCATGGATGCGGACCAGATGACCAGGCCCCTTGGCTGAGAAACAGCCCCACAGCATGATGCTGCCACCACCATGCTTGACTGTAGGGATGGTATTCTTGGGGTCGTATGCAGTGCCATCCAGTCTCCAAACGTCACGTGTGTGGTTGGCACCAAAGATCTCGATCTTGGTCTCATCAGACCATAGAACCTTGAACCAGTCTGTCTCAGAGTCCTCCAAGTGATCATGACCAAACTGTAGACGAGCCTTGACATGACGCTTTGAAAGTAAAGGTACCTTACGGGCTCGTCTGGAACGGAGACCATTGCGGTGGAGTACGTTACTTATGGTATTGACTGAAACCAATGTCCCCACTGCCATGAGATCTTCCCGGAGCTCCTTCCTTGTTGTCCTTGGGTTAGCCTTGACTCTTCGGACAAGCCTGGCCTCGGCACGGGAGGACACTTTCAAAGGCTGTCCAGGCCGTGGAAGGCTAACAGTAGTTCCATAAGCCTTCCACTTACGGATGATGCTCCCAACAGTGGAGACAGGTAGGCCCAACTCCTTGGAAAGGGTTTTGTACCCCTTGCCAGCCTTGTGACCCTCCACGATCTTGTCTCTGATGGCCTTGGAATGCTCCTTTGTCTTTCCCATGTTGACCATGTCTGAGTGCTGTTCACAAGTTTGGGGAGGGTCTTAAATAGTCAGAAAAGGCTGGCAAAAGAGATCTTTAATCCACATATGTGAAGCTCATTATTCTTGGTGCCTGAACTACTTCTTAATACTTTAGGGGGACCAAACAGAATTCTTGTGGTTTGAGGGGTTGAATAATAAATGACACTCTGAATTAACTTTTAACGTTTAAAAAAAATAAATAATAAAAAATAATATTTGCTGCAGTGCATTTCCCACTTCCAGGCTGATCTACAGTACAAATGTCACAATGCCAAGTTAATTCCGCATGTGTCAACCAGCTAAATCTGCAGGGGGTTGAATACTACTTGTAGGCACTGTATATAATGTGTATATATATATATATATATATATATATGTATATGTATATGTATATATACATATATCGCCACATGAGATATAAAGGAATAATGAAAAAAAATTACTAAACCTGATGTCACAGAAATGATTTAGAGCTTAGTGGAGGCATGCACTATGATTGGGAAAATGGGACTTTCTCACAGCGAACTTGTGTCTTCCAGAATGAAGAAAGACAGAGACGCAAATTTTCATTTTTTTTAGCTCAATGCAAAGCCCAAATACCTCCCCTCGAAGAGCTCATGTGGGAGCTGATTGTGGGATGTGCTAGATCTTTCAGAATTTCATGAGATACACAACTTATAGGATATTTTCACCCCTGGAGATCCCAGGCGGTATATATTGTTGTCAAGTTTCTTATCGCGATTTTATCTTTACATACAGGTGAAACATGACCTGGATAGCATCATCCATCTGGCCCTTATTAATATGAAGGGATTAGAATGGCCTTATGGTGATGTGAGTGAATGTGTTATACAGAGTCGTGGAGTCAAAGTCGGTGTCCATTTTGGTGGAGTCAAAGTCGGTATAAAATGGACCGACTCTGACTCCTAAAATATATAATAAATTGGGTACAGTAGTTCAATGCAGTTTGTGGGGAATATTTTTTTCTTAAGAATTTGAGAAAGTTATGAAATGTCCTATAAATGTCTGTCCTATTCCTGATCTAAAAGTCTAGACTTTTAGCTGAGATGAATCTGTGCTACAGTAAATTTATCACTTAGACATGAGCCATGTATGAGGGAGTCGGAGTCAATGTCCTGGAAATTGAGGAGTCTTAGTCAGAGGTTTGGCTTACCATCTCCACAGTTCTGGTGTTATATCCATCCCTTCTCTACAATGCCGAAAATATATCTGCCATAAATATTGGATCGTTGCAAACCCAAATATTAATATCAGGACAGCGGAGACAGAGTTTCTAAGGGCAATTGTCCAGTTTTTCTTTGAAGAGAACAAGAGTTACCTCTGAAGGTGTTAGATTTTCCACTTCACTGCCTCTTGAATATATGGACCTCAGACCTTGTGTCTTTTTCTCAAAGCATTTCTCTGCTTAATTACCTGTTCAACACAGGATGCCCCTACTTCAATGGATATGGAAGTGTTAGCTCTCTTTCATTTTCCTTGTTTTAATTAGTCCCTCTGATCCTAGGTCTAATTAATCCCATATGTTCAATATGTAGGCCTACTTTAAGGTAGGTTGAAGTGTCAGCTGTTCTCCCTTCTCAGGAGATGTCTTTATGGATTTAATTTTTTCTCTATGATACCACATCTTTGGAGAAAGTCACATCAGCCCTACTTTTTGAGGATCTGCCCAATGATGGAAGGAATAACCGGGGACCATTGGACACCAACCACATAGACACTCTTTTCCATTGCCATTTCACAGCTGCTGGTGGAGTGGCCAAACAGGAAAGTGGCAGGAGAATGCTCTTCTCAAGTGACTAAGATGAACTAGTATAGCCTGCTTCTGAGGGGCAAGCGGTGGTAATTCTTTCTCTATGCTATGCACTTGTCTCGTCTTTAAGGCCAAGCGCCTCTTCCATCCCTTATGGTGCTGCCCTTTGTTGTACTCTACATCAGGTCATGTAAATGGCCTTGACTTCCTCAATGACATCATTTTTCAAGGCCAAAAGGCCTAATTAGATACGAACCTGTGTCTCAGTATTGACTCTGTAATGTGTTCCGTTGCTCTTGTTGTTGTTTGGAGATTGCCACCATCCTGTTTCTTCTGTTGCCATCATCTCCTCACACTTCTGGGATTTTCATCATTTACATCTGCTGCTGGTTAACCCATCATTTACTATAAGCAATTACGTAACTGCTGAGGGGACAGAGGGGACCATCGCTCGTCACATGAAGGGGCCTACCCGGAGGTGTCAGGGAGAGTGCAACAAAATGCTTACTCCCCTATCTGACTGAGACTCTGCATACTGGCTAGCACAGTCGCAGAGTCTTGGTCAGTGGAGTGTAGTGTGCCGGCTGGAGATCATCTGATTTCCGGACGGGCTCGGCTGTCAGTGCTACAGTCAGCTTCGCTCCGTGAGTGCACTGGTTCACGCACGCGGGACCTCCCCTGGGTCCTAGTGCCCACATTACATTTCCCTCAGACACTGCCTGGCCCTGACCTCATCTTATGCTCTTTGCTCGCACTTTGGATGAGAAATTGCCAGTGCCATCTATTAGCTACCTGGTTGCAAACTTCATCTGAGGGTGGCTAGAATTTATTAGGTTAATTATATTCTGCTATGTGATGGTGACTGTGGGGTGAATATGAGAGGATGGAGGTAGGGTGGGAGCTGAAGGGGTGGTGGAGGGAGGACAGGGCTGGGGGCCTTATACTTCTTATTATACTGTTTAGCATTCTGACATTATATCCAGTACATTGTATGCAATAAGTGCTGTTTGGGGAGGCTGGAGATAGGGAGGTAGGGGTCTTATTATTCTTACGGTCTGGGTCTTATTATAAGCCCAGCCTGTTATTATAACAAGCCCCCATATAGTAACTATGGCATGAGCTGCATTGTATCTAATAATTTCATAATAAGCAACTTATCATTATAAAATTATTAAAGATATGCTGACAGGTGATGCATGCTATTCATGGTTTGGGCATCATGTATCAGCACCGGCTGTAGCTTTCCAGCGAGGTATGTTAGTCCCTGTAAAGCTACGGACGTTTCAGAGAAAAACATGCTTTTAATACAGTGGCATGTAAAAGTTTGGGCACCCCTGGTCAAAGTTAGTGTTATTGTGAACAGTTGTTAGCAGAGGATTAATCCGCGTGACATCCAGAGTTTAGAACACAGAATGTAGGTTTATTCATATCCAGCATAGGCACAGCATGGAGTCTGGTGTTACTGCAGCATGAGGAAATCAAATACATATATAACAACAACAACACAGGAAGAGAAGGAGGGGGCATCCTGTCTGTGGGAGTTTTTTTTTTTTTTTTAACTAAACTTTGTTAACAACCTCACAATATACACAACATATGAAACAGCACAGTAGTTGTTGCAATACACATACAGATTAATATGTATTATTCCAACACCCCCACTCAACAACTACTTATCCTCTTAGTCCCATTGTGGTTCTCAATTCTTGGAACCTAGCTCGTGGCAATGGCTTTGTCATAATGTCAGCTACCATCTTATCAGTTTCACAATAGACAAACTGAATTATCCCACGATCTATCAAATCACGTAGATGATGATGTCTGACGTCAATGTGCTTGGTTCTAGCACTGATCTTTTCACTGCATGCAAGTTTAATGCATCCTTGGTTGTCCTCATAAATCACCGTCGGCTGAGTTGTCGGTTTGCCAAGATCGTCCATCAATTGTCTTAGCCAAACAACCTCCTGGCTTGCATAGGCTGCGGACACATACTCCGCTTCTGTAGATGACAAGGCAACAGACATTTGTTTCCTACTAGACCAGGAGATTGAACTTTCTCCAACTTTAAACAAGTATCCACTTGTGGATTTACGATCACGCGAATCACCAGCCCAATCCGCATCTACATAGCCGGTAAGTTCTAGATCTCCTGCTGCAGATACTTTTAAATTTACATCTTGCGTTTCTTTCAAATATCGGAGAAGTCTCTTAACAGCATTCCAGTCTCTTTGGTGCGGTTTTTCCACATATCTGCAAAGGATTCCAACTGTTGTTGTGATATCCGGTCGAGTCATAGTTGATATGTATAGAAGTGCCCCCACTGCCTGACGATATTTCTCATTGTTAGGCAACAGGTCATCTTCTCCTTCCAGCTTCAGGTAGGATGGTTCCATTGGGGTTGATATACCTTTGGCCTCTGACATTTTAAACTGATTCAGAATCAAATTAATTTTTGCACTTTGGTTTAGAAGAAAACTTCCATCTTCCTCTTTCTGGATTTGGATTCCTAGATAATATGTCACACTTCCAAGGTCTTTTGTTTCAAAGTGCTGATTCAGAATTTCAGTCATTTTTCCAATTTCTGTGTCGTCTTGATGAACAACAATCACGTCATCCACATATAAGAGAATATACATCCACTTTCTATCTGTATATTTTGTGTATAAGCACGGATCTGCTTGACCTCTTTTAAATCCTTCTTCCAACAAGACTTTATTCATCTTGGTGTTCCATGCTCTTGCTGATTGCTTAAGACCATAGAGAGATTTTTGTAGTTTGCAAACAAGATTCTCTTCACCTCTTTTTACATAACCTTCAGGTTGAGTCATGTATAAGTCCTCCTCAATGTCACCATTTAAAAAGGCAGTTTTTATATCCAAATGCCTGACATACATCTTTTGTACAGCAGCTACAGCTAACAAAGCTCTGAACGTGGTCTGTTTAGCGACTGGAGCAAATGTAGCATCGTAATCTTCGCCATACTTTTGAGAATATCCTTTTGCGACCAACCTTGCTTTGAATCTGTGGACTTTACCTTCAGAGTCATATTTGGTTTTGAAGACCCACTTGCACTTGATTGCCTTTTTGCCCTGTGGTAGCTTGGTGAGTTTCCAAGTTTGGAGTTGATGAAGCGATTTGATTTCCTCATTAGCGGCATCGATCCACTTTGTTCTTTCATGGACAGGTAGTGCTTGCATTTCATCCCATGACTGCGGCTCTGACTCACGTAGTGTCTTGACAATGTAGGATAGACGTTTAGCTGGTATACCTTTATTTGATCTTGACGATCTCCTGATTTCAGATTCACCTGATTTTTCTGTTGTTCCTTCATTAGTTGAAGAATCCAGCCAGACCTCTACATCCTCCTTGTTGCTGTCTTGTAATTGTGACTTCAGCTGGACTACTGGCGTGATGTCACAAAACTTGGGTGATACAAAGTTCTCATCAATCACTACATCTCTACTTATTGTGATCTTGTTTGTTTCTGGGTGTAGAATCCTATAACCTTTCTGGGTTTCGCTGTAGCCTACCAGGATACCTTCTTTAGCGTGAGATTCCCACTTAGTTCGCTTTTCTTTGGGAACATGTACAAATGCTTTACTTCCGAATATTCTTATGTGATGTAGTTTTGGCTTTCTGCTATTCCATTGCTCAAATGGAGTTTTCTCTGTAGCTTTACCTGGTAGTCTGTTCTGAAGATAGCAAGCTGTCATGATTGCTTCACCCCAATATGCTGTGGGCAGATTTGCATCAAATAACATGCTTCTTCCACTTTCACATAGTGTTCGGTTCCTTCTTTCCGCGACACCATTTTGCTCTGGGTTGTACGGTACAGTGGTCTGAAATAGGATTCCATTTTTCTTTAAAATGCTCTGTGTCTCATTACTTGTATATTCAGTCCCATTATCTGCACGTAGAATCTTTGGCATTCTTCCAAATTTATTATATACTTCAGCTAGGTATATTTCAAGTTTCTCTGGAACTTCCTTCTTGCTGTGAAGCAGGTGGACAATTGTATATCTTGAATGATCATCAATAAATGTGAGAAAATATCTCTTCTTCCCTGGAGTCAGAGTGCTCATTGGACCACAGACATCTGTGTGTATTAAATCTAGTGGCTGTGCTGTTGTTGTACTAATTCTCTTAGGAAAAGCTTTCCTAGACATTTTCCCTTTGATGCAGCTAGTACACTTCATTGTCTGGTTACATAGATCAATTGTAATATCCTCAGCTAGTTGCTTTTGGATTAATTTTCTTATTGCTTCTGGGTCTCTGTGTGCCAGACGCCTATGCCACACATGAATACAGTTTTTATGCTCTTCTTTTTGCGCTGTATACACACACTCTTTGCATTTCAGCTGATAAAGTTCATCTGTGATGTTTCCCTCTGCTAGTGTGTGACCTTCCTTTGAGATGATGCAGCTATCATGCTTAAATGTAACTTCATTTCCTTGTTTTGTGAGTTTCTTCACAGATAGTAGATTACTTTCAAGACTAGGCACATACAGCACATCCTTTACTGGGATCTTCCTGCTTTGTGTTGGTGAGATTTGACAATCAATATAACCATCTCCTATGCCTTCTGAAGTCATGTACTGACCATTAGCCATAATCACTTTCTCTGATTTACTTTGGTCAAGCTTAGAAAAGAAGTCTCTGTTATTAGTCATGTGACTAGTTGCTCCAGAGTCTATACACCATGCATGCTTTGATGTATTTGCACTGACAGTAAATGCAGTTTCAGTATTCACAGAATCATTTTCTCCAGATACAGCACTTTTAACCCTTTGATGACTGCTTTGCTTTTTCAGCTGATTCATTCTAGCTTTCCAGACTCTGCAGTTAGCTTTCAAATGTCCTGATTTCTTGCAAACAAAACATTCACGTGTTTCTTTTATGTGCTTCCTGTTATCAGTTAGGTTTTGTGTCTGTAAAGCAGATTCTGTGTTGCATGTCCTACTGTTTACACTTTCTGCCTTTCGCTTATATTCATCTATGAGCTTCCCCCTGACATACTCCAGTGTAAGCTCATCATCTGGACGCGCATCTAGTGCGGTTACAAGCGTATCATAGCTCTCTGGAAGGCCACTAAGCAGTAATGCGGCCACATGAAAGTCCTTTAGATCTTCCCCAATGCCTCTCAGGCGTTCTACAATTTCCAGAACACTTCTTATGTAATCCTGCATATCCTGGCCTTTCTGTAGCTTAGACTGGTACAGCTTTCTCATGAGATAGAGCTTATTGCTTAAATTTATCCTCTCATGTACCTTTTGCAACTGCTCCCACATTTCCTTTGCAGTATTACATTTACACACATGCACAATCTGGTCATCATCTATACTGAGTGATATGGTACTTTGTGCTTTCTGATCCATCTCTGTCCACTCCTGTGGCACTGGGTCAGGTTTAGGCTCCTGTGTGTATTTCCACGTACCTTCTCTTATCAGCAGCATTTTCACTTTGAATTTCCAGGATTGATAATTCTGGTTAGTGAGACTTGGCACTGTAAATTTCATGGAGCTGCTGCTGGTGGCCATCTTTGCTTCTTCTCAGTTTGCTGTCTTTCTTTCTTTTCTTTCCTCTGTGTTCTGGGGATCTGTGACTCTGGGACTCAGGTACATCTGGGCCCATAACCTGTTAGCAGAGGATTAATCCGCGTGACATCCAGAGTTTAGAACACAGAATGTAGGTTTATTCATATCTAGTGTTGAGCCACCCCCGTAGTGTTCGAGTTCGGTTCGGTTCATCGAACACCCTTGTGTTCGCCGAACTGTTCGTCGAACTGTTCGTCGAACCCCTTCGAACATCGTTAAAACCAATGGCAGGCAAACAAAAACACATAGAAACACATAGAAAACACCTTGTCCAAAAGCTGACAAACTGCTCAGAAGACATAACTAACACATGGAAAAGTGACAAGTACATATAGTCATACGAAAAGAAAAGAGGTGGAGGAGTAAAAGGAGGGGGAGACACAGATATAGGCATGTCATGCCCTTCTAAAATCCAAAAAGTGAGAAGCCGACACGGCCAGTCCGTTCCTCCCCGTGCCACCTCCGTTTGTGCCAGAGCCGCGGTGGACCCTGACGGCCAGCCCCCCTCTCCCAATACTGGTGCCTGTCCGCTGGTGGGTCGAGCGAGCCCCCCTGTGGTGGAGGCAGCTCTAAGCTTTTTAATTTAAATTGTCTCTCTAATTTGAATGAATACACTTTAAATCCTTTTACAAGGATCTATTGAAGGGCAAGTCTCATGCCAGCAGCCGCGTAATTCCAGCTCCAGTAGCGTCCACTAAAGCTGCTGCAGTTAAAAAGCTTTTATAAGGATCAAGCTCGGCTGTCCACCGCAAGGCGCCCTACCGCCAGTCCCAGCCCCTATGCCTTGGGGTGCCTCCTGATGCTCTTCACTGAGTATCCCATGGTCCCGAAGCATTTCCTTTGAAAAAATTAAGTGTCCAAGCTACAGGTGGTGTAGCTTGCTTAACAGCCGGGATAATCCGCTGACTAGCAGACACTGCTACTAGGCACAAAGTATTTCCTGGGCTAGATGCAGTTAAAAATTTGTAATTAGATACTCTCGTTGGATGCTGAGAAAGCATTCCATAGAGTCTCCTGGCACGCCATATATTATTCTCTTAAAAAGCTTGGGGTAGGGGTCTAGGGGACCCTTTTATAGCCAAAATCATGGCCCTGTATCGCAATGCGTCACCTAGGCTGAAGATAAATGGAACTGTAGCACCCCGAGGGCTCGATTGCTGCAGAGGTATTGCACCTCACCCAGAGGTGTGATATCTCACTCTCAGGTAAGGATGGAGTGTGTATCAGGACCCCGAAACCTGCATGCATTACACCACATTGCCGTGGGGCAGGGCGACCAATATGCCCCTGAGATGGGCACGACAATCCCTGTCCCTGGCTGGAGTGGGGGGAGGGAACACTGAGGAAGGGGAACCCTGTAGTGCAGGAGCAGGGAGGAAACAGTTCCTGGATGCATTGAGAAGGGAGTATAAAAGGTGGGCACCATCATAGTTCAGTGCAGACAAGTCTGAGCAGAAGTGACAGGGAGCAGGGGCTCTGCATGAGCTCTGCTCCAGAGGCGGGCCCAGTAACAGAGGCCCAGGCATGGAAGAGGGAGAAGGAAGGAAGAGGAGCGGAGAAGGCTCCAGGAACGAGGAATGAAGGGATCCCAGGGGTGTGGATGGGCGAGTCGCCACCGCACGCCCGAATCCACCTGCGTGGAGGGGTCAGGCCAAAGGGGGAGACCGGTCCCCGAAACTAGTGGAGGCGGGAAACGACCCTCAGCTAGAAACCGGAGGCTGTGACATTTTATGTGGTGCAGCCCCTCCCTACACCCGCTAGGAGGGCAGCACATAGGGTCAGGGAAACTGGCGCCAAGTTTACCAAGAGGAGGTCCGAGGCAGCCGGACAGAAGGGTTGGTAAGAAAGGCCAGACAAAGGACACACAAAGAGGGTCCTGTGAAGCGCTCCAAAGTTATCTGGGAGTTGTCTGAGCCCCTCACCTGGTGAGCACAGTACGACGTGGGCAGCCGTTACCTGTAGAAGTCGTCTGGATAATAAGAACTGTGAGTAAAGGCCCTGGACTGCATCACTGACTCCGTGTCGTTCCTGCACCATCACCCCCATCCTCCGCATACACTGCCCTGAGGCTATACTCCTCCCGTGGGGAGTTATGCTACGCTCTGCTGAACCCACAACACCAGCCTCAGCGGTCTGCCCTGCAGCGGCAGTTCACTCTGACCACAATCCACGGGTGGCGTAGTCGGACATTTAAACATCAAAACCACATAAATAGTTCCGCCACTGGTTTGACCGCCCTGAGCCATGGAACCGGGTCGCAGCCAAGGAGACTACAACCACCAGCATCCACCAAAAAGGGTCCGGCTCCGGATGTCCCAAGGCCCAGGGGGCGCGTCAGAACATTTTCATCACCTTTCATAATCACCAATGGGACAAGGCAGGGATGTCCTCTGTCCCCTCTCTTATACATCCTAGTGACGGAGCACCTGCTCTCATCAATTCGCCATAACCCCAATATTAGGTGGATTGAGGTGGGAGGCACCGAGTACAAGTGTAGCACCCCGAGGGTTCGGCCGCTACAGGGGTATTGCACCTCAGACCAGAGGTGTGATATTCCACTCCCAGGTAAGGATGGAGTATGGACCAGGGCTCAGTTAGCTGCATACAGCACACACACCCCATTTCCGAGGGACAGCTCAACGGTGCTCCCACTAGACAGAAGTGCAGGCACGACCGACTATGTCCCTGCCTGGAGTGGGGAGGGGGGTGGAACACCCAGTGCTGTAGAGGCAGATAGGGGTTGGTTCCTGAGCGTAGGAAGGAGCCCATTGGTTGCTGGTCACCTGGGCTCATGGTCAGAGGGAGGTATAAAAGGTGGGCACCATCTTAGCTCTAGGAGAAGTGAAGTTCAGTCTGTCCAGAGAGGAGAAGGCGGAGTAGAGGCTCTGTAGGAGCTCTACTCCAGGAGGGCCTAGTGAGAGGCCGAGGAGGAGGTGAAGGGGAGCTGAGATTTTGGCTCATCTCAGCTCCAAGAGAACGGAACAGAAAGGAACAGGAAGGAACGGAAAGGGAGAAGAAGAGACAGAAAAACAAAAGGGCTCAGGAACAAGAAGGTGGAAGGGACCCTAAGAACCCACGAGAATCCAGGGTGAAGGGTCAGGCAGATTATGGGTACCGGATCCCAAGTTGGTGGAGGAGAAACTACCCTCAGCCAAAGACCGGTCGTCATGATCATCTGTTGGTGCGACACCTCATCAAACCTGCTAGGAAGGCACCATATAGGACAGCGGAGGACGGGGCCCACGTTTAACCGCACAAGTCCGCGGCAGCTGGACAAAAGTGGGTCACTGGTGAGGCAGGCCAGAGAAAGGATTAAAGGGGGTCCTGTGCCATGCTCCTGAACTGCCTGGGAGTTGACCGATCCCCACACCTGGTGGACGCAGCACGGCTCGGGCGGTCACTGCTGACAGAAGTGACCCGGAACAAATGAACTGTGAATAAAGACCCTGGACTGTAATTTGTTGTCTGTGTGCTCCTTCGCGCCTCCAGCACTACCGGTACTGGGACTCTCACCACCATCACTCCCACCATTCACTACACTGCCCTGGGGCCGCACTCTTCCCGTGGAGAGTCACACCATCCCAGCTGCACACGTCATCGGCCCCAGCGGACTGCCTTGCAGCGGCGGTTCCTAATAACCACAATCCACGGGTGGTGTAGTCGGACATTATCTGAAGCACGTAGCAGACTACCATTGGTCTGACCACCCTGAGCCACGGGACCGGGTTGCCACTACTACCCCCATTGTTTCCCTATTGCCCTGACCCGCGTGCCCCACGGCCCAGGGGGCGAGTCACAAGTGCTCTGCATTTGCTGATGATGTCAATCACATATATCCATCAGCAGGCTGTTATGGCTGAAATAGATCACTTTGTTACATGGTCAAATTTTAAAATCAATACAGCGAAGTCTGAGGCCCTCTATGTCTCCCTCCCCAAATCCATACAGGATTCCATCCAGTCCAACTTTCCCTTTGCCTGGCCCTCACAGGGTATCAAATTCTTGGGAATTCCTATTCATAGAGACCTCTCCCGTCTATGTTATCTTAATTTTGGGCCCTTTATTGAACAACTCCATACAGACCACAGTTGGCAAGTTAGAACTGTAAGATTCACTACGTGAACCACTGGTGTTTTGTGGAAAAGCACATGTACACTGTGTTCCAAATTATTATGCAAAAAGTGTTTAGGAGTGATAAGGGAAGAATTTGTTTGTTTGTCAGTTAAACTCATTGATGGTGATGTGTGTCAGGGCTCTTTATATCACTGTAAGCAATTGCAGACACCTGTGCTAATTAGTTTGGCAGGTGTGTCCAATGATCGGCAAGACTACTTAAGAAGGCTGTCCCACATTATTAAGCAGCCTACATTTTCTGCCAAAATGGGAAAGAAAAAGGATGTGTCGGCTGCTGAGAAGCAACAAATTGTGGAGTGTTTAGGTCAAGGCATGACTACAATCAACATTGTGCGATGATCAGGATGAAGTGTCTTGGCAATCAAGAAGTATGTAGCTGATTCACAGTACACACGTGTGCGTGCTGATAAGGGCAAATTGAGGACTCTTTCCTACAGGCAATTACGTTAGGTTAAAAGAGCAGCGGCAAAAAAGCCTTGTCATAGCAGCAGACAAGTTTTTGAAGCTGCTGGTGCCTCCAACGTCCCCCGAACAACAAGATGCAGGGTCCTTCAGAGGTTTGCAGCTGTGCGTACACCATCCTGTTGATCTCCTCTATCCACTGCACACAAGCAGAAACGGCTCCAGTGGGCCAAACATTACATGAAGACTGATTTCAAAACTGTTTTGTTCACGGATGAGTGCCGTGCAACGCTCTATGGTTCAGATGGATGGAGTGGAGGATGGCTGGTTGATGGACACCCCACGCAAACACGGCTACAGCGCCAACAAGGAGGAGGTGGAGTAATGTTTTGGGCTGGAATCATGGGGAGAGAGATTGTCAGCCCCTTTAGGATCCCTGAAGGGGTAAAGATGAACTCCATAATGTATGTGGAGTTTCTCAAACAGCACTTCCTGCCATGGTTCAAGAAGAAGAACCGTGTATTCCACAGCAAGATCATTTTCATGCATGATAATGTACCGTCTCATGCTGCACATAACACATCTGCATCTCTGGCTGATATGGGCATAAAAGGGGACAAACTTATGGTGTGACCCCCATGCTACCCTGACCTCTACCCCATTCAGAACCTCTGGAGCATCATCAAAAGGAGTGTCTATGATGGCGGGAGGCAGTTCACATCTAAGCAACAGCTCTGGGAGGGTATTCTGTCCTCATGCAAAACAATTGAAGCAGAAACCATCCAAAACCTGACAAATTCAATGGACGAGAGAGTTCAGAAGCTCCTTTCGAACAAGGGGTCCTATGTGCAAATGTAACATCACCTAGAATAAAGTTTTGAGTTGAAAACTGTTTGATTTCAGTTTCTAATAACCTGCTAATGCTTATAATTTCAAAAATTACCATTTTTTTGGTCTTTATTAAAATGAAAAGGTTGATCGAAGAGTGTGGGGGATCTAAGAGTGTGGTAACCCAGTAGTCAGGATTACTTCGAATTCTGACAATCTGAGGGCCATGTTGCAGGTAGTGCAGCAAGATGGCACTTATGTGTCTTGCGCATCTCGGAGCCCCAAAATTATTTTCCGGGCTAGATGCAGCTAAAAATTATTATTAATTTTAAATCTGGTGGAGCTTAGTATAGATGGCCTAATAGAATCAGTACTGCACACTGCTACAAAGCCCAAATTATTTTCCAGCCAAGATACAGTTAAACATATTAGTAATTTTAAATCTGGTGGAGCTTAGTATAGATGGCCTAATAGAATCATTACTGCACACTGCTACAAAGCCCAAATAATTTTCCAGCCAAGATACAGATAAACATGATTAGTAATTTTAAATCTGGTGGAGCTTAGTATAGATAGCCTAATAGAATCATTAGTGTACACTGCTACAAAGCCCAAATAATTTTCCAGCCAAGATACAGATAAACATGATTAGTAATTTGAAAGCTTAAAACGGTTGGTGAGGTGATTTTTACCAATCATCAAGCTTTTACTCTCCCCAGGATGACACAGAGGTAGAAAAGTCGTTTCGGATCCATGATTTGTTCATCTTTATGAACGTGAGTCTGTCTACATTATCAGTGGAGAGCCGCGTGCGCTTATCTGTCAGCACACCACCAGCAGCGCTGAACACACGTTCAGACAGAACGCTGGCTGCGGGGCATGACAAGATCTCCAAGGCGTAAGTGGCGAGCTCCGGCCATTTATCCAGATTGGAAGCCCAAAAAGAGCAAGGGTCCAGTGACACAGTCATGGCTTCAATGTTTACTTGGAGATACTCCTGTACCATCGTCTCTAGGCGTTGACTATGTGTCAGCCTTCTTGTCTCCTGTGGCCTTGCAAAGGATGAGCTAAAAAAGTGGTGAAATGATTCCGCAAAATTGATGTTACCAGCAGATACTGTGTTTCTGTTACGGTTTGAGTGCTGAACACTCGACAGTCCCACGGTTGGCAAGTTGGAACTGTGAGATTCACTACGTGCACCACTGGTGTTTTGTGGAAAAGCACATGTAAGATTCTGCAACAGTCTCTGCTGATACTCCTGCATGCGTGCATCCATTTCAATGGCAGGAATTATTTCTGCAAATTTACTTTTGTACCGGGGATCTAACAGTGTGGCAACCCAGTAGTCAGGATTATTTCTAATTCCCCCAATTCGAGGGTCAAGTTGCAGGTAGTGCAGCAAGAAGGCACTCATGTGTCTTGCACATCCAGGAGCACCAAGTCCCTGTTGTGTTGGTGGGGAGGTAACAATCATGCTTCCTTCCTCTGTCCTCTCCCCCCAACCTCGCACAACAGAAATGTGATCAAGGTCTCCCTCATCTGATGAGTCTTCCATCAGTTCGTCCTCCACTTCTTCCTGGGCTCCTGCACCTTCCTCACTAGTTTGGCTGCTACCATGCGCCCTGGTAACACCATCTCCCCCACCCTCACATGCCTGCCGCCTTGGTGCTGCCGACCGTCTGGACCTTGCAGATGTTAGCCCTTCCGCATACAACTCCTCCTCCTCTACTTCCTCCACCTCCTCTTGTGCCACCACCTGACTCCGAATTCTGTTTAACATGTGCTCCAGCATGTAAATCACCGGAATAGTCATGCTGATAATGGCATCGTCAGCACTAAACATCTTCGTCGCCATTTCAAAACTGTGCAGAAGGGTGCATAGGTCCCTGATCTGAGACCACTCCTCCAGCGTGATTTGCCCCACCTCTGGATCCCGTTGGCCCAGGCTATACGTCAGAACGTATTGCACCAGGGCTTGTCGGTGCTGCCACAGTCGCTGCAACATGTGCAGAGTTGAATTTCACCGGGTAGGCACATCGCATTTTAGCCGGTGAAGTGGCAGGCCCAACGACTTCTGTAGAGATGTAAGTCGCTGAGCTGCGGGATGCGAATGGCGGAAGTGAGCACACAGCGACCGTGCCCTCTGCAGAAGGCCATCTAGTCCGGGATAGTGGGCTAATAATTGCTGGACAACCAGGTTCAACACGTGAGCCATACAAGGCACGTGTGTGACATTGCCCCGGCGAAGGGCCGCACCCAGGTTTGCAGCATTGTCGCACACGGCCTTCCCTGGTTTCAGGTCCAGTGGAGACAACCATTCATGAAATTGGTTCTCCAGGGCTGACCACAACTCCTCAGCTGTGTGACTCACATTTCCCACACATTTCAAAGTAAAAACCGCCTGATGACGTTGAGCCCTACTGCCAGCGTAGTAAGGAGGTGTGCAGGATCCCTTCTGCGCAGTTAGAAAGCTTGTGGCATGACCAGAAAGGCTTTGGGTGCAGGTGGAGGACCGAGAGGAGGTTGAGGAGGCAGAAGCAGTGGAGGAACTTTGACATAAAGAGGATTGACGCACAACTCGTGGGGACGGCAAGACTTGGACAGCAGCCCCTTGTCCTGCTGTCACCATAGTTACCCAGTGCCCAGTCAGCGACATGTAACGCCCCTGTCCATGCCTACTCGTCCAAGTGTCTGTGGTGAAATGCACCCTGTCACACACAGAGTTTCTCAAAGAAGCGGTGATGTTGTGTGCAACATGCTGGTGGAGCGCAGGCACACCTTTCTTTGAGAAGTAGTGCCGATTGGGCATCTGGTACTGGGGCACTGCGACGGACATATGGACTCGAAAATCCTCTGTGTCCACCAGGCGGAAAGGCAGCATTTCTGAAGCCAAGAGCTTGCAGATGGTGAAATTCAACCTCTTAGCTTTCTCATGGCTAGGAGGAAATGGTCTTTTACTTGTCCACATCTGAGGGACTGAGGGCTGGCTGTTGTGCTTAGACGGGGTTGATAAGGGTGTCCCCGGCAAACTGCCGGTCTGTGAGGAAGATGCAGGCGGACATGTTAGGTTGCCTTGATCCAAAGGTGGTGCTATCGATGTCGGACAGCGCTCAACACCAGCTGGTGTTACCACCTCCAAAGAAAATGACGACCTGCCAATCACGCTGGCTGTTGCGGGTAAAGAGGTGGCAGGTCTGCGTCCCAAAACAGGTGTGACTGCTGTCCCCCCAGTCACAGAGGATGAAGAGGCCGCAGATGCACAAGATGGGGCAGATGGTGGTTGGCCCGGCTGGCTAGGCCGCATTGTAGCACAGTGAGCTTCCCACTGCAACTTATGCTTCATGTCCATGTGCCGGTTTATGCATGAAGTACTCAAACTATGTATTTTTTGGCCTCTACTTAGCTTTTGTTGACAAATGTTACAGATAACACGAGTTGGGTCATCTTTATCGAGATCTGAAAAAATGCCCAGGCTATGCAAGGCTTAGCACCCATGCGACCTGAAGAGCCACCACGACTTGTGGTCAGAGGCAGAGTTGTGTTTGAGGATGCAGTTGTTGACGTGCTTCCAGTACTACGTCTCTGTCCAGGAAGGCGCAACCTGACCTCGTCGTCACTAGCATCCTCCTCCACCTCCTCTGCTGACCTCATCTCTTGGCTGACTGTGGGTTGACAGTAAGTGGGATCTCCAACCTCATCATCATCACCCTGTGTGTTATCACACCAGTCGTCCTCAGAGCCAACCTGTTCCTGCCCTGACAAAAAACTAAAGTTGTCGCTCCAATCAGGTATTTGAGTCTCATCATCGTCTTCCTCATTGTCTCCACCAACAGGAGTTACAGTTTGGGAATGAGGGTCTACATTATGGTCAGAACCTTCTGCGTCTGGTCCTGGATCCGACTCATAAAGATTCTGGGCATCAGTGCAGATCATTTCCTCGTCTGGATTCACAGAAGCGCTGGAGCCGACATCTGATTCCCAGGCTATAGTATGAGTAAACAGCTCTGCAGACTCAACCATCTGTTCTACCTCATACTCAGACGGGCAGCTGGAGATTTGGGAGCTGTGAGGAAGCAAGTGCGATTGGGGTGACACCTCTGAGGACTGGAGTATTTGTGATGTTGAAGTTGATGTGGAGGAGAGCCCACTTAAAGGAGCACTTGATATCCGTTGAAGCACCTGCTGTTTTTGTGCCTCATCTGGAATTTGTAGCGATTGGCGTGGCCGTAAGAAAGGGATCTTATCACATTCTCCGCTAAAAGAAGTAGACATTTTAGTTTTGCTGGAAGATGGTCTTTCTTCTGCAGATGTTACTGTTGCTTTAACACCTACTCCACGGACACAACCTTTTTTCCCCTTCCCAACACGCCTATTCCCCTTTCCACCAGCAGCAGGCCTTTTTCCACTCATTTTGGTGGTTAACTAATTCACAACTCTGGAGTTGTTTGCACAAAAAAACAATGGATGGTAACCGAGCAGAGCTGAGTGGCCAAACTGTGGTATTAGGCCAAAATTATTGTCTGGGTTAGATGCAGAAAAAAATTATATTCAGTTTGCAACCTGATGGAGGTCAGTATAGATGGACTAATAGAACAAGTCCCACACACTGCTAGAAGGCCAAATATTTTTTCAGAGCTAGATGCAGAAAAAAATTATATTCAATTTGCAACCTGATGGAGGTCAGTATAGATGGACTAATAGAACAAGTCCCACACACTGCTAGAAGCCCAAATATTTTTTCAGAGCTAGATGCAGAAAAAAATTATATTCAGTTTGCAACGTGATGGAGGTCAGTATAGATGGACTAATAGAACAAGTCCCACACACTGCTAGAAGCCCAAATATTTTTTCAGAGTTAGATGCAGAAAAAAATTATATTCAGTTTGCAACCTGATGGAGGTCAGTATAGATGGACTAATAGAACAAGTCCCACACACTGCTAGAAGCCCATATATTTTTTCAGAGCTAGATGCAGAAAAAAATTATATTCAATTTGCAACCTGATGGAGGTCAGTATAGATGGACTAATAGAACAAGTCCCACACCCTGCTAGAAGCCCAAATATTTTTTCAGAGCTAGATGCAGAAAAAAATTATATTCAATTTGCAACGTGATGGAGGTCAGTATAGATGGACTAATAGAACAAGTCCCACACACTGCTAGAAGGCCAAATATTTTTTCAGAGCTAGATGCAGAAAAAAATTATATTCAATTTGCAACCTGATGGAGGTCAGTATAGATGGACTAATAGAACAAGTCCCACACACTGCTAGAAGGCCAAATATTTTTTCAGAGCTAGATGCAGATAAAAAATATTTTGAATTTGCAACCTGATGGAGGTCAGTATAGATGGACTAATAGAACAAGTCCCACACACTGCTAGAAGGCCAAATATTTTTTCAGAGCTAGACGCAGAAAAAAATTATATTCAATTTGCAACGTGATGGAGGTCAGTATAGATGGACTAATAGAACAAGTCCCACACACAGCTAGAAGCCCAAATATTTTTTCAGAGGTAGATGCAGAAAAAAATTATATTCAGTTTGCAACCTGATGGAGGTCAGTATAGATGGACTAATAGAACAAGTCCCACACACAGCTAGAAGGCCAAATATTTTTTCAGAGCTAGATGCAGAAAAAAATTATATTCAATTTGCAACCTTATGGCGGTCAGTATAGATGGACTAATAGAATGATGCTATGCCCAAAAGGTTTTACTTCACTAGGTGCAGTAAAAAAATTGGTATTCTATACACAGGTGGTGTAGCTTGCAACACAGATAGGCTACTCCACTGACTAACACACTTTGCAATAGGCCAAAAAGGATTAGCTTTGCTAGATTTAGCCAAATGCTGTGAAAAAAACTTGCACAGCACTGGCACAGACCTGCCTGGCAAAAACTGATAGGAACTGATGTAACTTAGTCCTGAAAAGGACTGCAATTACAATTAGTCTTTACTCCCACAACCTATCTATTTAAGAGCACAGACCTGCCTGATAAAAGTCGTAGGAAATGCTGTAACCTAGTCCTTAAAAGGACTGCAATCACAACTATTCCCTACTCCCAAGCTATCTGTAGATTTGTGCGAAAATTGGCTTGAAATTAACAAGGTATAGCGCACACAGCAACAACGGTGCCGTCTAACACGCAGCTGCAGCAGTGAGAAAATGGTGGCGACGGGGAAAATGGCTGGGTCTTATAGGGCAAGGACATGTGACATACACTGCCAATGACACATGCCCTTGCTTGTGTGAAAAAAAGCACTTCGCTCCGTGTGTGCGCTGCTGACAGATTCCACCTCCCCACTGTAAATGCGGGAAAGAGAAAAAAAAAATGGAGATCTTCATTATTCCTGCAGAGATCCATCCCCTGCCCCTCTCCCCACCCCGCTGTACACTCAAACTGCGTATTAACATTAATTTTCATCATTACTGAGAAAAAATCCAGTTATGATTTTGGTGCACGAACAGTTATCGAACATAACCTCGAACAGCCAAATTTTTTTCAAATCGTTCGTGCTCGCCGAACAGCTCGAACACCGCCCAAAACAGCTCGAATTTGAGATTGGCGAACAGTTCGAGTCGAACAACGCTCATCTCTATTCATATCCAGCATAGGCACAGCATGGAGTCTGGTGTTACTGCAGCATGAGGAAATCAAATACATATATAACAACAACAACACAGGAAGAGAAGGAGGGGGCATCCTGTCTGTGGGAGTTTTTTTTTTTTTTTTAACTAAACTTTGTTAACAACCTCACAATATGCACAACATATGAAACAGCACAGTAGTTGTTGCAATACACATACAGATTAATATGTATTATTCCAACAACAGTTAAGTAAGTTGAAGATGAAATGATCTCTAAAAGGCCTGAAGTTAAAGATAACAGATTTCCTTTGTATTTTAGGAAAAAAATATATGTTTTTTAATCTTTTACATTTTAAAAATGACGAAAAAGGAAAATGGACCAATGCAAAAGTTTGGGCATCCTGCATGGTTAGTACCTAGTAGCATCCCCTTTTGAAAGTATCACAGCTTGTAAAAGCTTTTTGTAGCAAGACAAGAGTCTTTCAGTTCTTGTTTGAGGGATTTTCATCCATTCTTCCTTGGAAAATCCTTCCAGTTCTGTGAGATTCCTTGGTCATCTTGCATGCACTGCTATTTTGAGGTCTAGCCACAGATTTTCATTAATGTTCAGAAGAGGGGACTGTGAGGGCCATTGTAAAACCTTCAGCTTGCACATTTTGAGGTAGCCTATTGTGTATTTTGATGTTTGTTTAGGATCATTAACCATTTGTAGAAGCCATCCTCTTTTCAACTTCAGCTTTTTTACAGATGGTGTTATGTTTGTATCAAGAATTTGCTGAAATTTCATTGAATCCATTGTTCCCTCTACCCGTGAAATGTCCCCTGTACCATTGGCTGCAACACAACCCCAAAGCATGACTGATCCACCCCCATGCTTAATAGTTGGTGAGATGTTATTTTCCTGAAATTTGGTGGCCTTTTTTCTCCACACATACCTTTGATCATTGTGGCCAAAGACTTCTATTTTAACCTTTTCGGTCAACAGAACTTGTTTCCAAAATGTATCAGGCTTGTTTAGATGGTCTTTTGCATACTTCTGATGCTGAATTTTATGGTGAGGCTGCAGGAGAGGTTTTCTTCTGATGACTCTTCCATGAAGGTCATATTTGTGCAGGTGTCTCTGAACAGTAGAACAATGAACCACAAAGCTAGAGTCTGTTAAATCTTTCTGTAGGTCTTTTGAGGTCAAGCGGGGGTTCTGATTTGCCTCTCTAGCAATCGTACGAACAGCTCTTGACTCGCCCCCTGGGCCGTAAGGCACTCGGAGCCGGGCAATCGGGGAACGATGGAGGTAGTAGTGGCAACCCGGTTCTGTGGCTCAGGGTGGTCAGACCATTGGTAGTCTGCGACGCGCTGTTGATGTGTCCGGCTACGCCACCCATGGATTGCGGTCAGTGCGGACCGCCACTGCCAGGTAGACCTCTGGGGCTGATGATGTATGCAGCTGGGATAGTATGACTCCCCACGGGTAGAGTGCGGCCCCAGGGCAATATAATGGAAAATGGGGGTGATGGTGCAGGACGTCCCAGTACCGCTAGTGCTGGAGGAGCAAGGAGCACACAGACAAGAGGTTGCAGTCCAGGGTCTTTACTAGAACAGGTGAACTGACCCACAAACAGGCCCGGCTAGGAGGGGGCCTGGGCGTCTGAGAGCAAACGGGAAATTGGCCCTGGTCAAGGTGAGGGTGTAGGCCTACCGTGCTCTCTCTGCGCTCCTTCTGGCTACCTCCTCCTGGTAGGGTAACAGCCCATGGTCCCAAGCTCACCGTGTCCTCTCGCCCGTATGGTTTGCAACATGGGTTCTTTTCTACTCCCGGCCTGGTACGGCTCTGCTGGTCCCTTCTGGTGTGGCGAAACCTCCGGGCTTCTTAGGCCAAGGAACATACAGTACCCTGCGGACTGGTTATCTGCTGTAGGACGTGGAATCCTCACAGCCTCAGACGCCAAAGTCTGGTAAATTTTGGTTCTTTATCTGCCAGGACAGGCATACTTCACCTCTTGTCCCTGGCTTGTGGCTCTCCTACTGCCACACGTCCTCTTAGGGTGCAATACAACTGTCCCTCTCTGCTCTGGGACACCTCTCAGTCCTGAGACAGGTCGTCCAGTTCTCCCTAACCCTGCCCCCAGTTCCAGCTTTTATAGGGGCAGCCTGCTCCCCCTACTGGCCTGAGACAGGAGGTATTGCATGCTAATGTTCCCCTGACCAGAGAACCTCCCCCTTGCTCTCAGACACAGCTTTATTATATTTGTGGCATCCAGGCCAGGGTGACACATTCTCACTGAAATTTTGCTTGGTCTTCCAGACCTTATCTTGACCTTCACTGTTCCTGTTAACTGCCATTTCTTAATTACATTTCAAACTGAGGAAAGGGCAACTTGAAAACACTTTGCTATCTTCTTATAGCCTTCTCCTGTTTTATGGGCCTCCACCATTTTCATTTTCAGAGTGCTAGGCAGCTGCTTAGAAGAACCCATGGCTGCTGTTTTTTTGGCTTAAAGTTAGAGGAGGCTTGGTTTTTATAAAGCTGGGAAATTTTCATCACCTGGCATTTCCTAACGATGGTAGTGAACAAGCCATAACCCTAACAGGCTAATTAAGGTCAGAAACCTTAGTCAAAATTATCAAAGCACACAAATCTCCAAGGGTGCCTAAACTTTTACATAGGCCCATTTCTCTTATTGTAATTTTTTAAAATGAAAAAAAAGACCATCTATATACTTATTTGCCTAAAATACAACTGAAATATGTCATCTTTAACAATATGCCTTTTAGAGATCATTTCATCTTCAACTTGCTTAATTGTTCACAATAACTGATTTTGACCAGGGGTGCCCAAACTTTTACATGCCACTGTAGGTGCCGGGGACCGAGCTACACTCTTGACTAGTCATACAGACGGGTTCCCATCCGCTGTCACTGACCGACAGGTCTCTTCCTATAAACACACAGGTGGGCAGATGCTTGTCAGTCACTGTCAGTGGGCGTGGAGACGTGTGTAACGCACCCCCTGAGCCGTTGGGTACTCGGTAGCCGGGCGGGTCCTTTTTGGGGTAGTCACGATGGCAGTGACCCGGTCTGTGGCCCAGGGTGGTCAATAAAGAACAGTCAATTGAGAAATATTGTTTTTGGGAATAATGATTCGTGACGGCACCTGTAATATGCGGCTATAAGGGGTTGCTGCAGTGCAGATCCACTGGGGCTGATGGTGACGCAGCAGAGATAGTGCAGCTCTCAACGGGCAGAGCTAAGCCCCAGGGCAGTGTATAGGACTTGATAAGGTAGATGTTGTTGGCAGGGTCAGTGTAGTGCAAGGCCGGTGACGCAGCCATTAAGTAAAGGACACAGCGGGGTTCAGTCTTCAAGTGTTTACTCACAGTTCTTATGGAGTTCCAGGTTACAATGGCCAGATTATAACAGCCCACCGAGTCCTGTGTCCTCTGGGGAAGTGATCCAGCCAACTCTCAGATAACTTGGGTGCACTTGAACGGGACCCCTTTCCTATGTGCCTTTCCAGGTCGTCTCTCTGTGCTGGCTCTCGCCCTCCTGCCCTGCACCTCACACACAGATCCTTTCTCTCTTTGGAGCCTTTCTCACTGCTCCGGTGTTCTCTCCTCACTCCCCCACTGCTGGGCCCCTTTTACTGGGCCCTACTCCTCCACGGTCCTTACTCACTGAACTCCTGCTCCAAGGACTGGGACCAGGAATGGACCCTTCTACATGTTTCTCCCCTTCTTTTATACTCTTCTTTCAGAGCTCCTCTAAACCAGGGTTCCCCAACTCCAGTCCTCAAGGCCCACCAACAGGTCACGTTTTCAGGATTTCCTTAGTATTGCACAGGTGATAATTCCATCATCAGCACAGGCAATAGTTACATCACCTGTGCAATGCTAAGGAAATCCTGAAAACATGACCTGTTGGTGGGCCTTGAGGACTGGAGTTGGGGAACCCTGCTCTAAACTACTTCCTCCACCCACCTTCTCTACTTAGTTCCACCCCCCTGACAGGGACCAGGTCTGTGCTCTCCCTTAGGAGCTATCTGGACCTTCCCTAATGGAGTGATGTAGTGTTGGATGTGAGTGGTTGGATCCCGGGTAGTGCTCCTTCCTTACCTGAGAGTGGGGTACCACACCTCTGGCTGAGATTCAGTACCTCTGTGGGAACTGGCCCCGCAGGGGCGCCACATGTGTATGTGTAGCGCCCCGAGGGTTCGGCCGCTACAGGGGTATTGCACCTCTGCCAGAGGTGTGGTATTCCACTCCCAGGTAAGGAGTATGGACCAGGGCTCAGTTAGCTGCATACAGCACACACACCCCATTTCCGAGGGACAGCTCAACGGTGCTCCCACTAGACAGAAGTGTAGGCACGACCGACTATGTCCCTGGCTGGAGTGGGGAGGGGGGTGGAATACCCAGTGCTGTAGGGGCAGATAGGGGTTGGTTCCTGAGCGTAGGAAGGAGCCCATTGGTTGCTGGTCACCTGGGCTCATGGTCAGAGGGAGGTATAAAAGGTGGGCACCATCTTCGTTCTGGGTCAGTTCAAGCAGGAGGAGAGGAGAGAGAAGGAGTTCGGCCAGAGAGGCTGACAGGGAGCTGTGGCTCAGTCTGGGCCCAGCTCCATGAGGCAGGCCTGAGGAGAGGGCCGGGAACAGAAAGGAACAGAAACAGAAAGGAACACCAAGGAAAGAGAGGAAGAAACAGAACGGCTCAGGAACAAGAAGGTATAAGGGACCCTAAGAACCCACGAGAATACAGGGTGAAGGGTCAGGCAGATTAAGGGTGCCGGATCCCAAGTTGGTGAAGGAGAAACTACCCTCAGCCAAAGACCGGACGTCGTGATCATTTATTGGTGCGACACCTCATCAAACCTGCTAGGAAGGCACCATATAGGACAGCAGAGGATGGGGCCCACGTTTAACCGCACAAGTCCACGGTAGCTGGACAAAAGTGGGTCACTGGTGAGGCAGGCCAGAGGAAGGATTGAAGGGGGTCCTGAGCCATACTCCTGAGCTGCCTGGGAGTTGACCGAGCCCTTCACCTGGTGGACGCAGCACGGCTCGGGCAGTCATTGCCAGCTGAAGTGACTTGGATATTAACCGTGAGTAAAGACCCTGTACTGCAGTACGTTGTCTGTGTGCTTTTTCGCTCCTCCGGCACTACCGGTACTGGGACTCTCACCACCATCACTCCCACCATCCACTACACTGCACTGGGGCCGTACTCTTCCCGTGGGGAGTCATACCATCCCAGCTGCATACATCATCGGCCCCAGCAGTCTGCCCTGCAGCGGCGGCTCCTAATAACCGCAATCCACGGGTGGCGTAGTCGGACATTATCTGAAACATCTAAAAGGCTGCCACTGGTCTGGCCACACTGAGCCACGGGACTGGGTCGCCACTACTACCGACATCGTCTCCCTATTGCCCGGTTCCGAGTGCCCCACGGCCCAGGGGGCGAGTCATATGTAGCGCCCCGAGGGTTTGGCTGCCAAAACACATCAAATTAGGTGTAGACACCAGGGAAGTGCCATCAATTTACTCAGAGTACAAGTACTATAATTATTATTACTGTGACAGCGACATTTATTCAGTTGCGCTTTACATGTCAAAAGGGGTCACTGACTGGTACAACAGGGGAGAGGACCCTGCCTGCGAGGGCGCACTGTCACGGACGTGGTTTGTGGAACCACTGTGCCATGGACCCCGGAGAGCCTGGAGGGGCGTCACTAAGCGAGCACCGGACTGTTCACTAGAGCCTCTGATGGTGAGGTTAGATTTGGCTCCCGATGAACGCCAGGTGCCACTCCAGGACAGACCAACGGACGCTCAGCAGCTGGACCCAGTAGGACAGACTAGATGGTGCAGCAGGCAGAGTCTGTATCAGAGTGCAGCAAGCAGAGTCTGTATCAGAGTGCAGCAGGCAGAGTCTGTATCAGAGTGCAGCAGGCAGAGTCTGTATCAGAGTGCAGCAGGCAGAGTCTGTATCGGAGTGCAGCAGGCAGAGTCTATCAGAGTGCAGCAGGCAGAGTCTGTATCAGAGTGCAGCAGGCAGAGTCTGTATCAGAGTGAAGCAGGCAGAGTCTGTATCAGGAGTGCAGCAGGCAGAGTCTGTATCAGGAGTGCAGCAGGCAGAGTCTGTATCAGGAGTGCAGCAGGCAGAGTCTGTATCAGAGTGCAGCAGGCAGAGTCTGTATCAGGAGTGCAGCAGGCAGAGTCTGTATCAGGAGTGCAGCAGGCAGAGTCTGTATCAGAGTGAAGCAGGCAGAGTCTGTATCAGAGTGCAGCAGGCAGAGTCTGTATCGGAGTGCAGCAGGCAGAGTCTGTATCAGAGTGCAGCAGGCAGAGTCTGTATCAGAGTGCAGCAGGCAGAGTCTGTATCAGAGTGCAGCAGGAAGAGTCTGTATCAGAGTGCAGCAGGCAGAGTCTGTATCAGAGTGCAGCAGGAAGAGTCTGTATCAGAGTGCAGCAGTCAGAGTCTGTATCAGAGTGCAGCAGGCAGAGTCTGTATCAGAGTGCAGCAGGCAGAGTCTGTATCAGGAGTGCAGCACGCAGAGTCTGTATCAGAGTGCAGCAGGCAGAGTCTGTATCAGAGTGCAGCAGGCAGAGTCTGTATCAGAGTGAAGCAGGCAGAGTCTGTATCAGAGTGCAGCAGGCAGAGTCTGTATCAGAGTGCAGCAGGAAGAGTCTGTATCAGAGTGCAGCAGGCAGAGTCTGTATCAGAGTGCAGCAGGCAGAGTCTGTATCAGAGTGCAGCAAGCAGAGTCTGTATCAGAGTGCAGCAGGCAGAGTCTGTATCAGGAGTGCAGCACGCAGAGTCTGTATCAGGAGTGCAGCACGCAGAGTCTGTATCAGAGTGCAGCAGGCAGAGTCTGTATCAGGAGTGCAGCAGGCAGAGTCTGCATCAGAGTGAAGCAGGCAGAGTCTGTATCAGGAGTGCAGCAGGCAGAGTCTGTATCAGAGTGCAGCAGGCAGAGTCTGTATCAGAGTGAAGCAGGCAGAGTCTCTATCAGGAGTGCAGCTGGCAGAGTCTGTATCAGAGTGCAGCAGGCAGAGTCTGTATCAGGAGTGCAGCAGGCAGAGTCTGTATCAGGAGTGCAGCAGGCAGAGTCTGTATCAGAGTGAAGCAGGCAGAGTCTGTATCAGAGTGCAGCAGGCAGAGTCTGTATCGGAGTGCAGCAGGCAGAGTCTGTATCAGAGTGCAGCAGGCAGAGTCTGTATCAGAGTGCAGCAGGCAGAGTCTGTATTAGAGTGCAGCAGAAAGAGTCTGTATCAGAGTGCAGCAGGCAGAGTCTGTATCAGAGTGCAGCAGGCAGAGTCTGTATCAGAGTGCAGCAGGCAGAGTCTGTATCAGAGTGCAGCAGGAAGAGTCTGTATCAGAGTGCAGCAGGCAGAGTCTGTATCAGAGTGCAGCAGGCAGAGTCTGTATCAGAGTGCAGCAGGCAGAGTCTGTATCAGGAGTGCAGCACGCAGAGTCTGTATCAGAGTGCAGCAGGCAGAGTCTGTATCAGGAGTGCAGCAGGCAGAGTCTGTATCAGAGTGAAGCAGGCAGAGTCTGTATCAGGAGTGCAGCAGGCAGAGTCTGTATCAGAGTGAAGCAGGCAGAGTCTGTATCAGAGTGCAGCAGGCAGAGTCTGTATCAGAGTGCAGCAGGCAGAGTCTGTATCAGAGTGAAGCAGGCAGAGTCTGTATCAGGAGTGCAGCAGGCAGAGGCTGTATAAGGAGTTCAGCAGGCGGAGTCTGTATCAGGAGTGCAGCAAGGACTGGTACGCAACCTTACACAATTTAGACTGCAGAACAGGAAGGTTCCACTACAGCCAACCCAATAGGTGGAGACCAAATCATGATTCTCCACATTTAAAAAAAAATTAGTGGCAGACGTCAAAGTGGCATCAGTTTCACTACTGTACAAATAGTGTAAATAAGACCCACACCTCCCCCAGTACAGCCAACCCAGGAGATGGAGCCCTAACCAGGAGTGTTCACATTGCCCTAAATGAGGGCCTAACACCACCGAAGTGGCATCAATGTCATCAGACTACAAGTAGTTTAATGCAGACCCAAACCTGCCCACTACAGCCAACCCAATGGATGGAGACAGAATCAGAATTCTCCACATTTCCTAAAATTAGGGCTTAAAACCTGCAGCAGCAGCGAGAGCAGGCACAGAAGCCATATCACAGACTGCAATTTCAGTAGATCAATGCAGCACACTCAAAACGACAACATCGCCTACTCTGTATAGTCTGCAATTGGGGTGCAAAAGTCCTTGGAGATCCATGACTTGCTCATCTTGATGAAAGTTAGGTGGTCTACACTTTCAGGGGACAGCCGGATGCGCTTATCCATCAAGACACTACTAGCAGCGCTGAAGACACGTTCAGAGAGAGCGCTGGCTGCGGGGCATGATAAAACCTCCAAGGCGTTAGAGGTGAGCTCAGGCCATTCATCCATTTTTGAAGACCAAAATGTAAAAGGGTCCAAACCCTCCCTGATGGTATTGATATTGAACTCTAGATACTCTTGCACTATCCTCTCCAGTCATTCACCACATGTCAGACTTTTATTCTGTTGTGCTGGTGCACGAGCTGGTGCAAAAAATGTGTGAAAGGACTCCCAGAAATTGCTTCTGCCACTTACTCTGCTGCTGCTTATGTTTTGGCATTGACAAACTGACGTGTCGGAGGTTGAAAGACTACAGCTGCGATGCACACTGTGTGCCTCACTGTTATCTTGGGAAAAACCTCTATTAAGGTTGCTTAAAAGCTTGTTTCGATATTCTAACATAAGTGGGTCCCTTTCCAGGGTCTCTTATAACGTGGATCTAACAGAGTGGCAACCCAGTAGTCAGCTTTATTTCGAATCCTAACTATACAGGGATCATGTTGCAGATAGTGCATCAAGAAGGCACTCATATGTTGGGTTCTTCCAGGAGGTCCAAAGTCAGCCTGTATTGTGGGCTGCGTAACACTGATGCTTGTTTCCTCTGTCCCCTCCTGCCAACCACGTTCAAACGAGAGGGGATGATTATCCTCTTCATCCTCTGACAGCTGCTCGCCCATCACCTCTTCCTCCTCCATTAGTTCTTCGGCTCTTGCACCTTCACTAACAGTTTGCCTGGTATCACCAAACACGCTCGATCGCTGTAATCCACCGTCACTTGGTATCCGCCTGTGTGACGACAGTCTGGAAATTTGAGACATTGGTATCCCTTCCGCATCCTCCTCTTCTTCTGGGGCCACCACCTCCTGCCGCAGGTTATTCAAAGTTTTCTCCAGTATGTAAATGACCGGAATAGTGATGCTGATGATGGCATCGTCAGCACTAACCAGTTTAGTAGCCATTTCAAAACCGTGCAGAAGGGTGCAAAGAACTTTAATCTGTTGCCACTCCGCAAACGTGATATGCCCCAAGTCTGTACTGCGTTGCTCCAAGCTATACGTCATGACATACTGCGTCAGAGCTCGTTGCTGCTGGCACAGTCACAGCAACATGTGCAGGGTGGAATTCCACCGCGTCGGCACATCGCAGATCAACCTTTTAACTGACACGGACAAAGACCTCTGCATCAATGCAAGTCGATGACATGAGGGGTGTGAACGGCGAAAGTGAGCACATAGCTTCCGTACTTTGTGAAGCAGCTCATCAAGGCCAGGATAGTGGCGGAGAAATCGCTGTACCACCAGGTTGAGGACGTGACCCATGCAAGGCACGTGTGCAAGCTTGCCTCGGCCTAGGGCCGCTAACCCGTTCACACCGTTATCGCACAACGCCTTCCCTGGCTCTAGGTTCAGCGGAGAAAGACATTGCTCAAACTGAGCCTGGAGAGCTGCCACAATTCTTCACTTGTAGGACTGCGATCTCCAAGGCATATTAATTTGAAGACTGCCTTATTAAGGTGAGCCCTGACTGCGTGTGTCTCGTTAAGGCAGGGCTTGAGTGCGCAGGTGGAGGCCCTAGGGGAGGTGGAGGAAGCAGAAGCAGAGGAGGAAGTGGGAAATACAGAGGTTTCTTCTGCAAGTGTGTCACCCTGGCTTGGATGCCACAAAATGTAATAAAGCTGTGTCTGAGAGCAAGGGGGAGGTTCTCTAGTCAGGGGAACATTAGCATGCAGTACCTCCTGTCTCAGGCCAGTAGGGGGAGCAGGCTGCCCCTATAAAAGCTGGTGCTGGGGGCAGGGTTAGAGAGAGCTGGACGACCTGTCTCAGGATTCAGGTTCCAGAGCAGAGAGGGACAGTTGTATTGCACCTAAGAGGAAGTGTGGCGGTAGGAGAGCCACAAGCCAGAGACAAGAGGCGAAGAGAGCCTGTCTTGGCAGATAACGGACTTAATTTACCAGACTTTGGTGTCTGAGGCTGGGAGGATTCCACATTCTCCAGCAGATAACCAGTCCGCAGGGGACTGTATATTCCTTGGCCTAAGAAGCCTGGAGGCCCTGCCACAAAAGAAGGGACCAGCAAAGCCGTACAAGGTTGGGAGCAGAAAGGAACCCACGTCGCAGGCCATACAGGCGAGAATACACGGAAAGCTCGGAAACGTGGGCTGTTACCCTATAACGAGGAGATAGCCAGAAGGAGCACAGAAAGCATGGTAGGCCTACACCCTCACCCTGACCAGGGCCAATTTCCCTGTTGCTCTCAGACATCCAGGTCCCCTCCTAGCTGGGACTGTTTGTGGGTCAATTTACCTGTTCTAGTAAAGACCCTGGACTGCAACCTGTTGTCTGCGTGCTCCTTGCTCCTCCAGCACTATCAGCACTGGGACTCTCACTACCATCACTCCCAACATCCATTATACTGCCCTGGGGCCGCACTCTTCCCGTGGGGAGTCACACTACCCTAGCTGCACACCTCATCAGCCCCAGCGGTCTGCATGCAGCGGCGGTTCCTAATTACCGCAATCCACGGGTGGCGTAGTCGGACATAATCATCAGCACATAACGGACTACCACTGGCCTGACCACCCTGAGCCACGGAACCGGGTTGCCACTACTACCCCCACCGTTTCCCTATTGCCCGGATCCGAGTGCCCCACGGCCCAGGGGGCGAATCACAAGCCTTTGGGATTCCAAGATTTGTGGAGCAGCCCCTTTCCCCACCTGCCCCCACAGCCACCAGAGTCACCCAGTGCCCAGTCAGTGAGATGTAACGCCCTTGGCCATGCTTACTCATCCAGGTGTCTGTGGTGAAATGTACCCTGGCACACATAGATTTAGACAAGGAACGGGTGATGTCTGCGACATGCTGGTGTAGCGCAGGTTCAGCTTTCTTATAGAAGTAATGGCAACAGGACAACTGGTACTGGGGGACTGCAACAGCCATCAGTTTTCGGAAACCGTCTGTATCTACCAGGCGGAAAGGCAGCATTTCCGTGGCCAACAGATTGGAGATGGTGGAGTTTAACCTCTTAGCTTTGTCATGCGTAGGATGAAACAATCTTTTACGTGACCACAACTGCGGGACCGAGGACTGGCTGAAGTGCTGAGAGAGGGCGGAGTATGGTGAACCGGAAAAACTGGTGGAATGTGAGTGAGGTGCAGATGTTGCGGTGGATTGAGAAACATGCGTTGTGCTCGGTGAAACAAACACAGCAGGCGTTTCCGCTTCCATTACAGCTGACTGGCTGTCACTCAGCCTGACTGTAGTGGGTAAAGAACTGGAGTTTCTGCGATGGGAGAGCTGCGTGACAATACTTGGCATGGTAACAGAGGAGGAGAAAGAAGCAGCGGATGAGTTTGATGGAGCAGCTGATGGATGTTGAGGTGCGCTGGTCTGCATTTCAGCGCGGTAAGATTCCCAGCGTAAAGAATGTTGTTTGAGCTTGTGAGCATTCATGCATGTAGTAGTCAAATTATTGCAGTTTTTCCCTCTACTGAGTTTTTTATTGCAAAGTTTGCAGATAACGTGAGTTGCGTCATCCTTTGCAGTGACAAAAAAGGCCCATGCTAGGCAACCCTTGCTGCCCCTTCCAGCTGCAGACCCGTGACCACTTCTGGCCACAGATGCAGTGTTCCTCGTGCTTGCATCACTCCGTGTCTGCGTCGTAGGGCAAAATGTAACCTCCTCGTCTTCCTCCTCCATCTCCTCAGATGAGCTGCTCTGCTGCGTGACTCTGGGTAGGTACCAAGTAGGATCTTCAACCTCGTCATCATCCAATATGTTATCCCATTCCTCGCACTCAGAGTGACCCCTCTTCTCTTGTTGCCCGGACAGCACAGTACAGTCCGCATGAGCCTCAGGTATCTGAGTCTCATCGGGATCACCTCCCTCCCCTGCGGTCAACTTCTGGTGACGAGGGTCAGGAACCTGTTCGGACCCTACTTCGTCCTGCCCCGAATCCAAGCTAAAAAAAATTTGGGCATCGGTGCAGATGCTTTCCTCCCCTTGACTCTGTGACTGTTTGGAGTACACTTCTGATGCCCATGGTGTAGAATGGGTGAAGAGTTCTACAGATTCACCCATCTGCGGTTCGCTACAGTCAGTTGGGCAGTTGGCCAGTTGTGACGTGGGGGAGAGCATGGGTAATTGGGGTGCCACCTCTGTGGACTGTACTGCGTGTGATATTGAGGTGGAGGAAGAAGAGTAGAGGCCACTGGAAGCAGAGCTTGCCATCCACTGGAGCACCTGCTCTTTCTGGGCCTTACCAACAAGGCGTATCGCTGTGCGGCTGCCAAACGAAGGGAGAGCAGTAGGCTGTCCACTAAGATAAGTTGTCAGTTGTCTTTGGATAGGACCTGTTTGTGTTGGTTCACTAGTGCTTTCACTAACATTACCACGTAACCCACGTACACCTTGAACACCAAAACCTACAAAAGACAAAAGACAAAAATATATCTCATACCCTACCATCATTATATATAAATGTAAAGCAAAGTTGCATAATAAATATAGGGTACTTAGTGAACTATTTTTGATCAAAAAAAGTATACAAGCCGTCCCACCAGCGGCAAGGTGACCCTAAATTGGGACGGTACCTATACTGCCTATATTAAAAACCTTACTCTATATCAAAGTTGAAGTAATGCATATAAAAGGGTAGACAAATAGGACCGGGTCCCAACTCCAGACCACCCAGGCCTGTGGTAAGCTACATATATACCAGTCAGCTCAACAAAGGGGATGCCACACCCTTAAATTGCACAGAATGCAAACAAGACAAAAAACCAAGCAATGTGAACTGAGGTCTAAGATGGTAGACATGCAAGAATTAGGAGCATGTTCACACTAGCAAAAAGAAGCAAAACCTACAAAAGACAAAAGACAAAAATATATCTCATACCCTACCATCATTATATATAAATGTAAAGCAAAGTTGCATAATAAATATAGGGTACTTAGTGAACTATTTTTGATCATCCCCTTTGTTGAGCTGACTGGTATATATGTAGCTTACCACGGGCCTGGGTGGTCTGGAGTTGGGACCCGGTCCTATTTGTCTACCCTTTTATATGCATTACTTCAACTTTGATATACAGTAAGGTTTTTAATATAGGCAGTATAGGTACCGTCCCAATTTAGGGTCACCTTGCCGCTGGTGGGACGGCTTGTATACTTTTTTTGATCAAAAATAGTTCACTAAGTACCCTATATTTATTATGCAACTTTGCTTTACATTTATATATAATGATGGTAGGGTATGAGATATATTTTTGTCTTTTGTCTTTTGTAGGTTTTGCTTCTTTTTGCTAGTGTGAACATGCTCCTAATTCTTGCATGTCTACCATCTTAGACCTCAGTTCACATTGCTTGGTACCTTGAACACCAAGCCTATTCCCCCTTCCGCCACGTCCTCTCTTTTTCCCACTCATGTTGGTCAGATACAGTGGTAGGAGAATGCAATTAACTAAAGAAAAATACATTTTTTTCCTGTGCAATAGCTTAGCACACACCTGAGTTTCAGCGACACTAAATGACAAGGTAAGCTATGGCCTGCCGTATAACGTTACTAACAGACAAAATAAATATTTAGTGTGCATGAAACCGATAAAACTTACGAGATATTCTCCAAACAATTTCAAACTGAGATGTCCACTGCTGTATTACTTTAGGAACAGAAGAAAATTTTTTTTTGAATGTGGATGAGGCCAGTATGACATAGAATATATGGTCCAAAATATTTCAAACTCAGATCTAGCCAGCTGTATCACTTTACTCAGAGCAAAAACTATTTTTGGGTTACTCTGCATAAGCTCTGCGTCCAGCTGACTTTGACCGCCACTGACGTAGTAGCTGGCTTATAGCACTGTATGACTTTTGGCACAAGAAAAAATATTTTTAGGACTGGGCCTAGTAAGAGAAGTTTTTATTTTTTTACTGTGAAACCAGGACAAGTTCAACACCATAAAATAAGATCTGCCTTTTAGCAGACTGGATCAACTTTGCCACAGTAAAAAACCTTTGGTGGACTCTGCCTGCCAACCAAATATATATATAGGTTTGACTGTGTGTGCAAGCAGAATTTGACCGCCACTGACGTAGAAGCTGGCTTATAGCACTGTATGACTTTTGGCACAGGAAAAAAAATTTTTTGGAATGGGCGTAGCAAGAGAAAAAATGTTCAACTCCACTAAAATAGTATCTGACACTAAAAAAACCTTTAGTGCACACAGCTTTCAATATCAAAATAGCAACAGAAAAAAAACTGATTTTGTGCTCTGCAATAAGAAGCTCTGCAGACTGTGCAGAGCACAATTTCAACCCCACTAAATGAAAAGGTGCACTGCGCTTGCTTGATCACATTAGCAAGTGCAAAAAAGAAGATTCAAGGTATACTGAGACAGGGAGCTCTATACCAGCGGTGCACAGCACTATTGTATGGCATGGGCCCTCTGTTTCTGTCAGAATCTCAGTACTTGTGCAAGAACACCAAAAGTGTGCTGCACCAGCGGTTGCAGAGGTACACAGGCCAGGAATTATCTACACTCTCTGACTACCACACAAGCGCCTATCTATCTAATATCTCTCATTACACAGGAGAACACTGAGCTGCGTCTGTTTCCAGCAGTGACATGGATATAATGGCGCCAAGGGAACATGGCCGCTTTTTATATTGAGAGGATATGTGATTTCTGCAGCCAATTGCAGAAGCCCTTATGTCTGGACAGTGTAGATGCTTCCTGCGCTATGATTGGCTGGTCGCGCTTTCTTCAGTTAAAGTTACCGCCCACAGGAAAAGAAAAAAAAAACAGTGAGCCGCTAATCTGACCTGTTCTAATCTCTCCAAAACCCCCACACTCATCTGGCAGATGTCACTGATCATCATACACTTGCACTATGCTAACAAAACTGTTCCAAACTCCATTGTTGCCCTGTATTCGCGATCCCACGCAAATTCGTCAAATTTTTCTGAATTTAAGAAAATTTGCTCGCCTTTGCGATCACGAATCCGAATGTGCCATATTTGTGCCGAATTTGAAACTTTCGAACATTCGCCGAACAAATTCACTCAACAAAAGTCAACACTTGACCGCCTGCTCACATCAGCGATACTGGGTACATTATTACTGTACATGGGGGGACTCAGGAGACATTATTACTGTTAGAACTCTCCTGTTAGTTTTTTTCTAGTTTGCTGGTCACATGACCATTTTTGCCTATTTAATCCAGCTCCGCCCTCCTGGCCTTGCTGGACTTCATTGTATTTACTACTCTTGAGCTAGCTTGGTGCTCTGTTACCGTTCTCTGTTAGTTTTGCTAGGTCTTCGGACCTCTATGTTCTTTGTTGTGTGTTTGTCTTTCACTGCTACAATTTCTGCTAGGAGGTGTCCAACTTTATCCCAGTCCCTAGTTCTTGTAGGGATCCCTCCCTTGCATCTATAGGTCTTCGTACAGACTAGCCGAGGACTTTAGCGGGTCTGATCGCAGGATCAGGTTCCCCGTTACATCGTAGGGATCCAGTTTAGTTCTATTGTAGGGACAGATCTCCTGTCTATCCTTAGTGCTGGTAGCAGATCATAACAATTACTGTACATGGGGGGGGACTTAGGAGACATTATTACTGTACATGGGGGGAATCGGGACATTTTTACTGTACATGGGGGGACTCAGGAGACATTATTACTGTACATAGGGGACTCAGGAAACATTATTACCAGTGTTGAGCGAGCATGCTCGACACTGCTCTGTACTCGCCCGAGCATCTCACTACTCGGGATGTTCGGCGAGCACCAAACATTTCCGGGTTACTCGGGCGGGAGCTCGGGTCTCCGCCCTGCACGTTTGGCGCTCTTTACAGAGCCAAAGAACATGCAGGGATTGCCAGCCAGTCACTGTAATGCCGCAGCCATGTTGTTTGTGGGCATTACAGTGATTGGCTGGCCGCACAGCGTCACCTCGAATATTTAAAACCGGGCGCCGCAATCTTGAACACAGTCGCTCCGGATCAGACAGTGTAGGGAGAGTGCTGCTGACCTAGGGAGAGATTTATACTGCGAAATAGGTAGTGTAGGGTCTCTAAAGCCTGCCAAATCAAACAAACAGTCCTTCTCAGGACTAATATCCATCCCAGATATGAGGCAGGCAGGCTGTATAGGAGACACAGTGGTTATACCAGCAATCGCTGCATTACAGTCCTGTGTGCTCCTGCTGGTCAAATTGCTAGACTTAATCCCCAGTCACAGGGGCCAAGAAAAATCCTTTTTTTTTTTATCTAAATCCTGTATTTTTGTTTTTCCTCAGTCAGACTGTCCAAATACGCATCTTATTAACCTTTAGGTATTTCCCCACCCCCAAAAAAAAATTGAATATGTCTGTGACTGATCAGACACCAACATATCTGTTTAAAAGAGTCTGGTATAGGCCAGAAAAATATAACTGTGGTTTTGCAGTTCCACGGGTCAAATCTCTGTATTATCCTTTTTTTGGCATTTTTTGCCGTAAAAAAAAACAGTAATAGTGTCTCCCTGATTGTTCAGACACAAATATATCTGTTTGAAAGGTTCTGGTGTAGGCCAGAAAAGTGTAACTGTGGTTTTGCAGTTCCACGGGTCAAATCTCTGTATTATCCATTTTTTACCATAAAAAAAACTGTAATAGTGTCTCCCTGATTGTTAAGACACAAATATATCTTTTTAAAAGAGTCTGGTGTAGGCCAGAAAAATAGAACTCTGGTTTTGCAGTTCAACGGGTCAAATCTCTGTATTATCCTTTTTTTGGCATTTTTTGCTGTAAAAAATAACAGTAATAGTGTCTCCATGATTGTTCAGACACAAATATATCTGTTTGAAAGATTCTGGTGTAGGCCAGAAAAATATAACTGTGGTTTTCCTCTTCCACGGTTCTAATCTCCTTTTTGTTACCCTTTTTCCATTGATAGTGCGAGTGTAAGCTATTTTACTTCCTTTACAATGGACAAGGCGCGTGGCAAGGGACGTGGAACTGGACGTTCTGGTGATGGTGCGTGTAGAGGATGGGGCCGTGGCCAAGGTGAAAATGTGCCACAACCAACAGCCACATCTTCTTGCTCCCACTTCTTGACCGAATTACTAGTGAAGAACATAACAACAAGACCACTATTGCAAACTGATCAGTGTGAACAGGTCATTAATTGGATAGCAGATAATACTTCCAGTTAGCTGGGCACCACCACCTCTGGTCTGTCTTCCACATGGTCAAGTTTTAGTAGCCGTCAGTCTCGACCGCATACTCCTCCTCACCCTGATGCTCCTTCCTCCCACCATGCCGTGTGTCGTCAGACAGCAACTGATTCCACACTTGGACACTGAAGAGCTGTTCACTGGTCCATTTCCATATTTGTGCCCCTCACCTACTCCGCTTGAAGTGGTGGAAGAGGAGATCCCATATAGCGATGCCCAAATACTTGAACAGCCACGGCCACAGGAAGTCGACGCTGGCAATTTGTCACAAGAGGTGGACGATGACGAGACACAATTGCCACGAAGAGAGGAGGAGGATCGTGGTGCGCAAGTGGAAGAGGAGGAGGTGGTGGATGATCTATTAACTGACCCATCGTGGCAGGAGGACACATAGTGAGGCCAGGAGCACACATGGTGAGGGAGGCAGAGTACCCCAACAGGCAGGAAGAAGCAGTCTGGTGGCCGCACACAGAAGGCGGGCAACAGTTCCCCGTAACACCAACACAAGATACTTTGCCAATACAACCGGTAGGTCTTCCAGAGTCTGGAATTTTTTTAGAGACTCTGCTGATAACCCCAAAAAGGCCATTTGTTCAACCTGCCATGCCAGCATCATCAGGGGTAACAAAACTACCAGCCTGACCACCACCAGCATGATCAGGAACATGTCAGCAAAGCACCCGACTTTGTGGGGCGAACCCCAGGGTCCACGACCAGTGTCAGCGGGTGTCACCACTGCTTCTTCCGCTGTTGTGCGTGTAATAGAACCCCCTGTTGTGTGTGCAAGGCAATCCCCTGTCCATACTCCATGCAAAGATGCCACCTCCGCTCAGTCTTCACTTGTTAAGGCAGTTTCTCAAGAAACAGCATCAATGTCCATGTCCCACCGCAGCGTTCAATTGTCCATATCCCAGACCTTTGAACGAAAGCGCATATTCGCAGCCAACGCCACACAGGCCGCAGTCCTAAATTCGCACATTTCACGACTGCTTGCGTTGGAAATGCTGCCTTTTAGGCTGGTGGAGACAGAATCCTTCCGCAACCTTATGGCGGTGGCCGTCCCTCGGTACTCGGTCCCCAGCCGACACTATTTTACCCGGTGTGCCATCCCTGCACTACACAAGCACGTGTCCCAAAACATCTGCCGTGCCCTCAACAACGCAGTTACTGGGAGAGCCCACCTGACAACAGACACGTGGACAAGTGCTTGTGGCCAAGGACGGTACATCTCCCTGACGGCACACTGGGTAAACATAGTGGAAGCCGGAACCCAGTCGGACCTTGGGACGGAACACCTCCTCCTCACACAGAGGATAGCGGGCCCTATGTTAGTCAGAGTTGCCCCCACAGTGTACAGCTCCTGCGCATCATCCTCCTCATGTTCAGCCTCCATCTCAGATATCACCATATCAGTTACAAGCTGGAAGCACTGCAGTACTGCCTCAGCCAAGCGGCAACAGGCTGTGTTGAAACTCATAAGCTTAGGTGACAAACCTCACACTGCTTGTGAGTTGTGGACAGCTGTGAAAGAGCAGGCAGATCTGTGGCTGAGACCACTGAACCTACATCAAGGCATGGTCGTGTGTGACAATGGCCGTAACCTGGTGGCGGCTCTGAGCTAAGGCGAGATCACACACGTACCATGCCTGGCTCATGTGCTTAACCTCGTGGTTCAGCGGTTTCTTAAATTATACCCCGAGTTGCCAGATCTGCTCGTCAAAGTACGCAGCCTGTCAGCTCATTTTCGGAAGTCGGCTACAGCTTCCGCCACCCTTGCTGTGTTGCAGCAGCGTTTGCAGCTTCTGGCACACTGACTGGTGTGTGATGTCCCCACACGTTGGAACTCTACCCTCCACATGTTGCAAAGGATTTGTGAGCAGAAGAGAGCAGTTGTGGAGTACCAGCTGCAACAAGGCCGTCGATATTCAGGTCAGACTCCACACATAAGACCTCAGGAGTGGACCTGGATGTCTGACATATGTACCATCCTGACAAACTTTGAGGAGTCCACCAAGATGGTGAGTGGCGATGACGCCATCATTAGATTCAGCATTCCACTTGTCTGTGGCTGCAATGCCTCCTTTTTAATTCTCTGCAGAGAGCGTTGCAAAAGAGAGTATGATGAGATGGATCAAGAAGCCGTAATGGGCGATTACACACAGCCCAGCCTCATCTCATCACAACGAGCATTGGGGGACAATGAGGGAGAGGAGAAGGAGGAGGAGGAGGAAGAACAGGAGCTGGTATCATGTGCTGTAGACGGTAATACCAGTAAAACTGTCAAACAGTCGGTTCAGGTGGGTGGCCTGAGGACAGGGGGGAGGAGGAGGACGAGGAGGAAAGCATGGTCAGTCATCATCTTTGTGAGTACACGGAAGTCTTGCCCATTACCAGTCTGGCACGCATGGCTGACTTTATGTTACGCTGCCTTAAACGTGACTCTCACGTTGTCAAAATGTTGGGTGACAGTCATTATTGGTTGGTGACACTTTTAGACCCCCGCTACAAGGAGAACTTTCACTCTATTATTCCTGAGGTGGAGAGGTCTACAAAAATGTGGCAGTACCAGAAGGCCCTTGCTGCAGAACTGTTAAAAAAATTCCCATCTGAACACGCTAGTGGCAGAGGTCACAGTTCGTTGACCAACCAAGGCGTACAGGCGAGAGAGACGCAACTCCAATCCAGCAGAGGCAGGGGAACACTGTCAACATTCTGGGACAGTTTTCTGAGACCCGCCCAGCTAACAGGCCCTGAGGCGCGGAGTACTCTCACAAGGAGTGGAAAGTTTCAAAGGATGGTGAGGGAACACCTTGCGGACCGTACAAGCGTACTCCGTGATTCCTCTGTGCCTTTTAATTATTGGGTATCCAAGCTGGACACTTGGAATGAACTTGCTCTGTACGCCTTGGAGGTCCTGGCTGCCCTGCCGCTAGCGTGTTATCGGATCGTGTTTTTAGTGCCGCTGGGGGAATTATATCTGATAAGCGCACTCGACTGTCAACTGACAATGCTGACCAGCTGACCCTTATCAAAATGAACAAGGGCTGGATTGGGCCAGACTTCACATCACCACCAAATGACAGCAGAGTAACATAAAGTCAAATCCACTGTGTTATTTCGGGAGGTGTATTCCCATGCACCGCTTCACACCCACAGATGGGTATACGCTTCCTCATTTCGGCTGTATTTTGCTCTTCTCCTTATTCTCAGCCTCCGCCACCACTATACCACCAGGGAGACCGTGGTCCATGTTAACAGCATTGCAAGTTCCTCCGTCCTAGTTTTTGGCAGCTTTTACTTGGAAAGCATAGGCAAAGACTATGGGAGACCCACTCCCCAATAATGGGAATAATGTTTTTAATATGCTGTACTGCATGGCTCTTGTAAGGGGAATGAAAACCATCTTGTTAAGCTACTCTGAACTAAACTATTCTTCCAAGGGGCATTAAAACCATCTTGTTAAGCTACAGCGACCTCCACCACTTTTCCAAGGGGCAATAAAACCTTCTTGTTAAGCTACTGCGACCTCCACGTCTCTTCCAAAAGGCATTAAAACTGTCTTGTTAAGCTACTGCGAACTCCACCATTCTTCCAAGGGGCATTAAAACCGTCTTGTTAAGCTACTGCGACCTCAATGTCTCTTCCAAGGGGCATTAAAACTGTCTTGTGAAGCTACTGCGACCTCCACGTCTCTTCAAAGGGGCATTAATACTGTCTTGTTAAGCTTTTGCGACGTCCACGTCTCTTCCATAAGGCATTAAAATCGTCTTGTTAAGCTACTGCGACCTCCACCACTTTTCCAAGGGGCATTAAAACCGTCTTGTTAAGCTACTGCGACCTCCACGTCTCTTCCAAGGGGCATTAAAACTGTCTTGTTAAGCTACTGCGACCTCCACGTCTCTTCCAAGGGGCATTAAAACCGTCTTGTTAAGCTACTGCGACCTCCACCATTGTTCCAAGGGGCATTAAAACCGTCTTGTTAAGCTACTGTGATCTCCACATCTCTTCCAAGGGGCATTAAAACCGTCTTGTTAAGCTACTGCGACCTCCACCACTTTTCCAAAGGGCATTAAAACTGTCTTGTTAAGCTACTGCGACCTCCACCATTCTTCCAAGGGGCATTAAAACCGTCTTGTTAAGCTACTGCCACATCCACGTCTCTTTCAAGGGACATTAAAATTGTCTTGTTAAGCTACTGCGACCTCCACCACTTTTCCAAGGGGCATTAAAACCGTCTTTTTAAGCTACTGTGACCTCCACCACTTTTCCAAGCGACATTGATATTGTCTTTTTATACCACAGCGACCTCCACATTTCTTCCAAGGGGAATTAAAACCGTCTTGTTAAGCTACTTTGACCTCCATGTATCTTCCAAGGGGCATTAAAACCGTCTTGTTAAGCTACTGCGACCTCCACCACTTTTCCAAGGGGCATTGATATTGTCTTTTTATTCAACTGCGACATCCACCATTCTTCCAAGGTGCTTTAAAAGTGTCTTGTTAAGCTACTGAGACCTCCACATCTCTTCCAACGGGCATTAAAACCGTCTTGTTAAGCTGCTGCGACCTCCACCACTTTTCCAAGGGGCATTAAAACCATCTTGTTAAGCTACTGCGACCTCCACCACTTTTCAAAGGGGCATTAAGACCATCTTGTTAAGCTACTGCAACCTCCACCATTCTTCCAAGGGGCATTGATATTGTTTTTTTTATTCCACTGTGACCTCCACCTTCCTTTCAAGGTGCATTAAAACCGTCTTGTTAGGCTACTGCGACCTCCACGTCTCTTCCAAGGGACAATAAAACCGCCTTGTTAAGCTACTGCGAGCTCTGACACTTTTCCAAGGTGCATTAAAACCGTCTTGTTAAGCTACTGCAACCTCCACCATTCTTCCAAGGGGCATTAAAACCGTCTTGTTAAGCTACTGCGACCTTCACATCTCTTCCAAGGGGCATTAAAACCGTCTTGTTAAGCTACTGCGACTTCCACCAACTTTCCAAGGGGCATTGATATTGTCTCTTTATTCCACCGCGACCTCCACCATTCTTCCAAGGGGCATTAAAACCGTCTTATTAAGCTACTGAGACCTTCACGTCTTTTCCAATTGGCCTTAAAACCGTCTTGCTAAGCTGTTGCGACCTCCACCACTTTTCCAAGGGGCATTACATCTGTCTTGTTAAGCTACTGTGACCTCCACGTCTCTTCCAAGGGGCATTAAAACCATCTTGTTAAGCTACTGCAACCTCCACCATTCTTCCAAGGAGCATTAAAACTGTCTTGTTAAGCTACTGCGACCTCCACCTCTTTTCCAAGGGGCATTGATATTGTTATTTTATACCACTGTGACCTCTACCATTCTTCCAAGGGGCATTAAAACAGTCCTGTTAAGCTACTGCGACCTCCACGTCTCTTCCAAGGGGTATTAACACTGTCTTCTTAAGATACTGTGACCTCCACCTCTTTTCCAAGGGGCAATAAAACCGTCATGTTAAGCTACTGCGACCTCCACGTCTCTTTCAAGGGGCATTAAAACTGTCTTGTTAAGCTACTGCGACCTCCACCATTCTTCCAAGGGGCATTAAAACCGTCTTGTTAACCTACTGCGACCTCCACGTCTCTTCCAAGGGGCGTTAAAAAAGTCTTGTGAAGCTACTGCGACCTCCAAGTCTCCTCCAAGGGGCATTAATACTGTCTTGTTAAGCTTTTGCGACCTCCATGTCTCCTTCATGAGGCATTAAAACCCTCTTGTTAAGCTACTCCGACCTCCACCACTTTTCCAAGGGGCATTAAAACCGTCTTGTTAAGCTACTGCGACCTCCACCGCTTTTCCAATGGGCATTAATACCGTCTTGTTAAGCTACTGCGACCTCCACGTCTCTTCCAAGAGGCATTAAGACCGCCTTGTTAAGCTACTGCGACCTTCACGTCTCTTCCAAGGGGCATTAAAACCATGTTGTTAAGCTACTGCGACCTCCACCACTTTTCCAAGGGGCATTGATATTGTCTTTTTATTCCACTGCGACCTCCACCATTCTTCCAAGGGGCATTAAAACCGTCTTGTTAAGATACTGTGATCTCCACGTCTCTTCCAAGGAGCATTAAACCGTCTTGTTAAGCTAATGCGACGTCCACCACTTTTCCAAAGGGCATAAAAACTGTCGTGTTAAGCTGCTGCAACCTCCACCATTCTTCCAAGGGGCATTAAAACCGTCTTTTTAAGCTACAGCGACCTCCACGTCTCTTCCAAGGGGCATTAAAACCGCCTTGTTAAGCTACTGCGACCTCCAACACTTTTACAAGGGCCATTATAACCGTCTTGTTAAGCTACTGCGACCTCTACGTCTCTTCCAAGGGTCATTAATACCGTCTTCTTAAGCTACTGCGACCTCCATCATTCTTCCAAGGGGCATTAAAACCGTCTTGTTAAGCTACTGCGACCTTCACATCTCTTCCAAGGGGCATTAAAACCGTGTTGTAAAGCTATTGCAAACTCCACCACTTTTCTAAGGGGCATTGATATTGTCTTTTCATTCCACTGCGTACTCCACCATTATTCCAAGGGGCATTAAATCCGTTTTATTAAGCTACTGCGACCTCCACGACTCTTCCAAGGGGCATTAAAACCATCTTGTTAAGCTACTGCGACCTCCATTACTTTTCCAAGGGATAATAAAACCATCTTGTTCAGCTGCTGCGACCTCCAAGTATCTTCCAAGGGGCATTAAAACCGTCTTGTTAAGCTACTGCGACCTCCACGTCTCTTCCAAGGTGCATTAAAACTATCTTGTTAAGCTACTGCGACCTTCATGTCTCTTCCAAGGGGCATTAAAACCATCTTGTTAATCTAGTGCAACCTCCACAACTTTTCCAAGGTGCATTAAAACCGTCTTGTTTAGCTACTGCGACCTCCAACACTTTTACAAGGGGCATTAAAACCGTCTTGTTAAGCTACTGCGACCTCCTCCACTTTTCCAAAGGGCATTGTTATGGTCTTTTCATTCCACTGCGACCTCCACCATTCTTCCAAGGGTCATTAAAACCGTCTGGTTAAGCTACTGCGACCTCCACGTCTCTTCCAAGGGGCATTAAAACGATCTTGTTAAGCTACTGCGTACTCCACCACTTTTACAAGGGGCATTGATATTGTCTTTTCATTCCACTGCGACCTCCATCATTCTTCCAAGGGGCATTAAAACCATCTGGTTAAGCTACTGCGACATCCACGACTCTTCCAAGGGGCATTTAAACAGTCTTGTTAAGCTACTGCGAACTCCACCACTTTTCCAAGGGGCATTGATATTGTCTTTTCATTCCACTGCGACCTCCATTATTCTTCCAAGGGGCATTAAAACCGTCTGGTTAAGCTACTGTGACCTCCACGTCTCTGCCAAGGGGCATTAAAACCATCTTGTTAAGCTACTACGACCTCCACCACTTTTCCAAGGGGCAATAAAACCGTGTTGTTAAGCTACTGCGACCTCCAAGTCTCATCCAAGGGGCATTAAAACCGTCTTGTTAAGCTACTGCGACCTCCACCATTCTTCCAAGGTGCATTAAAACTGTCTTGTTAAGCTAATGCGACCTCCACGTCTCTTCCAAGGGGCATTAAAACCGCCTTGCTAAGCTACTGCGACCTCCACCACTTTTCCAAGGTGCATTAAAACCGTTTTGTTAGGCTACTGCGACCTCCAACACTTTTACAAGGGCATTAAAACCGTCTTGTTAAGCTACTGCGAACTCCACGTCTCTTCCAAGGGGCATTAAAAGCGTCTTCTTAAGCTACTACGACCTCCACCATACTTCCAAGGGGCATTAAAACCGTCTTGTTAAGCTACTGCGACCACCACATCTCTTCCAAGGGTCTTTAAAACCGTCTTGTAAAGTTATTGCGAACTCCACCACTTTTCCAAGGGGCATTGATATAGTCTTTTCATTCCACTGCGACCTCCACCATTCTTCCAAGGGGCATTAAAACCGTCTTATTAAGCTACTGCGACCTCCATGTCTCTTCCAAGGGGCATTAAAACCGTCTTGTTTAGCCACTGCTACCTCCACCACTTTTCCAAGGGGCAATAAAACCGTCTTGTTAAGCTACTGCGACCTCCAAGTCTCTTCCAAGGGGCATTAAAACCGTCTTGTTAAGCTACTGCGACCTCCACCATTCTTACAAGGTGCATTAAAACCATCTTGTTAAGCTACTGCGACCTCCACGTCTCTACCAAGGGTTTTAAAACCGCCTTGTTAAGCTACTGCGACCTCCACCACTTTTCCAAGGTGCATTAAAACAGTCTTTTTAAGCTACTGCGACCTCAAATACTTTTACAAGGGGCATTAAAACCGTCTTGTTAAGCTACTGCCACCTCCACGTCTCTTCCAAGGGGCACTAAAACCGTCTTCTAAAGCTACTGCGACCTCCACCATTCTTCCAAGGGGCATTAAAGCCGTCTTGTTAAGCTACTGCGACCTCGACATCTCTTCCAAGGGGCATTAAAACCATCTTGTAAAGCTATAGCGAACTCCACCACTTTTCCAAGGGGCATTGATAATGTATTTTCATTCCACTGCGACCTCCACCATTCTTCCAAGGGGCATTAAAACCATATTATTAAGCTACTGCGACCTCCACGACTCTTCCAAGGGGCATTAAAACCGTCTTGTTAAGCTACTGCGACCTCCACCATTCTTCCAAGGTGCACTAAAACCGTCTTGTTAAGCTACTGTGACCTCCACGTCTCTACCAAGGGGCATTAAAACCGCCTTGTTAAGCTACTGCGACCTCCAACACTTTTCCAAGGTGCATTAAAACCGTCTTGTTAAGCTACTGCGACCTCCAACACTTTTACCAGGGGCATTAAAACCGTCTTGCTAAGCTACTGCGACCTCCACGTCTATTCCAAGGGGCACTAAAACTGTCTTCTTAAGCTACTGCGACCTCCACCATTCTTCCAAGGGGCATTAAAACCGTCTTGTTAAGATACTGTGACCTCCACATCTCTTCCAAGGGGCATTAAAACCATCTTGTAAAGCTATTGTGAACTCCACCACTTTTCCAAGGGGCATTGATATTGTCTTTTCTTACCACTGCGACCTCCACCCTTCTTCCAAGGGGCATTAAAACCGTCTTATTAAGCTACTGCTATCTCCACGACTCTTCCAAGGGGCATTAAAACCGTCTTGTTAAGCTACTGCGACCTCCACCACTTTTCCAAGGGGCAATAAAACCATCTTGTTAAGCTACTGCTACCTCCAAGTCTCTTCCAAGGGGCATTAAAACCGTCTTGTTAAGCTACTGCGACCTCCACTATTCTTCCAAGGGGCATTAAAACTGTCTGGTTAAGCTACTGCGACCTCCACCACTTTTCCAAGGGGCATTGATATTGTCTTTTTATTCCACTGCGACCTCCACCATTCTTCCAAGGGGCATTAAAACCGTCTTGTTAAGCTACTGAGACCTCCACGTCTCTTCCATGGTACATTAAAACTGTCTTGTTAAGCTACTGTGACCTGCACGTCTCTTCCAAGGGGCATTAAAACGTCTTCTCACGCTACTGCGACCTCCACCACTTTTCCAAGTGGCTTTAAAACCATCTTGTTAAGCTACTGCGACCTCCACCACTTTTCCAAGGGGCATTGATATTGTCTTTTTATTCCACTGTGACCTCCACCATTCTTCCAAGGGGCATTAAAACCGTCATGTGAAGCTACTGCGACCTTCACCTCTCTTCCAAGGGGCATTACAGCCGTCTTAATAAGCTACTGCGACCTCCACGTCTCTCCCAATTGGCATTAAAACCGTCTTGTTAAGCTGTTGCGACCTTCACCACTTTTCCAAGGGGCATTACATCTGTCTTGTTAAGCTACTGCGACCTCCACGTCTCTTCCAAGGGGCATTAAAACCGTCTTGTTAAGCTACTGCAACCTCCACCATTCATCCAAGGGGCATTAAAACCGTCTTGTTAAGCTACTGCGACCTCCACCACTTTTCCAAGGGGCATTGATATTGATTTTTTATTCCACTGCGACCTCCACCATTCTTCCAAGGGGCATGAAAACCTTCCTGTTAAGCTACTGCGACCTCCACGTCTCTTCCAAGGGGTATTAACACTGTCTTGTTAAGCTACTGCAACCTCCAACACTTTTCCAAGGGGCTTTAAAACCATCTTGTTAAGCTATTGCGACCTCCAAAACTTTTTCAAGGGGCAATAAAACCATCTTGTTAAGCTACTGCGACCTCCACGTCTCTTACAAGTGGCATTAAAACTGTCTTGTTAAGCTACTGCGACCTCCACCATTCTTCCAAGGGGCTTTAAAACCGTCTTGTTAAGCTACTGCGACCTCCACGTCTCTTCCAAGGGGCATTAAAACTGTCTTGTTAAGCTACTGCGACCTCTACGTCTCTTCCATGAGGCATTAAAATCTTCTTGTTAAACTACTGCGACCTCCTCCACTTTTCCAAGGGGCATTAAAACCATCGTGTTAAGCTACTGCGACCTCAACCGCTTTTCCAAAGGGCATTAAAACCGTCTTGTTAAGCTACTGCGATCTCCACGTCTCTTCCAAGGGGCATTAAAACCGTCTTGTTAAGCTACTGCGACCTCCACGTCTCTTCCAAGGGGCATTAAAACCGGCTTGTTAAGCTACTGCGACCTCCACCACTTTTTCAAGCGGCATTGATATTGTCTTTTTATTCCACTGCGACCTCCACCATTCTTCCAAGGGGCATTAAAACCATCTTGTTAAGCTACTGTGATCTCCACGTCTCTTCCAAGGGGCATTAAAACCGTCATGTTAAGCTGCTGCGACGTTCACCACTTTTCCAAAGGGCATTAAACTGTCTTGTTAACTGCTGTGACCTCCACCATTCTTCCAAGGGGCATTAAAACCGTCTTGTGAAGCTACTACGACCTCCACGTCTCTTCCAAGGGGCATGAAAACCGACTTGTTAAGCTACTGCGACCTCCACCACCTTTCCAAGGGGCATTGATATTGTCTCTTTATTCCACCGCGACCTCCACCATTCTTCCAAGGGGCATTAAAACCATCTTATTAAGCTACTGAGACCTCCACGTCTCTTCCAATTGGCATTAAAATCGTCTTGTTAAGCTGTTGCGACCTCCACCATTCTTCCAAGGGGCATTAAAACCGTCTTGTTAAGCTACTGCGACCTCCACCATTTTTCCAAGGGTCATTGATATTGTTTTTTTATTCCACTGCGACCTCCACCATTCTTCCAAGGGGCATTTAAACCATCCTGTTAAGCTACTGCGACCTCCACGTCTCTTCCAAGGGGTATTAACATTGTCTTGTTAAGCTAATGCGACCTCCACCACTTTTCCAAGGGGTATTAAAACCAGCTTGTTAAGCTACTGCGACCTACAACACTTTTTCAAGGGGCATTAAAACCGTCTTGTTAAGCTACTGCGACCTCCGCGTCTCTTCCAAGGGGCATTAAAACTGTCTTGTTAAGCTACTGCAACCTCCACCATTCTTCCAAGGGGCATTAAAACCGTCTTGTTAAGCTACTGCGGCCTCCACGTCTCTTCCAAGGGGCATTAAAACTGTCTTGTAAAGCTACTGCGACCTCTACGTCTCTTCCAAGGGGCATTAATACTGTCTTGTTAAGCTATTGCGACCTCCATGTCTCTTCCATGAAGCATTAAAATCATCTTGTTAAGCTACTGCGACCTCCACCACTATTCCAAGGGGCATTACATCCATCTTGTTAACCTACTGTGACCTCCACCACTATTCCAAGGGACATTAAAACCATCTTGTTAAGCTACTGCGACCTCCACGTCTCTTCCAAGGGGCATTAAAACCGTCTTGTTAAGCTACTGCGACCTCCACCACTCTTCCAAGGGGCATTAAAACCATCTTGTTAAGCTACTGCGACCTCCACCACTTTTCCAAGGGGCATTGATTTTGTCTTTTTATTCCACTGCGACCTCCACCATTCTTCCAAGAGACATTAAAACCGTCTTGTGAAGCTACTGTGACCTCCACGTCTCTTCCAAGGGGCATTAAAACCATCTTGTTAAGCTACTGCGACCTCCAACACTTTTACAAGGGCATTAAAACCATCTTGTTAAGCTACTGCAACCTCCACGTCTCTTCCAAGGGGCATTAAAACCGTCTTGTTAAGCTACTCTGACCTCCACCATTCTTCCAGCGGGCATTAAAACCGTCTTGTTAAGATACTGCGACCTCCACATCTCTTCCAAGGGGCATTAAAACCGTCTTGTTTAGGTTCTGCGAACTCCACCACTTTTCCAAGGGTCATTGATATTGTCTTTTCATTCCACTACGACCTCAACCATTCTTCCAAGGGGCATTTAAACCGTACTGTTAAGCTTCTGCGACCTCCACGTCTCTTCCAAGGGGCATTAAAATCGTTTTGTTAAGCTACTGCGACCTCCAAAACTTTTCCAAGGGGCAATAAAACCATCTTTTTAAGCCACTGCGACCTCCAATTCTCTTCCAAGGGGCATTAAAACCATCTTATTAAGATACTGCAACCTCCACCATTCTTCCAAGGGGCATTAAAACCAATATTTTTAAGCTACTGCGACCTCCACATCTCTTCCAAGGGGTATTAAAACTGTCTTGTTAAGCTACTGCGACCTCCTAGTCTCTTCCAAGGGGAATTAAAACCATCTTGTTAAGCTACTGCGACCTCCACCACTTTTCCAAGGGGCATTGATATTGTCTTTTTATTCCACTGTGACCTCCACCATTCTTCCAAGGTGCACTAAAACCGTCGTGTTAAGCAACTGCGACCTCCACCACTTTTCCAAGGGGCATTGATATTGTCTTTTTATTCCACTGTGACCTCCACCATTCTTCCAAGGTGAATTAAAAGCGTCTTGTTAAGCTAATGCTACCTCCACGTCTCTTCCATGGGGCATTAAAAACTACTTGTTAAGCTGCTGCGACCTCCACCACTTTTTCAAGGGTCATTAAAACCGTCGTGTTAAGTTACTGCGACCTCAAACACTTTTACAAGGGGCATTAAAACCGTCTTGTTAAGCTACTGCGACCTCCACGTCTCTTCCAAGGGACATTAAAACCGTCTTGTTAAGCTACTGCGACCTCCACCATTCTTACAAAGGGCATTAACACCGTCTTGATAAGCTACTGCGAGCTCCACGTCTCTTCCAAGGGGCATTAAAACAGTCTTGTTAAGCTACTGCGAACTCCACCACTTTTCCAAGGGGCATTGATATTGTCTTTTCATTCCACTGCGACCTCCACCATTCTTCCAAGGGGCATTAAAACCGTCTGGTTAAGCTACTGCGACCTCCACGTCTCTTCCAAGGGGCATTAAAACCGTATTGTTAGGCTACTGCGACCTCCACCACTTTTCCAAGGGGCAATAAAACCGTCTTGTTAAGCTACTGCGACCTTCAAGTCTCTTTCAAGGGGCATTAAAACCATCTTGTTAAGCTACTGCGACCTTCAACATTCTTCCAAGGTGCATTAAAACCGTCTTGTTAAGCTACTGCGACCTCCACCACTTTTCCAAGGGGCATTGATATTGTCTTTTTATTCCACTGCGACCTCCACCATTCTTCCAAGGGGCAATAAAACCGTCTTGTTAAGCTACTGCGACCTCCACGTCTCTTCCAGGGGGCATTAAAACCGTCTTGTTAAGCTATTGCGACCTCCACCACTTGTCCAAGGGGCATTGATATTGTCTTTTTATTCCACTGCGACCTCCACCATTCTTCAAAGGGGCATTAAAACTGTCTTGGGAAGCTACTGCGACCTCCACGTCTCTTCCAAGGGGCATTAAAACCGTCTTGTTTAGCTACTGTGACCTCCACCACCTTTCCAAGGTGCATTAAAACTGTCTTGTTAAGATACTGCGACCTCCACCACTTTTCCAAGGGGTATTAAAACCATCTTGTTAAGCAACTGCGACCTCCACCATTCTTCCAAGTGGCCTTGATATTGTCTTTTTATTCCACTGCGATCTCCACCATTCTTCCAAGGGGCTTTAAAATCGTCTTGTTAAGCTACTGCAACCTCCACTTCTCTTCCAAGGGGCATTAAAACCATCCTGCTAAGCTGCTTCGACCTCCACCACTTTTCCAAGGGGCATTAAAACTGTCTTGTTAAGCTACTGTGACCTCCACCACTTTTCCAAGGGGTATTAAAACCGTCTTGTTAAGCTACTGCGACCTCAACTATTCTTCCAAGGGGCATTGATATTGTCTTTTTATTCCACTGTGACCTCCACCATTCTTCCAAGGGGCATTAAAACAGTCTTGTTAAGCCACTGTGACCTCCACGTCTCTTCCAAGGGGCATTAAAACCGTTTTGTTAAGCTACTGCGTCCTCCTCCACTTTTCCAAGGGGCATTAAAACCGTCTTGTTAAGCTAGTGTGACCTCCAAAACTTTTACAAGGGGCATTAAAACCGACTTGTTAAGCTCCTGCGACCTCCACGTCTCTTCCAAGGGCCATTAAAAATCATCTTGTTTAGCTACTGCGAACTCCACCACTTTTCCAAAGGGCATTGATATTGTCTTTTCATTCCACTGCGACCTCCACCATTCTTCCAAGGGGCATTAATACCATCTTGTTAAGCTAGAGCGACCTCCACGACTCTTTGAAGGGGCATTAAAACCGTCTTGTTAAGCTACTGAGGCCTCCACCACTTTTCCAAGGGGCAATAAAACCGTCTTGTTAAGCTACTGCGACCTCCAAGTCTCTTCCAAGGGGCATTAAAACCGTCTTCTTAAGCTACTGCGACCTCCACTATTCTTCCAAGGGGCATTAAAACCATCTTGTTAACTACTGCGACCTCCACCACTTTTGAAAGGGGCATTGATATTGTCTTTTTATTCCACTGCGACCTCCATCATTCTTCCAAGGGGCATCAAAACTGTCTTGTTAAGCTGCTGCGACCTCCACGTCTCTTCCAAGGGGCATTAAAACAATCTTGTAAAGCTACTGCGACCTCCACCACTCTTCCAAGGGGCATTAAAACCATCTTGTTAAGCTACTGCGACCTCCACCACTTTTCCAAGGGGCATTGATATTGTCTTTTCATTCCACTGCGACCTCCACCATTCTTCCAAGGGACATTAAAACCGTCTTGTGAAGCTACTGCGACCTCCACATCTCTTCCAAGGGGCATTAAAACCGTCTTGTTAAGCTATTGCGACCTCCACCACCTTTCAAAGGGGCATTGATATTGTTTCTTTATTCCACCGCGACCTCCACCATTCTTCCAAGGGACATAAAGACCGTCTTGTTAAGCTACTGAGACCTCCACGTCTCTTCCAATTGGCATTAAAACCACCTTGTTAAGCTGTTGCGACCTCCACCACTTTTCCAAGGGGCATTACATCCATCTTGTTAAGCTACTGTGACCTCCACCACTATTCCAAGGGGCATTAAAACCGTCTTGTTAAGCTACTGCGACCTCCACGTCTCTTCCAAGGGGCATTACAATTGTCTTGTTAAGCTACTGCGACCTCCACCACTCTTCCAAGGGGCATTAAAACCATCTTGTTAAGCTACTGCGACCTCCACCACTTTTCCAAGGTGCATTGATTTTGTCTTTTTATTCCACTGCGACCTCCACCATTCTTCCAAGAGACATTAAAACCGTCTTGTGAAGCTACTGTGACCTCCACGTCTCTTCCAAGGGGCATTAAAACCATCTTGTTAAGCTACTGCGACCTCCACCACCTTTCCAAGGGGCATTGATATTGTCTCTTTATTCCACCGCGACCTCCATCATTCTTTCAAGGGGCATTAAAACCGTCTTGTTAAGCTACTGAGACCTCCACGTCTCTTCCAAGGGGCATTAAAACCGTCTTGTTAAGCTACTGTGACCTCCACCACCTTTCCAAGGGGCATTGATATTGTCTCTTTATTCCACCGCGACCTCCACCATTCTTCCAAGGGGCATTAAAACCGTCTTGTTAAGCTACTGAGACCTCCACCACTTTTCTAAGGGGCATTGATATTGTTTTTTTATTCCACTGTGACCTCCACCATTCTTCCAAGGGGCATTAAAACCGTCTTGTTAAGCTACTGCGACCTCCACGTCTCTTCCAAGGAGTATTAAATCTGTCTTGTTAAGCTACTGCAACCTCCACCACTTTTCCAAGGGGCATTAATTCCGTCTTTTTAAGCTACTGCGGCCTCCAACACTTTTACAAGGGCATTAAAACCATCTTTTTAAGCTACAGCAACCTCCACGTCTCTTCCAAGGGGCATTAAAACCGTCTTGTTAAGCTACTGTGACCTCCACCATTCTTCCAAGGGGTATTAAAACCGTCTTGTTTAGCTACAGCGAACTCCACCACTTTTCCAAGGGTCAATGATATTGTCTTTTCATTCCACTGCAACCTCCACCATTCTTCCAAGGGGCATTAAAACCGTCTTGATAAGCTACTGCGACCTCCACGTCTCTTCCAAGGGGCATTAAAATCGTCTTGTTAAGCTACTGTGACCTCCAAAACTTTTCCAAGGGCATTAAAACCATCTTGTGAAGCTACTGCGACCTCCACGTCTCTTCCAAGGGGCATTAAAACCGTCTTATTAAGATACTGAAACCTCCACCATTCTTCCAAGGGCATTAAAACCATGTTGTTAAGCTACTGCGACCTCCACCTCTCTTCCAAGGGGTATTAAAACTGTCTTGTTAAGCTACTGCGACCTCCCCCACTTTTCCAAGGGGCATTAAAACCGTCTTGTAAAGCTTCTGTGACCACCAACACTTTTTCAAGGGGCATTAAAACCATCTTGTTAAGCTACTGCGACCTCCACGTCTCTTCCAAGGGGCACTAAAACCATCTTGTTAAGCTACTGTGACCTCCACCATTCTTCCAAGGGGCATTAAAACCGTCTTGTTAAGCTACTGCGACCTCCACGTCTCTTCCAAGGGGTATTAAAACTGTCTTGTTAAGCGACTGCGCCCTCCACGTCTCTTCCAAGGGGCATTTAAACTATCTTGTTAAGCTTTTGCGACCTCCACGTCTCTTCCATGAGGCATTAAAACCGTCTTGTTAAGCTTCTGCGACCTCCACCACTTTTCCAAGGGGCCTTAAAACCTTCTTGTTAAGCTACTGCGACCTCCACCACTTTTCCAACGGGCATTAAAATCGTCTTGTTAAGCTACTGTGATCTGCACCACTTTTCCAAGGGGCATTGATATTGTCTTTTTATTCCACTGCGAGCTCCACCATTCTTCCAAGGGGCATTAAAACCATCTTGTTAAGCTACTGCGACCTCCACGTCTCTTCCAAGGGGTATTAACACTGTCTTGTTAAGCTACTGCGACCTCCACCACTTTTCCAAGGGGCATTAAAACCGTCTTGTTAAGCTACTGCGACCTCCATGTCTCTTCCAAAGGGCATTAAAATCGTCTTGTTAAGCTACTGCGACCACCACCATTCTTCCAAGGGGCATTAAAACCGTCTTGTTAATCTACTGCAACCTCCACTTCTCTTCAAAGGGGCATTAAAACCGTCTTGTTAAGCTACTGCGACCTCCACGTCTCTTGCAAGGGGCATTAAAACTATCTTTTTAAGCTTTTGTGACCTCCACGTCTCTTCCATGAGGCATTAAAACCATGTTGTTAAGCTACTGCGACCTCCACGTCTCTTCCAAGGGGCATTAAAATCGTCTTGTTAATCTACTGCGATCTCCACCACTTTTCCAAGGGGCATTGATATTGTCTTTTTATTCCACTTCGACCTCCACTATTCTTCCAAGGGGCATTAAAACCTTCTTGTTAAGCTACTGCGACCTCCAACACTTTTCCAAGGGGCATTAAAACCATCTTGTTAAGCTACTGCGACCTCCACGTCTCTTCCAAGTGGCATTAAATCCGTCTCGTTAAGCTACTGCGACCTCCACCATTCTTCCAATGGGCGTTAAAAACGTCTTGTTAAGCTACTGCGACCTCCACGTCTCTTCCAAGGGGCATTAAAACTGTCTTGTAAAGCTACTGCGACCTCCATATCTTTTCCAAGGGGCATTAAAACTGTCTTGTTAAGCTACTGCGACCTCCACGTCTCTTCCAAGGGGCATTAAAACTGTCTTGTTAAGCTACTGCGACCTCCACGTCTCTTCCAAGTGGCATTAAAACCATATTATTAAGCTACTGCGACCTTCACCTCTTTTCCAAGGGGCATTAAAACCGTCATGTTAAGCTACTGCGACCTCCACATCTCTTCCAAGGGGCATTAAATTGTCTTGTTAAGCTACTGCAACCTCCACCATTCTTCCAAGGGGCATTAAAACCGTCTTGTTAAGCTACTGCGACCTCCACGTCTCTACCAAGGGGCATTAAAACTGTCTTGTTAAACCACTCTGAACTCCACAGCTCTACCAAGGGACATTGAAATGTTGTTTTTATTTAACTCTAACCTCCACGACTCTTCCAACGGGCATTGCATTTCCTCCTAATTTTAGTCAGCTTTTGCTTTTCAATGCATAGGTGAACACTAAGGGAGACCCACTCCCCAATAATGGGTAGAAGATTTTTAGTATGCTGTAATCCACGTCTGTTTCAAGGGGCATTGCAGTTCCTCATAATTTTTGGAAAGCCTTCCATTCACTGCTTAGGCCAACAGTGCACTGGAGACCCAGTTGCTATAAATGGAAAAAACGGTTTAGTTAAGGTCCTTTGATCTCCATGTCACTTCCAAGGGGCATTGGAGTGCCTCAAAATTTTTGGTAGGCATTGCACTCACTGTATGTCCTATAACTGTGTAGCCGAACCGCTCCTTTTGGTACAGAAACATATCCTACAATACATGTGTGGTTGACTGGCCTGATATTGATGTGAATGGTCCCTGTTCCTCCTGCTCTTTCTCCAATGCCAACACTTCATCCATCATTCATCACCTGAAGCTTTGTTTTAATGGGAGTCATTGAACTCGGATAGTAGCAGGAAAACATCCAGCAATCTTCGGAGGAGGTAGGATATGCGCCAAAACGCTGACCACCTCAGGCCTAGCCGCTACTACATACATGCGCTTGCATTCCAAGAAAATAAAACAGATGCTAACTTCTATCATCATCATGCTCCTCACCTTGGTACTCTCAACTCCCCTGATGGAGAAGCCAGGGCCCACGGGAGGAGTCTGGTTCTCTAGTGGGCTCGTCCAATGCTGCCCTAAAGCAGGCCAGGCTAAGAAAAGTGTGGGGGAAGTTGACAGGAGAAATAGGGGCGGCTGGGGACTGTCTATGGACACCCAGCCGCCCCCAGGCTGCTGGGGACCGAGCGTGGACACCCGGCCGCCGGGCGGCTGGGGGCTGAGTATGGATACCTCGCTGCCGAAGCAGCCATGAGGTAGTGGCCAGCTTTGGCCTCCTCCAAACTAAAAGGCCCCATTTCAAGTGCAAGCTAGCAGTATAGTATTGCAGCCTGGGGGTGGGTGGGTGGTTGGCTGCATATTTACGCTTGCATTGCAAGGAATGGGGGAGGTACAATTGAACACTGCCCTGGGACAAGGACTTGCACGGGGATAGTTGCAAGTCTGCATCTTCTGATGCGGCAAGGATCACTTCTGATGGGCACACTTTTAAGCAGTGACCTGGGTGTCAGAGATACTTTCAGGGGTCTTCCCCATGCTGTTCCCATGTCTTTTCAGCACTGTATGCATGTGTCACACAGTACATGGCCAGATAAGATTGTAAAATGTTAAAATGACATTTCCCGGTGAATGCATTTATCACGGTTGAAAGCAATACAAAAGTGCAAAAACGCATAAAAAATGCTACTTGTGAACATAGCCCAAGGTGTGGAGGAGTATTTTTGTTTGTGGTTATTTATTTTACCTTTTACACAAGTCTTTACCTTGGAAAGGAAGTTCCTTAACATATTTCACAGGAAAACCGTTTCAGTTTCGTTTTTGAACGTTTTATTTTGAGCCCGTAAAAGTGGTTTAATACCTCTAACCACGTTGTTGACAGCAGTGACCCGGGGGTCAGAAATGCTTCCTGGGGCGATCCCCATGCTGTCCCCATGTCATTTGAACACTGTCACTATCGTTTTGGGCACTTTTTAGGCTTTCTACAGACTGCCGGGGGTGGCGCCGCAAAAATGCTCGGGTCTCCCATAGACTAACATTGGGCTCGTTGCTCGGGTCGAGCACCCGAGTATCACGGTGAGCTTGGCCCGAGCTTCGAGCACCCGAGCACTTTAGTGCTCGCTCAACACTAATCATACCCAAACCTATAACCCCACTGCTGCCGCTACAGGGCAGTGGGCAGAGCGAGGCTAAGTGCCGGAATTGGCGCATCCACAGGATGCGCCATTTCTGAGGCGGCTGAGGGCTCCTGTTCCTAGCCTAGCAAATATTCATGGTACCTTCCTAGGCTATTAATATCAGCCCCCAGCTATCTGCTTAGCTTTTGCTAGCTGTTAAAATAGAGGGACCCCACGTCATTTTTTTGGAGGGTCTACCATTTTATTAGCCAGTAAAGGCTAAGTAGACAGCTGGGGACTGATATTAGTAGCCTGAAAAGCTCCATGGGTATTACCCATTTCCCAGACTAAAAACATCCGCCCCAGCTGTCCACTTTCCCTCTGCTGATCAATAAAATTACGGTGACCCCACGCCATTTTTTTATAGAGATATAATCATTTCTTAATAAATGACATGAACAGTAAGATACACATGCAAAGCACGGATTATATATATCAAATATTTATATCTATCTGTATATCTATCTATTATCTATATACATAGCTATCCATATATCTATCTATTATCTATTTATCTATCTATTTATCTATCTATTCATATATCTATTTATTATCTGTTGACCTATCTAATTATCTATCTAAGATGGATAATAGATAGATATGTGGATATATAGATTGTGGTAGGACGACTCGCTCGGCCACTTCCGGTAGTAGACTCAGGAACCCGGGTTTTCTTTTCAGGCTTTATTAATAGCATTAAGCTCTGCACTCCAGCAAAATAAACACAGCCTTACTTGGCAAAACAACAAAACAAAAGATAAACTATAGCACAGTCCATATATGTGTGTGCGGTTCACCCACACAGGTTATGTCCAGCCTTCAGCTCCCTCCTGAGCTATGGCTGTCCAGTCTGGAGACCTTGCCTCTCCAACCCCAACACAGAGAAAAAAAACAGGACTGAACATTTAAACGTTGCTCAGCCACACCCGGAGGTGGAGGTATGGAGAATGACGTCCCTCCCATCACTATGTCATTCCACTAAAACCACGCCCTTTAGTGAGTTAACCCACCAGTATATAACATGCTGGCAGAAAGTCCATTGGTTTCAGTTCACACAGGCTAGCAACCTGTGCGACACATACCTCCCCTCATAAATCATACCAGTGACTCTGTCACAAGATATATTGATAGATACATAGATAGATAGATAGATAGATAGATAGATAGATAGATAGATAATACAGTAGGTCGATAGATAGATATATGGATAGATATATGGATAAATAGCTTTATCGATAGATAATAGTTAGATATATGGAAATATAGATATATTGATAGATAGATAATAGATATATGTATAGATAGATAAATAGATTAATAGATAGATACAGTACAGACCAAAAGTTTGGACACACCTTCTCATTTAAATATTTTTCTGTATTTTCATGACTATGAAAATTGTACATTCACACTGAAGGCATCAAAACTATGAATTAACACATGTGGAATTATATACTTAACAAAAAAGTGTGAAACAACTGAAAATATGTCTTTTATTCTAGGTTCTTCAAAGTAGCCACCTTTTGCTTTGATGACTGCTTTGCACACTCTTGGCATTCTCTTGATGAGCTTCAAGAGGTAGTCACCGGAAATGGTTTTCACTTCACAGGTGTGCCCTGTCAGGTTTAATAAGTGGGATTTCTTGCCTTATAAATGGGGTTGGGACCATCAGTTGTGTTGGTGGATACACAGCTGATAGTTCTACTGAATAGACTGTTAGAATTTGTATTATGGCAAGAAAAAAGCAGCTAAGTAAATAAAAACGAGTGGCCATCATTATTTTAAGAAATGAATGTCAGTCAATCCGAAAAATTGGGAAAACTTTGAAAGTTTCCCCAAGTGCAGTTGCAAAAACCATCAAGCGCTACAAAGAAACTGGCTCACATAAGGACCGCCCCAGGAAAGGCAGACCAAGAGTCACCTCTGCTTCTGAGGATAAGTTTATCCAAGTCATCAGCCTCAGAAATCGCAGGTTAACAGCAGCTCAGATTAGAGACCAGGTCAATGCCACACAGAGTTCTAGCAGCAGACACATCTCTACAACAGCTGTTAAGAGGAGACTTTGTGCAGCAGGCCTTCATGGTAAAATAGCTGCTAGGAAACCAATGCTAAGGACAGGCAACAAGCAGAAGAGATTTGTTTGGGCTAAAGAACACAAGGAATGGACATTAGACCAGTGGAAATCTGTGCTTTGGTCTGATGAGTCCAAATTTGAGATCTTTGGTTCCTTCCACCGTGTCTTTGTGCGACGCAGAAAAGGTGAACGGATGGACTCTACATGCCTGGTTCCCACCGTGAAGCATGGAGGAGGAGGTGTGATGGTGTGGGGGTGTTTATCTGGTGACACTGTTAGAGATTTATTCAAAATTGAAGGCATACTGAGCCAGCATGGCTACCACAGCATCTTGCAGCAGCATGCTATTCCATCCAGTTTGCGTTTAGTTGGACCATCATTTATTTTTCAACAGGACAATGACCCCAAACACACCTCCAGGCTGTGTAAGGGCTATTTGACCAAGAGGGAGAGTGATGGGGTGCTACGCCAGATGACCTGGCCTCCACAGTCACCAGACCTGAACCCAATCGAGATGGTTTGGGGTTAGCTGGACCGCAGAGTGAAGGCAAAAGGGCCAACAAGTGCTAAGCATCTCTGGGAACTCCTTCAAGATTGTTGGAAGACCATTTCCGGTGACTACCTCTTGAAGCTCATCAAGAGAATGCCAAGAGTGTGCAAAGCAGTCATCAAAGCAAAAGGCGGCTACTTTGAAGAACCTAGAATATAAGACATATTTTCAGTTGTTTCACACTTTTTTGTTAAGTATATAATTCCACATGTGTTAATTCATAGTTTTGATGCCTTCAGTGTGAATGTACAATTTTCATAGTCATGAAAATACAAAAAAATCTTTAAATAAGAAGGTGTGTCCAAACTTTTGGTCTGTACTGTATATAGAGAGTTAATAGATATATAGATAGTTAGATAATATGTGACATGCAGAGGAAGTTTTGTGCTTCAGAAACATTCAGCAACTAGAGGGGTTAACACAGTCACAAGAGACAGGGAGTGTTTTACAAGAGCCCCAGTGGGATTGTAGTGAACTTTTTATTGTAGTCTGGCTGAAGTGGTGTGTCATCTGGATCTGACAGAAGGCAACTGAACAGGATTCAGATCAGGAGAGAAACTAAACACGGGTTAGATAAACTCCCTGAACTAACAGTGCAGAGTATTATCAGGCAGGAAAATAAGGACTGTAAGGCATTGTGTCACAGGAATCATCTGCCTCATCACACCCTCCCCCCACCTCCATCTCCATGCAGGATAAAGAATGCTGTGTACTATTATGTCCTTGTGAAGGAAAAGCCTGTGGTTGTGTATGCATAGAAGTGTGCTGCTAAGAGATCTATTCTATGCTGAATTATGCTACTGAAGAGACTCTAATACTGGGTATTGTGAAGAAACGACTGTATTGTTACTGGAGCCGGTTGCTCAAGAAACTCAGACTGTATTGTAATGAAGATTGTTGCGGTAATATCCCTGAATTGCACTGGCCATGCTTCAGATTAAATTCCACTATTAAACTATTGAAAAAGACTCTTGTCAGATGTGTCTGGTCAGCAATTGAATCTATTGTGTGCCTGAGAGAAGCTGCAGCCTATGGTCGCCCTGAGTAACGGTTCCCCCAGGATTCCAAAGAATTCATGAAACACGTCTCGCCCTATCTGAACGTGTGTGTAACAAATAGATATATGGATAGATAGATAGATAGATAGATAGATAGATAGATGGATAGATAGTTAAATAAATTTATAGGTAGATAGATAATAGTTAGATATATGGATATATAGATACATTGATAGACAGATAATATATATATGGATATATAGATAAATAGATAAATAGATTAACAGATATATGGGTTGATAGATAATAGATATATTGATAGGTAGATAATATATACATGGATAGATATATGGATGGATAGATAGATAGATAGAAAGATAGATAGATAATAGATATATGGATATATAGATAGATTTATAGATAATAGATAGCTAAATAGATAATAGATCAATAGATATATGGATAGCTATATGGATAGATTTAAAGATAGATAGATAGATAGATAGATAGATAGTAATATATAGAAAATAGATAGATAGATAGATAGATAGATAGATAGATAGATAGATAGATAGATAGATAGATAATAGTTAGATTTCTGGATATATAGATAGATCGATTTATAAATAGATAGATAATAGATATATGGATAGACAGATAATAGATATGTGGATAGATAGATAGATATATAGATAGATACATAAATAATAGATTGATAGATAGACAGCTAGATGGATAGCTAGATATACAGATAATAGATAGATAGACAATAGAAAGATATACAAATAGATATAAATATGTGAGATATATAATCCGTACTTTGCGTGTGTACCTTACTGTTCATGTCATTTATTAATAAATGAGTACATTTCTGGAAACAAAAATGGCGTTGGGTGCCCCGTAAACCAACAGAGGGAAAGCGGACAGCTGGGGCGGATGTTTTTAGCCTGGGAAGGGGATAATACCCATGGAGCTTCCCAGGCTACTAATATCAGTCCCCAGCTGTATACATAGCCTTTACTGGCTATTAAAATATAAAAACATAAACAGTAAGGTACACACGCAAAGCACAGATTATATATATCACATATTTATATCTATCTGTATATCTATATATTATCTATCTATGAGTTCATCTCATTGGCAAGCGTGGGAAAATACTCACTGCGCATGCGCTGACCTCATTTTCCGGTAATACACTGAGTTAGTGTATTGCCGGCTGTTGAACAGAGCAGGCAGATTTTACATTGTGGCCGCTCTGTTCATGGGATCTTCGTGGGACCCTCGCTATTAGGAGTGCGGCGGACAGGTGAGGATGAGGTTGCTTTATTATTTTACCTTTATTACAGGTGATCACGGGCTTTGGGGATTAGGTGTAAGGTGAGTTTATGGTGTTTTTTTATTTTTTGCAGGGACGGTGAACATATATATGTGTTGAGTATATGAGCAAATGTGTTTTATTTTTATTTGAACAATTTTTTTTATTAATTTTAACTTTTTTTTTTTTTTTCAGCAGAGCACAGGTGCCGGCGGATGGGAGACTACTGCTCCCATCCAGCGGTGCCTGCACTTGCTGTTTCCTATAGAAGGAGGCGCCAGCTGATGATGGTAGTAGTACCATCAGCCGACACCTATGACCCGCAATAAGCTTTTTACCTCGGGTCACTGTCACAGCTGTGGCATCATGCTGACACATGTCAGCATGATGCCACAGTGCTCTGACCGCGGTAATGCTACTACTGCTGATCAGAGGCTGTGTTGTCCATGTTCGGGGTTCGTGCTCGAACAGTAGGTGTTCAGTACGGACCTCAAACTTTACTGTTCGGGTTCACCCATCACTACTGCTAACTTGCACATTTCCTAAAAGACAGAGTGGAGTCGAAGAGAAGGAACTCGTTACACTTTTGTTTTCTACGTTTGGTCTACTGCTTGTGCTTGCTGGTGTCATGGTCACAGGTGGCGCACGTGGTTCGTAGACTCACTGTGAGATGGGACCAGGCTTGCCTATAGAGGGGCGTAGCTAAGCGGCTACCTGGTGTTCACTGGAGCTCCTGATGGTGGAGTCAGGCTTGAGCTGCAAGGTAGCCACCAGGTACCAATCCTAGGCAGTCACCGGTACCGCAACTGCCGACCCCAGGGATCAGGTTCGCTAGATAGGGACACGGGAGCGGAGTCACTGACAGGCAGGATATGGAGACTGATAGTTCAGAAAACGTGGGATTCAAGAATAGATTTCCATCTCTGGAAACGGTTCAGGTACCGCCGGAGCCATTCCAGGGTCACATATACACTACACAAGACTACAGGAACGATACATATAAGGGAATAACTATAATAGACTGAGAGCGAGGACCTGGCAACATACAGTTGCACACACACTACCACAAAGTAGAGAGGGTGCCTTTAATACAAGAGGCCTCCCATCTATTGGCGCACACTCGCACTAGGCGCATCGCTGGAAGCCTGTGCAGCGTGCACAGGAGAGGGAGGCAGAGGAACACAAGGACACTGTCGCAGCCGGGGAGGTAAGTATGTCGCCATCCACGCGTAGAGGAAGAAGGGGAACCATGCAGAGGGGCCAGCAATGGATTTTACATCTGACTTGTTTCTTCTTAGATTTCTGCTTGCCAGGCCACTGAAAATGTTGTTAACACTGAAGCAAACGCAGTGTTACACGTGATAGGCTTATATTCACTATTTCAACAGCTCAAAAATGTAATTTAAGTCATTTGAAAATAAAATACTTTTTTTTATATTTAGTATAAGTTTTGAGAATTCTTTCAAAATTACTTTGACGCTAAAAAAAAAATGTAAATACCTTGAGAGCATGACTTCTACAGGGAAATCTATTACATTTACCTCCTCTGTTGAAGCATTTGCACAAGGGACTTATATAGCCTGATAACAAAACACATATATGTGTAAAGCAATATAATTTGCTCTTTGATAGGATCGGTCATTCTAGAAGGTTCACCATCATTTGACAATACGAGTAAAAGATTAAAAGCTAAGGATAAATATTTGGATACTTACACAATTGTTTTAACCAAATGAAGGTAATATCTTCTAGTTTTGCCAAATACGTGTCCTCCATAATTTAGGTTTTTATATTAAAAAATAGTTGAAATCACAAAAGGTCAACAGATACTTTAGCTCAGCAGCTCAGGGTCCAGGGAAGTCATCTGAAAATAAAAGTTAAAAATTTAATTTACTGAATGTATTATACAATGATTTTCGATGATGTTTTGCTGTGTATCTGCTATTGAATTCCACTCAATGGCTTCTTTCCTTGGTCTTATTGTTTCCACTCCTTGAAGTCGCTGCTCCAAGTTTGGAAAATGGGAAGTATACAAAAGTTTTTTACATTTCAAAGTGTTATCATTGGATGTTCTAAAATGAATGAAAGAAACACAAGTAAAAGCAACAGCATTTTTTTTAAATATTACATACATTTTTATTTCATTTTTGTGAAGTTTTTATTAATTTTATTATGTACATTAAATTTTTTTCCTGACACAGTCTATGGGAAAAAATGCCAGCAAAAATGTCAAATGCTGACAATTTTTTATTTAAAAAAGAAATGTCACTAACCCCAAACAAGCCACATTTTTGTATGTTGTTCATTTTCTATTTAAATATAGACTTTAATGTAATGTAATATCTTAGTTTTTGGCCAAAAAAATAATGGCAAGAAAAATGCAATGAAAAGTGTCATGTTTTTCTGCGAAGTTCTGAGTATTAAACCACACATATAGAGAATTAAAAGATAGAGGGATAAGAGAAGATGAGAGAGGTGTTTAACACGTTGTAGCCTTAAAATGGAGACATATCAGATCCAGGGCCAGACAGTCCCACCGGATGACCAAGCAATCTCCCAGACTGTGCATAAAGTTTAACTATCTGTATCTCTAAATATGTATTTTTTCCATTATTGTCCAGGAACCAAAAAGTAATGGAAGGTACAAACCAAACATCTCCAGGAAGTTTCATCCTCCTCGGTCTGTCTAATGTCCTGCATTTCCAGATCATCTGCTTTGTCATATTCTTGGTGATGTATATTATGACATTGGCAGGGAATGTTCTACTGGTCATCGTGGTGAGGATCAATTCCAAACTGCAGACACCAATGTACTTTTTCCTTAGCAATCTCTCGATAATTGACATCTGCTTCTCCTCCACCATAGTCCCCAAAATTCTCATAAACACCATTTCTGAGGACAGAAGTATTTCTATATTGGGATGTGCATTTCAAATGTATTTCCATTTGGCATTGGGAGCCACAGAGTGCATACTACTTGCCATCATGGCTTATGATAGATTTGTAGCCATTTGTAAGCCCTTGCACTATACCAACATAATGAGCAAGATATTGTGCTCCTGTTTAGCTGCTGGATCATGGAGTTTTTGCTTCATGAACTCAGCCATTCATGTGGTCCTTACCTTCCATCTACCCTACTGTAGATCACATCATATCAACCACTTCTTCTGTGAGATGCCTCCATTTTTTCAATTGTCTTGCAAGGACACTTGGTTCAATGAATTAGCAATGTACATCTCAGCCGTGATCATAGCCTCGTCTTCTTTCGTCTTGACCCTAATTTCATATGTCCACATCATCTATACGATACTGAAGATCCGTTCTTCACAAGGGAGGCAAAAAGCTTTCTCAACGTGTGCCTCACACCTTACTGTAGTGTCGCTATATTATGGGACCATTATGTTCATGTATATGAGACCTCGTTCCATGCACTCTCCTGAGACGGACAAGACTGTGTCCATTCTCTACACAGCGGTGACTCCAATGTTGAATCCCATCATCTACAGTATGAGGAACAAGGATGTTAAGAGCACTATTAAAATAAAGCTGATTAGACAGTCAGTAAACCACTAAATGGCTTCTGGTTATTTTTTTTTTCAACAGTATCAGTATTTCTATTTTTACTTATGGAAAAATCATCATAAAAGCAACCAAAAATAACAGAAGATCAATGCTTTTGAACATATAAGTAGGTTACGACATTTACAGAAACTGATAATGAACAGGACCCATCAGTAGACTATGGACCACTACATCATTAGGGAGTTACGATTTAGCTTTCCTACTATGCTTATAACAAAACCAGGCATATTAGAATTAAGTAATTAAAAATGTTATAATTTACCAAAGATGAATCTGGGACTCTTCTCCAGTGGCATTATTGGAGGCGCATTGCATAGACGAAGTTGAGGATGCAGAGATAAGTGCCCTTAGTTCCGCCTGATGTTGCTGGAAGGAAGTCCTGGACTCATCTCAGGTAACTCATAAGCTCTTCTACTACCTAATGCCAAAATACTAAAATCACCAAAGGGTAATTCTGCTTTTTTTTCCAATTCTGCAGAGAAAAGAAAAGCAGAAAATAATTTTGACAATTGTGTGAATAACCATATTAAATTGAAATTGAAGATGGGAGCCTCAACGTATCCACAGCATGTAGAAAGTGGCCCAGATGCCCTCATGTTAAAATATAAAAGGGGAGTAGTGTTGAGCCACCCCCGTTGTGTTCGGGTTCGGTTCGGTTTGTCGAACACCGGCATGTTCGTCGAACGGTTCGTCGAACACCGTCAAACACCGTGGAACACCGTCAAACACCGTTAAAACCAATGGCAGGGATTGTCTGCCACTCACTGTAATGCCACAGTCATGGTGGTTGTGGCATTACAGTGGTTGCCCAAATCGATGGGAACAGTGCTCACAGTGAAACATGAAAAGCCGGCAATTCAGCAGCAGCATACACCGGTACCCGACAATTTAGAACCGAAAGAATAGAGCATCACACATAGATTAGATAGATAGAAACATGTCAGTCACATATATAATAAGTACAGTGATAGTGTTGATTACTGTACTTGTCATTAAGTGTTAAAATAAAGGATTTATTAAAAAAAAAATTGACGTGTGGTTCCCTGTAATTTTAGTCTCTAGCGGAGGTTAAGCAGACGGCTGGGGCAGATGTTTGAAGCCTGGGAAGGGGGTAATACCCACAGAGCTGCCCAGGCTACTAATATCAGCCCCCAGCTGAATACCTAGCCTTTACTAGCTATTAAAATGGGGGACCCCCCAAAAAAATGACGTGGGGTCCCCCCTATTTTAATAGCTAGCAAAGGCTAGGCAGACAGCTGGGGGCTGATATTAATAACCCAGGAAGGGTGTCATGAATATTAGCCCACTCCCAGACTAGAAACACCAGCCGTCAGCCACCCCAAAAATGGCGCATCCATAGGATGCGCCAATTCTGGCACTTGGCCTTGCTCTTCCCACTACCCTATAGCGGTGGCAGTGGGGTAATAGGGTTGGGGTTGATGTCAGCTTTTAATGTCAGCTGACATCAAGCCCAGGTTAGTGATGGAGAGGCGTCTATAAGACACCCCCATTACTAACCCCATAGTCAAAGTTACAAAAAAATACAAACATCCAGAATAAAGTCCTTTAATTGAAATAAAGACTCATTCCTTTAATGTTCTAAATTAAACCCTACTTACCGTATCGCCCATTCCAGCTGAAGCCAATGTCTCCTGCAATAAATGTAAAATAATAAACCAACTTCATCCTTACCTTTCCATAGTTCCCAGGACAGCTTCAGCTCTGCTACATTCACATGACAATCAAGAAAGAAGGAATTGTGCGGTGTTAGTGAAGCACTAGAACAACTAGACAGGGGATTAGGTTATAACACACAAACCTTTTATTGTTTAGTACGCTCTCTAACGCCACAAAGCATTTCGATAGCAGAAGCTATCTTCCTCAGGTAGATCCAGCTTGTCATCTTTCAGAAGGCATGCTGGATGGCAGCGCTCAGCTGTGATCCAGGCTGTCATCTCAATGCCATCCCCGCATGGGAGAATTATCCTGCTCAAGCGCTGAGTGCAGGAGAATTCTCCCACGCTGTCAGTGACGTGCATGAGGTGAGCTGAGTTCATTGGACATGAACTCGGCTCATCTGGATGCGTTCACAGCCAGACACTGAGGAGCACAAGCATGCCTGCGCTTCTCAGTGTCTGCGGCATGGCAAGTTGGATGGCAGCGTTCTGCTACGATCCAGCCTGTCATGTCAATGTAGCAGAGCTGAAGCTGTCTTGGGAACCATGGAAAGGTAAGGATGAGGTTGGTTTATTATTTTACTTTTATTGCAGAAGACATTGGCTTCAGCTGGAATGGGTGATACAGTAAGTAGGGTTTAATTTAGAACATTAAAGGAATGTGTCTTTATTTCAATTAAAGGACTTTATTCTGGGTGTTTGTGTTTTTTTAACTTTGACTATGGGGTTAGTAATGGGGGTGTCTTATAGATGCCTCTCCATTACTAACCTGGGCTTGATGTCAGCTGGCATTATAAGCTGACATCAACCCCAACCCTATTACCCCACTGCCACCGCTACAGGGCAGTGGGAAGAGCGAGGCTAAGTGCCAGAACTGGCACATCCTATGGATGCGCCATTTCTGGGGCAGCTGACGGCTGGTGTTTCTAGCCTGGGAGGGGGCCAATATTCATGGCACCCTTCCTGGGCTATCAATATCAGCCCCCAGCTGATGTTTCTATCTATCTAATCTATGTGTGATGCTCTATTCTTTCTGTTCTAAATTGTCGCGTACCGGTGTATGCTCCTTATGAATTGCCGGTCGGCTTTTTTAAAGTGACAAAAACACTAATTTTTTTTTAATAAATCCTTCATTTTAACACTAAAAAACAAGTACAGTAACCAGCACTGTCACTGTACTTATTATATATGTGACTGACATGTTTCTATCTATCTAATCTATGTGTGATGCTCTATTCTTTCTGTTCTAAATTGTCGGGTACCGATGATGAATTGCCGGCCGGCTTTTTTAAAGAGACAGGTGCATGAAAACACTATTATATTTTTTTAATAAATCCTTTAACACTAAATCACAAGTACAGTAACCAACACTGTCACTGTACTTATTATATACAGTACAGACCAAAAGTTTGGACACACCTTCTCATTTAAAGATTATTCTGTATTTTCATGACTATGAAAATTGTACATTCACAGTGAAGGCATCAAAACTATGAATTAACACATGTGGAATTATATACTTAACAAAAAAGTGTGAAACAACTGAAAATATGTCTTATATTCTAGGTTCTTCAAAGTAGCCACCTTTTGCTTTGATGACTGCTTTGCACACTCTTGGCATTCTCTTGATGAGCTTTAAGAGGTAGTCACCGGAAATGGTCTTCCAACAATCTTGAAGGAGTTCCCAGAGATGCTTAGCACTTGTTGGCCATTTTGCCTTCACTCTGCGGTCCAGCTCACCCCAAACCATCTCGATTGGGTTCAGGTCTGGTGACTGTGGAGGCCAGGTCATCTGGCGTAGCACCCCATCACCCTCCTTCTTGGTCAAATAGCCCTTACACAGCCTGAAGGTGTGTTTGGGGTCATTGTCCTATTGAAAAATAAATGATGGTCTAACTAAACGCAAACCGGATGGAATAGCATGCCGCTGTAAGATGCTGTGGTAGCCATGCTGGTACAATATGCCTTCAATTTTGAATAAATCCCCAACAGTGCACCAGCAAAGCACCCCCACACCATCACACCTCCTCCTCCATGCTTCACGGTGGGAACCAGGCATGTAGAGTCCATCCGTTCACCTTTTCTGCGTCGCACAAAGACACGGTGGTTGGAACCAAAGATCTCAAATTTGGACTCATCAGACCAAAGCACAGAATTCCTCTGGTCTAATGTCCATTCCTTGTGTTCTTTAGCCCAAACAAGTCTCTTCTGCTTGTTGCCTGTCCTTAGCAGTGGTTTCCTAGCAGCTATTTTACCATGAAGGCATGCTGCACAAAGTCTCCTCTTAACAGTTGTTGAAGAGATGTGTCTGCTGCTAGAACTCTGTGTGGCATTGACCTGGTCTCTAATCTGAGCTGCTGTTAACCTTCGATTTCTGAGGCTGGTGACTCGGATAAACTTATCCTCAGAAGCAGAGGTGACTCTTGGTCTTCCTTTTCTGGGGCGGTCCTCATGTGAGCCAGTTTATTTGTAGCGCTTGATGGTTTTTGCAACTGCCCTTGGGGATACTTTCAAAGTTTTCCCAATTTTTCGGACTTACTGACCTTCATTTCTTTAAGTAATGATGGCCACTCGTTTTTCTTTACTAAGCTGCTTTTTTCTTGCCATAATACAAATTCTAATAGTCTATTCAGTAGGACTATCAGCTGTGTATCCACCAGACTTCTGCACAACACAACTGATGGTCCCAACCCCATTTATAAGGCTAGAAATCCCACTTATTAAACCTGACAGGGCACACCTGTAAAGTGAAAACCATTTCCGGTGACTACCTCTTGAAGCTCATCAAGAGAATGCCAAGTGTTAGAACCTTGCTCTTAGGATTTTTCCTTTGCTGGTCACATGACCTTGTTGGCCTATTTAATCCTGCTCCGCCCTTCTGGCTTTGCTGGACTTCATTGTATAACTACTTTCTAGCTAGCCTGTGCTCTGTATCTAACTCTGTTAGTTTGCTTGGTCTACGGACCTCAGTGTTCTATATATTTTGTTTGTTTGTCTGTCTGCTACTATTTCTGTTAGGAGGTGTCCCATTTTCCTCCCAGTCCTTAGTACTTGTAGGGATTCCTTCCCCACATCTATAGGTCTCCGTACAGACTAGCTTAGGACTTTAGCAGGTCTGATCGCAGGATCAGGTCCCCTGTTACATCGTAGGGATAAAGCTGAGTTCTATCGTAGGGACAGATCTCCTCTCTTTCCTTAGCTCTGGTAGCAGAACATAACAGTAAGTCCAGCCTGCAAATTCTCTAAGGAAAGATTTTTCTGTTCCATCATGGTGTCGGTTCAGGATTTGGCTCATCGCCTGCAGGGACTCTCTCTGGAGGTGGCCGAGCTCCGTCAGCATGTGAGTAACTGTCCTGGAGCACATTTCTTGGAGCCTAAGGTATGTTTGCCGGATTTATTTTTTGGTGAACACCGACAATTTTTTTCATTTAAAAATGCTTGCTTATTGTATTTTCGTTTGAGACCCAAGTCCTCTGGGGATGAATCCCAGCGCATAGGGTTCATAATGTCACTTTTGCGCAAAGAGCCTCAGGAGTGGGCCTTTTCTTTGCATCCTAGTGATACATGCTTCAGATCAGTGGATAGTTTTTTTTCTGCTTTGGGGCTATTATATGATGATCCTGACCGTGTCGCATCAGCTGAGACTGAGTTGAGACGTTTGAAACAGGGATCAGGTAATGTGGAAAAATATTGTACTCATTTCCGTCGTTGGTCTACTCAAACAGGGTGGAACGATTCTGCTCTGAAAAGTCTATTTCTTGCTGGGCTCAATGAAAGGGTTAAAGACCTGCTAATTGCTTATCCTACACCTGAAGATTTGCAACAGGCTATGCAATTAGCTATACGGGTGGATAGGAGACTGCGTGCAAGGGTTAATGAGAGCAAATCCTCTGCTATGTCAGTTTCTGGTTATGAGAATGTGTGTACTAACAGTGGTGAACCGATGGAGATTGGATCGGTGGCACCTCGCTCTCAAGAAAAAGATCGCAGATTTTCTGAAGGCTTGTGTTTCTATTGCGGAAAATCTGGTCATTTGATTAAAGGCTGTGAGCTTCGTATGAAGAAAGAAAAAAAAATGGTCAGTCATGCCCGTATTGCCTGTTTAAATTCCAAGGGTGTATTTTTAGCTGCTTCCACGATTGCTCAGGAAAAATTAATGGAATTTCGGGTGTTTGTTGATTGTGGGTCTACTCTGAATGTAATTGATGGGGGATTCTTGGAAAGACTCCATTTAAAACCCGAACCTTTATCATCCCCCATTGCTGTGGTTTCTGTGGATGGTTCCCCTTTGAAGAATATTACTCTCAAGGTCTGTGAATTTCCTCTCACTATTAATGGTGTTCACCATGAGAAATTGGATTTGGTAGTTTTGAATAACTTGCCTTCTCCAGTAATATTGGGATTGCCCTGGTTAAAATTTCACAATCCTGTACTGGATTGGTCTACCAGTGAAATTAAATCCTGGAGCCATAAATGTTATGACAAGTGTTGTAACGGTCGTATTGCAGCTTTGGATAGGGGAGAATTGCCTGTTCCTATTCAGGATTTTTGGAGAGTTTTTTCTGAGAAGGAATCGCAGGTTTTGCCTCCCCATAGAGACTATGATTGTTCTATTGAATTTGTCCCTGGAGCGACTCTTCCTAAAAGTCGTTTATTTAACCTTACTATTCCTGAGAGGAAAGCTTTGGAGGAATACATACAGACAAGTTTGGCCGCCGGTCACATTAGGCCCTCTAAGTCTCCTGTGGCGGTTGGATTTTTTTTTGTAAAAAAAAAGGACGGCGGTTTACGTCCTTGTCTGGATTTTCGTGAGATTAACAAAATTACTGTACGCAATCCTTACCCACTGCCATTGATTCCTGATCTGTTTAACCAGTTAATGGGGGCCAAGTGGTTCTCTAAAATTGACCTTAAGGGGGCATACAATCTGTTGCGCATGAAGGAGGGTGACGAATGGAAGACTGCTTTTAACACTCCTGTGGGTCATTTTGAGAATCTGGTTATGCCTTTTGGTCTTACTAATGCTCCTGCATTTTTTCAGAATCTTATTAATGACATCCTTAGACCTTTGATCGGCAAAAATGTGGTTGTGTATTTGGATGACATTTTGATTTATTCGCCGGATCTGGAGTCTCATTGGCGGAGCATACGTGAGGTATTACAGTTGTTAATGGACAATTCGCTTTTTGCTAAGCTGGAGAAATGTGAGTTCGCTGTACAGAGAATTAGTTTTTTGGGTTACATTATCTCCAGCGAAGGTTTTGAGATGGACCTGGTTAAAGTTCAAGCTGTACAGGAATGGCCTAGGCCTATTGGTTTGAAATCGATACAGAGGTTTTTAGGTTTCGCCAATTATTACAGAAAATTCATAAAAAATTTTTCTAGTATTGTCAAACCTCTGACCGATCTCACCAGGAAAGGTGCTGATGCGGTTCAGTGGTCTTCTGAGGCCATTGAAGCTTTTGTGTATCTCAAGGAGAGGTTCACCTCTGCTCCCATCCTTATGCAGCCTGATGTGACTAAGCCGTTTTTGGTTGAGGTTGATGCTTCCTCTGTGGGGGTTGGCGCAGTATTGTCTCAGGATAACGGGGATGGATTACATCCCTGTGCCTTTTTTTCAAAAAAATTTTCGGAGACTGAACTGAATTACGATATTGGTAATCGGGAATTATTGGCTATTAAACTCGCATTTGAACACTGGCGCCACTTCTTGGAAGGTGCGGAATTTCCCGTTCAGGTTCTTACGGATCATAAAAATCTGATTTATCTTGATGCTGCCAAGCGCCTGAATGCCCGTCAGGCTAGGTGGGCACTGTTTTTCTCGCGGTTTAATTTCTCCGTTACTTACATCCCTGGTACTAAGAATGTTAAGGCGGATGCCTTGTCTCGCAGTTTTTCTCCCATAGTCGGTGCTGAGAAAGAGGAGAACATTTTACAAGAAGGTGTTGTGATAGCTGCTTTGGACTCCGTTTTGGAAGATGAGATTCTTAAAGCACAGGAGAATGCCCCATCTAACACTCCTCATGGGAGGTTGTTTGTGCCTGGGACCTTTAGGAGAGATTTGTTTGTTGAGTGTCACGAATCTCGGTTGGCAGGTCATCCCGGAATCTCTGAGACCAAGAGACTGGTGGGTCGCAGTTTTTGGTGGCCTGGATGGCAGAAGGAAGTCATTAAGTGGGTGCGTCAATGTACTATATGTGCTAGATCTAAGTCCTCACATACTCCTGCTGCGGGGTTGCTTTGTCCTTTGGAGGTTCCCAGTGCTCCTTGGACACATTTGGCTATGGACTTTATAACTGACCTTCCCCCCTCTGAGGGTTTTACTGTCATCTGGGTGGTCGTGGCCCGTTTTAGCAAGATGTGTCACTTGGTTCCCTTCGTCAAACTGCCCTGCGCTAAAACTCTCGCTAAGGCCTTTGTCAAGGAAATTGTCAGACTTCATGGCGTTCCTACTGACATTGTTTCTGATAGGGGTCCTCAGTTCGTGGCTCGTTTTTGGCGTGCCTTTTGTGACAGGTTGGGAGTTCATTTGTCGTTCTCGTCCGGATATCATCCTGAATCTAATGGCCAGACAGAAAGGAAAAACCAGGATGTTGAGCAGTTCTTGCGTTGTTTTGTGGCAGACAATCAAGAGGGGTGGTCTGAGTTTCTGCCACTTGCTGAATTTGCTCTGAACAATCATACATCTTATTCTGCTGGTTGTTCGCCTTTTTTTTGTTGTTCTGGGAGACATCCGTCGTTTGGGTCGTTCTCCAAGTTGGGATCTGCCGTGCCTGAGGAGGAGAATTTTTCCGGTGATTTGGAGAGAGTTTGGACGGATGTGCGTGGTAATCTTAAGGAGGCCAACAGAAAATCTAAAGACTACTTTGATAGGAAACGACAGGAGGTTTTGTTCGCTGTTGGTGACATGGTTTGGTTGTCCTCTAGGAATCTGCGGTTGAGGATTCCTTCTAAGAAATTGGGTCCCAAGTTTGTAGGGCCCTTTAAGGTGCTTCAGGTTGTCAACCAATCTGCTGTTAGGTTGGAGGTTCCTACCTCCTGGAGAATTAATCCGGTATTTCATGTCTCTCTGTTAAAAAAAGCTGTTGTGTCGGATGGTGACGCCTCTGCCTCTGTTCCTCCGGTGGTGGAGGACGGGGAATATGAAATTTCTCGCATCCTTAACTCTAGACGGTATAGAGGTAGTTTGCAGTATCTTGTGGCCTGGAAAGGTTTCGGACCCGAGGATAACTCTTGGGTGAGGTCAGATGATGTTTCCGCGTCCAGACTTATCAGAGCGTTTCACAGGAGATTTCCTGATAAGCCTGGTCCTAGGGGATCCGGAGGATCCTCTTAGAAGGGGGGGTACTGTTAGAACCTTGCTCTTAGGTTTTTTCCTTTGCTGGTCACATGACCTTGTTGGCCTATTTAATCCTGCTCCGCCCTTCTGGCTTTGCTGGACTTCATTGTATAACTACTTTCTAGCTAGCCTGTGCTCTGTATCTAACTCTGTTAGTTTGCTTGGTCTACGGACCTCAGTGTTCTATATATTTTGTTTGTTTGTCTGTCTGCTACTATTTCTCTTAGGAGGTGTCCCATTTTCCTCCCAGTCCTTAGTACTTGTAGGAATTCCTTCCCCACATCTATAGGTCTCCGTACAGACTAGCTTAGGACTTTAGCAGGTCTGATCGCAGGATCAGGTCCCCTGTTACATCGTAGGGATAAAGCTGAGTTCTATCGTAGGGACAGATCTCCTCTCTTTCCTTAGCTCTGGTAGCAGAACATAACACCAAGAGTGTGCAAAGCAGTCATAAAAGCAAATGGTGGCTACGTTGAAGAACCTAGAAAATAAGACATATTTTCAGTTGTTTCACACTTTTTTTGCTAAGTATATAATTCCACATGTGTTAATTCATAGTTTTGATGCCTTCAGTGTGAATGTACAGAAATTTCTTTAAATGAGAAGGTGTGTCCAAACTTTTGGTCTGTACTGTATGTGACTAACATGTTTCTATCTATCTAATCTATGTGTGATGCTCTATTCTTTCTGTTCTAAATTGTCGGGTACCGGTGTATGCCGATGCTGAATTGCCGGCCGGCTTTTTTAAAGAGACGGGTGCATGAAAATCGGGGGGCACTAGTGTGTTCCAAGTGCCCTTCTATGTTTTTCATGCACCCTCCTATATACCCTGCCTGCCTGTCTGCCTATATATTCTGCCTGCCTGATGTTTAATTGAGCACTATTCCTATCGATATGGGCAATTTTTGACCTTCTGCAGACCGCCGGGGGGTGGGGACAGCCAGAAAAATGCTCGAGTTTCCCATAGACTTACATTGGGCTCGTTGCTTGGATCGAGTATTCCAATGTGCTCGACCCGAGCTACGAGCACCCGAGCATTTTAGTGCTCACTCATCACTAGTAATTACCCAATGCTTAGATCCTTGCAGCACTTCGACCCGAATCCCCAATGCACATTTCTCATCTTTTGTTCCTCAGGGTGCTTGGCTAAGTGTGTTGTTAGTCTAAGTTTTATATCCGGCCATTTCGATCAGCTGACTGGATTACAGCTAATCACAGAGGTTGAATTTGCTGCATGCGCGCCAGAGTGCGAAAGTCCAAATGCCCCCACTTGCTCGTCAGTCCTCATTACACTCACGTGGGGCGGCCAGCGCCAATTCAACCACTGTGATTGGCTGTAATCTTGTCAGCTGATGGGAACAGCCGGATCTCCTCAAGAGCATATCAGCACCCTTTACTGGCTGATGAAGGGGCGAGAGCTCATAAACAGTTGTCTATAAATGGTTGTCTCTTTGTTTTGAAGGTTACCCTGATTTGGCTAAAATCTCTAGTTATGTTTCAAGGTTCTATGTTTCTGATATTGCCTTACAGCATTTGTGGGAAATCTCTTTTCTGCCAAGGGCTATTTGGATATTTATACCATCCTTTGGGGGCAGTACAAATTGAGCTCTAACTCCACCCACAAAGTACGTCCTGACGCTGGCACTGGTGTCTGGACAAAATTTTTCATTGCCTTCTCCTCAGCGTTCAGTAATGAACACTGCTCACACAGCAAAAAGAAATTAAAGGGCTGGCTACCGTCAAAATACAGCTGACCGACCAAGCATTGCGGTCACCGGGAATCTGCCCGGGGGCCAGATAAAAGGTTATTGAGGGCCATAAACGGCCCATGGGACTGATATTCCCCACCCCTGCCTTACAGTGTAGCCACCCACAATATGTGGCAGTAGATAGACAGTTTTCTTCCTTCTCAGAAGAGAGCTGTTTAGGACACTTTTTATAATTGCACATTGCCTGTAAGACTCCATACCAGTTGGAGATCTTCAATGAGAACCAGCACCCCCAAAAATAAATTAGTAAGCCAAATAGAAAACTTTTTGTCTACTTGCAAGTCGACCCTTGCATTGGGGATTACCCTCTAAGGGTAGCAAAGAATAAGACACCAGGCAGTCTCTTTACAACTACACAACTTGCAAGGCACAATCTATTAGAAAATACCAACACAAATTGTCAGGAATACACAGCCAGAGGGTCTCGTAGATGCCAGCACTGTTAACACTGTCACAGATAACACAAGAGAGATCACACAGATTCCAACCACGGTCACCAATTGTCAGGGGGACGCAACTCCGCCGCCTCCAGTCGTCAGAACAATTACACAACTGGCTGACGAGTTATAGACGAGACCGCGGCTGCTTCCACTACTGGGCCGGTCATTGGGGAACTAACAGTGAGCGTATGGTATATACACCTCCGATTCCAACGCATGGAATATATGTATATACCCCATTACAGTCACTGCCAACTCCACAATAACAAAAGAACTACTACCAATAGTTTACCAATGCCGATTAGACACCTATTACAGGTAGCATATGGCTCCAGGGCTGTAATTTTCATAGCAAGAGGAATAGAGCTACTAAATATATATATTCAATCCAGAAAGATAGGCAGTGTTTATAAAAAATATACAAGAAGATACAAAATGGGAACAAACTATACGATATATACAATTACTTAAAATAAAAAGGAATGAAAGAAAACCACTAAACCTGGTCAAGGAAATGGCTAGGAGCTTAGCGGAGGGAAGCACTCCGATTAGGAAAATGGACCACTCACACAGCGAACCATGTCTATCCAGAATGACCAATGACCCAAACCCAGATTCTGCTTTTTATCAACTCGAGGTTATGCCCATACACCTCCCCTTGATAATCTCGCTGGGAAGCTCGTTGTGAGATGTGCTGGGTCTGTTAGAATTTTATAAGATCCCCAATTTACAGAATATCTTTGCCCCTGGATGTCCCAGGTGGGAGATATTGTCGTCATGTTCATTATCACGATTTTACAGTTATATAGAAATATGACAAACTGTAAATGTGCCATCCATTGGACCTTTATTAAGTTGGTTGGGTTATAGTGTACCTATGTCGATGTGAGTGAATACGTCACATCCGTCCTTTTGCTATGACGCCAAAAATCTATATTCCATAAACATCAGATTGATACAAAACCCCAATATTCATATCTGGACATCAGAGACGCAATGTCTACAAAAGATGCTTTGATGAGAGAAGAGTTACTTCTGTGTAAGCAAATCTCATTTTGGTATCTGGTTCCCAGAGAAGATCTTTCCTGTTTTAATTACCTGGCCACTGCAGTAGGTTTCTGCTTCAAAGGACATGACGTGTCAGATCTTTTCCCTGAATTCCCTTGTTATAATTAGTTTTTGACCTTCCCTAGCTACAATTAATCCCAGATGTTCAATGTGAGTGGTGGAGGGGGTGATATGTCCCCTCCCCTAGAGATGTCTTATGGATTTTATTTTTTCTCTATGACACCAATCTATTTACAACTTCTTTAGTTACACACAGTCCCCTTTGGCCTCAGGCATGATACCAGCAATTGTTTTGAGTGGTTCCCCCTGCTTGATAGGACGGCTTTCTCTTTTACCCACGCTCAGACTCTTTCAGTTACATCCCTGCCCTGGCACTCTCTCCGAAGTTTTCTGACACTCAACTGGCCCTCAATTCATGGTTCATTCCAGTCGTCCAACCCCCGCCTCTCCCGTGAGACACCCACACAGGTATCCACTTGCTTTTGCCCTTCATTTGAGGCTCCATACCTCTTATATTGTGTCACTACGACAAACCTCTATTCTTCTCCAGCTCCTATCTAACTAAGAGCAGTTTTCCTTCCACGTAATGTAGCTTGATGGCAACAACAATAAATGTTAAAAAAAAAACATAAATAGAATTAGTACAATAAATAATATAAAGTATCTAAAATCTAAACTAGTATCTAAAATCTAAACTAAACTTTACAGAAAACACAGTGAACTTTCAAACAACTTGGAATGTCACAGAAGTCTACAGGGCAATAATCCATCAGGGAGTTTCGGGAACTTTACATTTTTTCTCTACACTTGTACACAGGAGAGACTAAAAGTTCACTGTACAGTATAAATGAGGGGGCATCTTCTAATGCAGTTTATCACATGCTGGCCAAAAATGAGCAGATCATTGCCACCATTTCGGCAGTTACGAGAAGATCTTGTGGTCATAGAGCATCCAGACGTGTTGTTGCTCAGGTAAACTTTTTGGGTATGGGAAAAAAAAGTATGAACATGTCTACTTATGGACTTTATCACTTGTACAGATGTAGTTTAGCTCCCTATATGTGCATGTATTTTGGTCTTAAAATATTTTTTTGCAATTGGGTTTCATTAACAAAATTGTATTGTTTGGCTTTTACATGGTTTTTGATTACATACCTATTGCCAGCTGCAGAACGAGAAAACAGGGAGCCCTCAGTGAGGTCGTTCTGACAAAGAGTTTGTAACATTTAGGATATGTGCACTTCAGCGTACTCGGTGATATGTTTGTTTCTTTCGCATTCCTCACATGTATTAAAGCTGTCAAACAGTCGCAAGTCATGCAGACGGGAGTGATTCAAACATATCACCAAGCACGCTAACGATACTCTGTACTCGCCCGAGTATACTCGCCAAAAGGGTTAACCGAACATACTCGCTCATCACTACTTATAATATTATAATGGTCAGGTCAAGGAGAAGCCAGATGGAAAAGACAGATGGAGCTTCTCAGTGGACATCACCATGTGTCTGGGTCATTTTTCAAGCTATTCTTTTTTTCTGAAAAACTTCTCGTTTCACAGTAAAACATAAAGCCCTTCTTCCCTGGTTCACACATAAAGAAAGTCTGTGACTCCTGTCTTCATGGGCCCCAATAAAGGAAGCCTGTAGGTCTTGCTCCTTGCATTCACTCTTAGAGAATCTTCCCCTATCCACACATCGGAAAAGCCTCCAGGGTTCCCCACTGTCATAGAAAATATTAAAATCTCTGCAGTCACCAGTGAGGGGGGCATTCACCCCCCACCCACTCCCTCCCTCCTTCCCCCTCCTTACAAGAGCTTGTAATCTGGCTTTCTTGAAATAGAATGTACAATGGGAATAGGAAAGTGGCTGATTACCTATAGCCAGGGAGTGAGGAAGCCAATTAAGATATGAATAGGTAACCATTCAAGTCCTTTTGAAGCCCAAGTAACAATGAGGATGTCTTTTGTGAAGGACTGAGATTTATAGAATAGACAGGTAACTGAGACAGGAGAAGTCTTTTCAGAGAGCTGGGCAACAAAAGGGTACCTGTGTTTACACATAAAGAGCAAAGTGGAAGGGGTATTGTCCACAGGAAATGCATCTTGACACTGGTTTCCTGAAGGGGAAATGCTATACATTGGGCCCAGACTTATGTCTCTGAAAGAAAATATTGAAAATATTGAATATTAGATTTTGTATAAATCCAACAGTCAGGGACAGTTTTAGACAAAGTGGCGCCCTGAGCTAAAGTTTAAAGTGGGTTCCCAAATGCTGACATATTGCACCATCACACATAAACATTTTGGTTGTATTTACATGCCCTGAGTTCAGGCCGTTAAATGAGAGTGATTGACAATATTAAAGTCATTCGACGCTTGTTTACCAGCTTCTTTACACCGGCTAAGGAAGAAAGATGGGCACAGAACAATCACTAATAGATCAATCTCCATAGAGTATCATGTTATCAGGAACATATCTGCAGTTTTCACCGGGCGATATGATGCTGAGAACAATGATTTTGTTCTGGCATAAGCAATCCAATCACTCGATGAATAGTCATTTTGCTCGTTAAGTATAATGCACCCCATAGTCATCCATATAGTATAATGCACCCTATAGTCCTCCATATAACATAATGTACCTCCCATAGTCCTCCATATAGTATAATACACTCCCCATAGTCCATTATATAGCATAATACAATCCTCATAGTCCTCCATATAGTACAATACATAGTAACATAGTAACGTAGGTTGAATAAAGACCTAGGTCCATCAAGTTCAACCTTTCTCCCCCAATTGTACTCCCGATGCCAACACTAAACTAGCTTACTGGGACAAGGCCTCACAAATGAATTACCATTTTTATTTTTATCATTACTGCACTACTACATTTACAAATAAACCAGTTTATAATTTTTTAATTAGTTTTATTTTTGTATTACTGTTATGGTATTAGTAAAATCCCTGTACCTAAATCTATTGATCCAGAAGAAGGAAAAAACCCCAGGACACATTCAGCCAATTTGCATCACGGGGGAAAAAATTCCTTCTTGATCCCGAGAAAGGCGATCGGTCCTAGAACCCTGGATCAAAAGTATAACTATAGGTGTAACATTTTGTCTAATTTAAGTGTAGCCCACAATGTTATGTGTATCGTGGAAATCATCCAGCACTTTTTTGAACGCTGTTATAGTATCTGCCATCACTACCCCTTGTGGTGGGGCATTCCACAGCCTGACTGCTCTGACTAATGCATACCCCATAGTCCTTCATATAGTATAATGCACTCCCCATAGTCCTCAATATAATATAATGCACTCCCCGTAGTCCTCCATATAGTATAATAGACTCCTCAAAGTCGTCAATATAGTATAATACACTCCCCATAGTCCTTCATATAGTATAATGCACTCTCCATGGTCCGCAATATAGTATGATACACTCCCCATAGTCCATTATATAGTATAATACAATCCTCATAGTCCTCCATATACTATAATACACTCCCCACAGTCCTCAATATAGTATAATGCATCCCATAGTCCTCCATATAGTATAATGCATTCCGTAGTTCTACATATAGTATAATGTACTCCCCATAGTCCTCAATATGGTATAATACACTCACCATGGTCCTCAATATAGTATAATACATTCCCCATAGTCCATTATATAGTATAATACAATCCTCAGAGTCCTCCATACAGTATAATATACTCCCCACAGTCCTCAATATAGTATAATACACTCCCCGTGGTCCTCAATATAGTATAATACACTCCCCATAGTCCATTATATAGTATAATACAATCCTCATGGTCCTCCATATAGTATAATACACTCCCCACAGTCCTCAATATAGTATAATGCACTCCCCATGGTCCTCAATATATTATAATACACTCCCCATAGTCCATTATATAGTATAATACAATCCTCATAGTCCTCTATATAGTATAATACACTCCCCACAGTCCTCAATATAGTATAATGCATCCCATAGTCCTCCATATAGTATAATGCACTTTCCATAGTCCTCCATATAGTAAAATGCATCCCATAGTCTTACGTATAGTATAATGCACTTTCCATAGTCATCCATATAGTATAATGCACTTTTCATATTCCTCCATATAGTATAGTGCACTCCCCATAGTCCTCAATATAGTATAATGCAATCCCCATGGTACTCAATATAGTATAATACACTCCCCATAGTCCATTATATAGTATAATACAATCCTCACAGTCCTCCATATAGTATAATACACTCCCCACAGTCCTCAATATAGTATAATGCATCCCATAGTCCTCCATATAGTATAATGCATCCCGTAGTCCTACATATAGTATAATGCACTTTCCATAGTCCTCCATATAGTATAATGCACTCCCCATAGTCCTCAATATAGTAAAATACACTCCCCATAGTCCATTATATAGTATAATACAATCCTCATGGTCCTTCATATAGTATAATACACTCCCCACAGTCCTCAATATAGTATAATGCACTCCCCATTGTCCTCAATATAGTATAATACACTCCCCATAGTCCATTATATAGTATAATACAATCCTCATAGTACTCCATATAGTATAATACACTCCCCACAGTCCTGAATATAGTAAAATGCACTCCCCATGGTCCTCATTATATTATATTACACACCCCATAGTCCATTATATAGTATAATACAATCCTCATAGTCCTCCATATAGTATAATACACTCCCCACAGTCCTCAATATAGTATAATGCATCCCATAGTCCTCCATATAATATAATGCACTTTTCATAGTCCTCCATATAGTATAATGCACTACCCATAGTCCTCAATATAGTATAATACGCTCCCTATGGTCCTCAATATAGTATAATACACTCCCGATAGTCCATTAAATAGTATAATATAATCCTCATAGTCCTCCATATAGTATAATACACTCCCCACAGTCCTCAATATAGTAAAATGCATCCCATAGTCCTCCATATAGTATAATCCACTTTCCATAGTCCTCCATATAGTATAATGCATCCCATAGTCCTACATATAGTATAATGCACTTTCCATTGTCCTCCATATAGTATAATCCACTCCCCATTGTCCTCAATATAGTATAATACACTCCCCATGGTCCTCAAAATAGTATAATATACTCCCCATAGTCCATTATATAGTATAATACAATCCTCATGGTCCTCCATATAGTATAATACACTCCCCACAGTCCTCAATATAGTATAATGCACTCCCCATGGTCCTCAATATAATATATTACACTCCCCATAGTCCATTATATAGTATAATGCAATCCTCATAGTCCTCCATACAGTATAATATACTTACCACAGTCCTCAATATAGTATAATACACTCCCCATGGTCCTCAATATAGTATAATGCACTCCCCATAGTCCATTATATAGTATAATACAATCCTCAAGGTCCTCCATATAGTATAATTCACTCCCCACAGTCCTCAATATAGTATAATACACTCCCCACAGTCCTCAATATAGTATAATGCATCCCATAGTCCTCCATATAGTATAATGCATCCCGTAGTCCTACATATAGTATAATGCACTTTCCATAGTCCTCCATATAGTATAATGCACTCTCCATAGTCCTCAATATAGTATAATACACTCCCCATAGGCCATTATTGTAACGGGTCTGGGAGGCGGAACCTCTGGGCTACAATACAAGGGGGCGGTCCTTGTAAGGGAGCGGGTGGCGACCAGGCAGGTAGTCACAGGAGGTGACCAGGACAGTCTCTGGGTGTACGGGCAGGAGGACACGGCAAGTGATCGGGGCAGTCTCTGGATAAAGGGTAGGTACGACCTGTGATGGCTGAACCTCCAGGTAGGCTAGCAAGGCAGATGAAGAATGTGTGCTCCCAGGTGAGCAAGCGAGAGTCTCTGGAATAGCAGGTGGTCACAGCACGTGACGGCGGAGCCTCCAGGTAGGCAAGCAGGCAGGTAACGGAGAAGCGCTCCCAGGTGAGCGGGCAAGAGTCTCAGGAATAGCTGGTGGTCACAGCACGTGACAGCGGAGCCTCCGGGCAGGCAAGCAGGCAGGTAGCGGAGAAGCGCTCCCAGGTGAGCGGGCAAGAGTCTGGAGTAGCTGGTGGTCACAGCACGTGACAGCGGAGCCTCCGGGCAGGCAAGCAGGCAGGTAGCGGAGAAGCGCTCCCAGGTGAGCGGGCAAGAGTCTGGAGTAGCTGGTGGTCACAGCACGTGACAGCGGAGCCTCCGGGCTGGCAAGCAGGCAGGTAACGGAGAAGTGCTCCCAGGTGAGCGGGCATGCTGGTCCATAGACAGACTGACCGGAGTTGTAAGGCAGACCATCGGACCTCAGGAAAGCAGGCAGGTAGCTGAGGTGCGCTCCCAGGTGAGCGGGCAGGCTGGTCCTTAGACAGACTGACAGGAGTAGTAAGGCAGACCGTCGGACCTCAGACTAGCAGACAGGTAGCAAGTAATCAGGCAGGAATCTGACAGGTAACTGGCAGGTAACTGGCAACGGGACCTGAGGACTGAAGCACAGGTGAGACACAGGTGCAAACAACATTGCTCGGGCACCTCCATTTTGGAGGAGGTGCCTTATATATGATGAAGTCCTCCGGCCATTGGCCGGGGACTCCTTAGGACGGCGCGCGCGGCCCCTTTAAGAGGAGGGGAGCGCGCGCGCGCCCTAAGCACAGGGGCCGGGAAGGAGCGCGCGCTGAGAGCAGAGCGGGAGGAGGACGCCGGGAAGGAGCGCGCGCTGACAGCAGAGCGGGAGAGGGACGCCGGGCACGGGGCCGAGCGGTGAGGGGAGCAGCGTCCCTGCCTAGCAGAGGGCAGGGACGCCGGCACTACAGTACCCCCCCCTTTAGGCCCCCCCTTTTTTAGGCCAGACAGAAATTTAGCTAGGATGAGAGGGGCATGGATGTTCTCCCGGGGCTCCCACGTTCTCTCCTCAGGACCAAACCCCTTCCAATCTACCAGAAAAAAGGTCTTTCCTCTTACCCTTTTGGTGGCAAGAATGTTCTCTACCTCAAACTCGTCCTCAGCAGAAACCGGAGCAGGAGGCGTACCTGTAGACTTGGAAAAAGAGTTAAGTACCACAGGTTTGAGGAGAGATACATGGAAGGAGTTAGGGATCCGTAAGTTCGCCGGGAGTTTCAATTTATAGGCCACCGGGTTGATCTGACTGGTGACCTCCAGAGGTCCGATGAACCGAGGCCCTAACTTGTAAGAGGGTATCTTGAGTCGAACATATTTAGATGAGAGCCAGACCTTATCTCCTGGACGAAATTGAAGAGGATCCAGGCGTTTTTTGTCAGCGTGTCTTTTCATCCGCTCGGACGACTGAAGGAGTGCGGATCGGGTACTCTCCCAAATGGAGGAAAATTTGCTAACGAGAGATTCCGCAGCCGGGTTGTCCACCGAGGTGGAGACAGGAAAAGGAATCCGAGGATGCTGACCAAAGACTACAAAAAACGGGGATTTGGAGGAGGATTCGCTCTCGTGATTATTGTAAGAGAACTCGGCCCATGGTAGGAGATCCACCCAGTCAGAATGGTGGGCATTAACGAAGTGCCGGAGGTAACTGGTCAGGTTCTGATTGATCCGCTCCACTCGACCATTGGACTGTGGGTGGTAAGCGGAAGAGAAGTCCAGGGTGACGTCTAGTAGTTTACAAGTGGCTCTCCAGAAGCGTGAGGTGAACTGTACCCCACGATCCGACACGATGTGGAGGGGCAGGCCATGAAGACGGAAGATGTGACGAATAAAGTCTCTAGCTAGCTCGGGTGCAGACGGGAGGCCTGGCAGGGGAACGAAATGAGCCATCTTGGAGAAGCGGTCAGCGACCACCCAAATGACCGTACAACCGGCAGAGAGTGGGAGGTCAGATATGAAGTCCATTGCAATATGCTGCCAGGGGGCAGCAGGTACTGGGAGCGGAAGGAGGCGACCGGCTGGCAGATGTCTCGGAACCTTGTTGCGGGCGCAGGACACACAGGCAGAAACAAAGTCTATTACATCCTTGTGCAGGGTAGGCCACCAGTAGTGCCGGGAAATAAGCTGGAGGGTCTTCTTCTGACCAGCGTGGCCAGCCAGTTTAGACGAGTGACCCCAGTGAAGGATCTTCTCCCGATCAGGTACTGATACGAACGTCTTTCCGGGAGGGAGACGATTTAGACTCACGGGAGCCACCTGCATTACTCTGGCGGGATCGATGATGTGTTTCAGATCTTCCTCGAGATCAGATACCAGAAAGGATCGAGACAAGGCGTCCGCCTTGACGTTTTTGTCAGCCGGGCGAAAATGAAGGACAAAATCAAAACGAGCAAAAAACAAGGACCACCGGGCTTGGCGCGGGTTAAGTCTCTGGGCATGCTGGAGGTAAGCCAAGTTCTTGTGGTCAGTGTAAATTATTACCGGGTGAAGAGCCCCCTCAAGCAGGTAACGCCACTCCTCCAATGCCAGTTTGATGGCCAATAACTCTCGATCTCCAATGGAATAATTGCGCTCTGAGGAGGAGAAGAGTTTAGAGAAGAAGCCGCAAGTTACCATCCTCCCGGAAGAAGATTTTTGAGTAAGTACCGCTCCAGCTCCAGAGGAGGAGGCGTCCACTTCCAGGAAGAACTGCTTGTTGCCGTCCGGGCGATGCAGCACCGGGGCGGAAGAGAAGGCCTGTTTTAAGGAAAGAAAGGCTTCTTCTGCTTCGGGCGGCCACTCTTTGGGATTAGTACCCTTACGGGTGAGCGCGGAAATTGGGGCAGTCCGGGAAGAGAAGTGTGGTATGAAGAGGCGGTAGTAGTTGGCGAAGCCCAGGAACCGCTGAATGGCCTTCAACCCCTCCGGTCGGGGCCATTTCTCGATGGCAGACAGTTTCTCTGGATCCATTCGTAGGCCGGTCTGAGAAATAATGTAGCCCAAAAACGGAAGCGAGGTCTGCTCAAAGAGGCACTTCTCGTATTTAGCGAAGAGGTGATTCTGCCTGAGCCTGAGCAGGACCTGACGAACGTCCCTCCGGTGAGTCTGGAGATCCGGAGAGAAGACCAAGATGTCGTCCAGGTACACCACTACGCAGGAGTAGAGAAGGTCCCGGAAGATGTCATTGACCAACTCTTGAAAGACGGCAGGAGCGTTACAGAGACCAAAGGGCATTACCAGGTATTCATAGTGGCCGTCCCGGGTGTTGAATGCCATCTTCCATTCATCCCCTTGACGGATACGAACCAGGTTGTACGCCCCACGGAGGTCTAGTTTGGTGAAGATTCTAGCCTCCCTCAGACGATCAAATAATTCTGGAATGAGCGGAAGGGGGTACTTATTCTTCACCGTGATCTGGTTTAGGCCTCTATAGTCTATACAGGGACGGAGAGAGCCGTCCTTCTTTTTGACGAAAAAGAAGCCTGCTCCCGCCGGGGAGGTAGATTTCCGGATGAATCCCCTGGCCAGATTCTCCTCAATATATTCGGACATCGACCGGGTCTCAGCAGCGGATAAAGGATAAATACGCCCACGGGGAGGAGTAGTACCGGGTAACAGGTCGATGGGACAGTCGTATGGTCTATGAGGGGGTAATGTCTCTGCCTCCTTTTTATTAAAGACATCAGCATAAGACCAATAAGGAATTGGAAGTCCAGGTAGATTAGCTGGGGTAGGAGAGGGACGGACGGGATGGACGGGAACCAGGCAGGTCTTATGACAGTCTTGTCCCCAGCGAAGGACTTCTCCGGTTTGCCAGTCAAGCACGGGTGCATGTCTCTGGAGCCAAGGCAGACCTAGCAAGAGGGCGTGAGAGAGTCCAGGCAGAACATGAAAGGAGATACTTTCAGAATGCAGCATTCCCACCTGCAGAGTAATGGATTCGGTGATGAGTTGGATGGGGCGTGGTAAGAGCCCCCCATCCACGGCAGCCACAGACAAGGGTACAGCCAGAGGTTTGGTGGGGATGCGGTATTTCTCTACCAGGGACTGTGAAATAAGATTCCCGGCCGCTCCAGAGTCCAGTTGGGCTAGTTCGAAATAACGGTTCTCCCCGTAGACGATTGAAACTGACAACAGCAGGGATGGAGAGGATTTATTCTTGTCTAGGTGGACCTCTCTGAGCGAACCTAGACACAGGCGTTTCCCGACCTCTCTGGGCAGGCACGGATCCGGTGCTCCTTGCTGCCACAGTAGAAGCAGGTCCCCTCGGCACGGCGTAAGTCCTGACGGGTCTTGACCATCTTGGTCTGGTCGACCTGCATAGGCTCAGGAGGGTGTACCTGGTTAGAGACAGAAGGAGTGACGGGTTTCTGAAAAGTAGGAGCTAGACGTGGTAACCTCCTCTCACGGGTGACCTCTCTGGCACGCTCCTGGAACCGTAGGTCAATCCGGGTGGCAAGAGTTATTAAGTCATCGAGAGTGGTAGGAATGTCCCGACCGGCAAGTTCATCTTTAATACGGCCGGACAGACCCTCCCAGAAGACGGAAACCAGAGCGTCGTTATCCCAGGCCAGCTCCGAGGCAAGGGTACGGAACCGTATGGCATATTGGCCCACGGTGAGACTCTCCTGACGGAGGCGTAGCAACGATGATGCAGATGAGGTCTTCCGTCCGGGTTCGTCGAAGACTTTCCGGAAAGCCGTGAGAAAAGCAGGCAAGTTGGACACCAGGGGGTCTCCTCTCTCCCATAGAGGATTTAGCCAGGCCAGGGCCTCCCCGGTGAGATGGGACATGATGAAGGCAATTTTGGCCCGGTCGGAGTTAAACTGGTGGGACAAAAGTTCAAAGTGCAGGGTGCACTGATTTAAGAAGCCCCGAGCCTGGACGGAGTCGCCTCCGAAGCGAGGAGGTGCAGAAAGCCGGGGTCCGGGGTAGGATACCATGGTATTAGTGGGCAGCGGAGCTGCCGGATTGCAAGATATGGCACTGGCGGAGGTTGTTGGTGGATCAGACAGAGTGTTCAGGCGAGTATTGACATTCCGCAGGTGACCCAGGATGGACTCCTGTTGGGACCTCTGACGGGACAGTTCAAGACAGAGGTCCGAGAGCGAGGGAGCTTGGGTGCCACCGGGTTCCAGGGCCCGAGCAAACTGTAACGGGTCTGGGAGGCGGAACCTCTGGGCTACAATACAAGGGGGCGGTCCTTGTAAGGGAGCGGGTGGCGACCAGGCAGGTAGTCACAGGAGGTGACCAGGACAGTCTCTGGGTGTACGGGCAGGAGGACACGGCAAGTGATCGGGGCAGTCTCTGGATAAAGGGTAGGTACGACCTGTGATGGCTGAACCTCCAGGTAGGCTAGCAAGGCAGATGAAGAATGTGTGCTCCCAGGTGAGCAAGCGAGAGTCTCTGGAATAGCAGGTGGTCACAGCACGTGACGGCGGAGCCTCCAGGTAGGCAAGCAGGCAGGTAACGGAGAAGCGCTCCCAGGTGAGCGGGCAAGAGTCTCAGGAATAGCTGGTGGTCACAGCACGTGACAGCGGAGCCTCCGGGCAGGCAAGCAGGCAGGTAGCGGAGAAGCGCTCCCAGGTGAGCGGGCAAGAGTCTGGAGTAGCTGGTGGTCACAGCACGTGACAGCGGAGCCTCCGGGCAGGCAAGCAGGCAGGTAGCGGAGAAGCGCTCCCAGGTGAGCGGGCAAGAGTCTGGAGTAGCTGGTGGTCACAGCACGTGACAGCGGAGCCTCCGGGCTGGCAAGCAGGCAGGTAACGGAGAAGTGCTCCCAGGTGAGCGGGCAAGCTGGTCCATAGACAGACTGACCGGAGTTGTAAGGCAGACAGTCGGACCTCAGGAAAGCAGGCAGGTAGCTGAGGTGCGCTCCCAGGTGAGCGGGCAGGCTGGTCCTTAGACAGACTGACAGGAGTAGTAAGGCAGACCGTCGGACCTCAGACTAGCAGACAGGTAGCAAGTAATCAGGCAGGAATCTGACAGGTAACTGGCAGGTAACTGGCAACGGGACCTGAGGGCTGAAGCACAGGTGAGACACAGGTGCAAACAACATTGCTCGGGCACCTCCATTTTGGAGGAGGTGCCTTATATATGATGAAGTCCTCCGGCCATTGGCCGGGGACTCCTTAGGACGGCGCGCGCGGCCCCTTTAAGAGGAGGGGAGCGCGCGCGCGCACCCTAAGCACAGGGGCCGGGAAGGAGCGCGCGCTGAGAGCAGAGCGGGAGGAGGACGCCGGGAAGGAGCGCGCGCTGACAGCAGAGCGGGAGAGGGACGCCGGGCACGGGGCAGAGCGGTGAGGGGAGCAGCGTCCCTGCCTAGCAGAGGGCAGGGACGCCGGCACTACAATTATATAGTATAATACAATCCTCATGGTCCTTCATATAGTATAATACACTCCCCACAGTCCTCAATATAGTATAATGCACTCCCCATGGTCCTCAATATAGTATAATATACTCCCCATTGTCCATTATATAGTATAATACAATCCTCCTAGTACTCCATATAGTATAATACACTCCCCACAGTCCTCAATATAGTATAATGCACTCCCCATGGTCCTCAATATATTATAATACACAACCCATAGTCCATTATATAGTATAATACAATCCTCATAGTCCTCCATATAGTATAATACACTCCCCACAGTCCTCAATATAGTATAATATATCCCATAGTCCTCCATATAATATAATGCACTTTCCATAGTCCTCCACATAGTAAAATGCATCCCATAGTCCTACGTGTATTATAATGCACTTTCCATAGTCCTGCATATAGTATAATGCACTTTTCTTAGTCCTCCATATAGTATAATGCACTCCCCATAGTCCTCAATATAGTATAATACACTCCCCATGGTCCTCCATATAGTATAATACACTCCCCATAGTCCATTATATAGTATAATACAATCCTCATAGTCCTGCATATAGTATAATACACTCCCCACAGTCCTCAATATAGTATAATACATCCCATAGTCCTCCATATAATATAATGCACTTTCCATAGTCCTCCACATAGTAAAATGCATCCCATAGTCCTACGTGTAGTATAATGCACTTTCCATAGTCCTGCATATAGTATAATGCACTTTTCATAGTCCTCCATATAGTATAATGCACTCCCCATAGTCCTCAATATTGTATAATACACTCCCCATGGTCCTCAATATAGTATAATACACTCCCCATAGTCCATTATATACTATAATATAATCCTCATAGTCCTCCATATAGTATAATACACTCCAAACAGTCCTCCATAAAGTAAAATGCATCCCATAGTCCTCCATATAGTATAATCCACTTTCCATAGTCCTCCATATAGTATAATACACTCTCCAATAGATCTCAATATAGTATAATGCATCCCATAGTCCTACATATAGTATAATGCACCTTCCATAGTCCTCAATATAGTATAATACACTCCCCATAGTCCTCAATATAGTATAATGCACTCCCCATAGTCCTCAATATTGTATAATGCATCCCATAGTCCTCCATATTGTATAATGCATCCCCCATAGTATAATGCACCCCATGGTCCTCCATACAATATAATTCACCCCATAGTCCTCAATACAATATAATGCTGTCCCCATATAGTACACATAGTATAATGCACTCCCCAAAGTCCTTGATATAGTATAAAGTACTCTCCACAGTCTTCGATAGAGTATAATGCAGTCTCACAGGAGTATAATGCAGCCCCACAGGAGTATAATGCAGCCCACTGAATATAATGCAGCCCCATAGAATATAATACACCCCGCGGAATATAATGCAGCCCCACAGGAATATAATGCAGCCTTACAAGATTGTAATGCAGCCCCATAGGAGTTTAATACAGCCCGCAGGAGTATAATGCAGCCCCCATAGAGTATAATGCAGCCCCATAAAGAATACTGCAACCCCATAGTCCTCCAGTATTATGGCCACCACGTACTCACTGATTTTAAAAAAAAAGATACATACTCACGTCTCCTCATTCCCCCGCTGTTCCGGTCTCTGCAGTGCGTCAATTCAGTAGCTCCTCTGCCCGATACAGTGTGGCACATGATGAAGTGTCATCATCATGTCCGCTGCATCAGACACAGAGGGGGAATGATGTGAGAGGGAGTGTCATCTGACACTCTCTCCTGCATCATTGCTTTAAACTGTATCGGCATCTATAATGCTGATACAGTTGAATGCAGGGGATGGGGTTCTGGGCCCTCCTGATTCACGGGCCCCATAGTGGCTGTGTGGTGAGTTGCTATTAGTGGCACGCCACTGGCTGGGGGCCTCTGGGGGAGTGAAAGCCCTAAGCAAATGCCTAGTTTGCCTGCCCCTAACACCAGCCCCGACGATAGTGATGGGACATACATTTTCAGCTTCAGGACGAATCAGGGAAGAAGATGCATATTTTCTCATAACTGTAAACCCAGCCTATAAGCCACAAATCAACAGTGGGCAGAACACTTACAACAGTCAGGTCATGTTTAGTCTCTGGGTAACAGTAAAATCATAATAAAATATATAGCGGCACTTTTGAACTTCTGAGATCATCCAGAGAGGAGTTATCGCATAGTTTGGGAATTTCATAAAATCCTGAATGGCTGAGAACAACCCACAACCCGGCCCATGTGAGGTCATCAAGAGGGAGTATGTGGGTGTAACTCAGGTGCTGATAAAAGGTCAAGCTGAATTATGATCTCTGTTCCTGTAGAGAAATACACATCGTGTATGCATGAATCCTGTTAACTGAACGTCCCCAGTTGAATTGCTCTCCTTCGGCTAAGTTGACTCATCTGTGTGAGTGGCGTAGTAAATTTATTTTGTTTTATCCATTTTATTTTGTGTAACAATACATGCTGTATTGTTTTGTCCCCTATGTAAAATCTTCAGTATATTTTTCATAAACATTGCCTCGTTTTGGATAAAATATAAAATTTAATAGTTCTGTTCCTTTTTTTCTCTAAACCGCACCCCGAATCCATACACTACCTACCAGGCCTCCAGTCAGCCTGTAAATATTACTGGTGCTGGCAGCGAGAAGTATTTGGGTTATCGTGGAGTTCGTAGTTACCATACCGAGGGTATATACACATATTCCAGGCATTGGAATCGGTGGTTTATATATCATACGCTCAATCGTGTAATTGCCTGGACAACAGGGTGCAGCAGAGAGCTGTTCGCGCCAAAGATAACTGCATGGGTGGTGGTTTAGTTATGACCCCCTGGGGGCAATCCTTGACAAATTGGTGGAGCGGAGGGATTCTGTGTGATCTCTCTGGTGTCATCCTTGACACCCATCATTCGAAAAAACTCCTGTGAGTCCTGCTTCTCCTGTTCACTTATTGAGAAAGCCTATGGGTCCTGCTTCACTCTTTTACACTATAGCAGAGGTTGAGCTGGTATATCATGAGCATTAGGTTTCTCAAGTCATTTTCTACTATAAAAGCACTGGAGACAAGTATTACACTAAAGCAAAAGAATGCCGATAGGATCAGTTATGAAAACAGTTGAATGTCTTAAGTAGAGATGAGCGGATAGTTTTTTGCAACTCTGGTCCACGGTCCAGGATAGTGCTCTCTGGCCATGAACAGGAGCTACACAAATTTTCTGCGTTCCAAGCTTCTTCGACCTAGTATGACATCATCTATGCAGCGCACAGGTAATGTCTCAACAGCACTTCTAATCATAAGCCAAGGAGGGCCTGGACGGTAAGGAGATACCTGCAGCTTGAGCAATGACCTGGACCATGGACTGGGGTTGCGCAAAGGGATCTGCTCATCTTTACATGTAAATTCGGAACGATGCTGAACTAGAGATCCTCCAAATAATATATAAAAAAAATCAACCACTTGTACCTTTATCTGTTTTGTGTCTTGTATACTATTCACCAGGTAGAGTGTATAATATGAGAGACTCAAATCAAACATCTCCAGAACGATTCATTCTCCTAGGCCTTTCCAGTGTCTTGTATCTCAAAGTCATCTGCTTTATTACGTTCTTGCTAATGTACATAACAACCTTGTCTGGTAATACTTTTCTGATCATTGTGGTAAGGATAAACTCAAAGCTGCAAATGCCAATGTACTTCTTCTTGACTAATCTTTCAATTATCGACATTTGTTTCTCCTCCAACATCGTGCCAATAATTCTAATAAATACACTATCCGATGACAGAAGTATTTCTCTCTTGGGATGTGCGCTTCAAATGTACTTCCATATGGCGTTAGGCGGCACCGAGTGCGTCCTTCTTGCCATTATGGCCTATGATCGATTTGTAGCCATTTGTAGACCATTACACTACCAAACGATTATTAACAAGAGAGTGTGTGCTTGTTTAGCTTCCATATCTTGGGCTGCAGGTTTCACCAATTCACTTATTCATACGTTGCTCACTTTCAAACTACCATTTTGCAAATTCCATGTCAACCACTTCTTCTGTGAAATGCCTCCTTTCTTTCCACTCTCATGTAAGGATACTCGTACTAATGAAATAGTCATGCAGGTTGCTGGACAGATCATTATCATGTGTGCTTTCTTCTTGACAGTAATTTCATATGTCCACATTATCTTCACCATCATCAAGATTCGTTCTTCCCAGGGGAGACAAAAAGCATTCTCCACATGCGCCTCCCACCTCACTGTTGTGTCTGTGTACTATGGAACCATTATGTTCATGTACCTGAAACCTCGCTCCACCTACTCTCCTGAGATAGGCAAGATCATGTCCATTCTATACACGGCGGTGACCCCAATGTTGAATCCTATCATCTACAGCATGAGGAACAAGGATGTCAAAGACACAATCAAAATTAAACTATTTAGGCAATCAAACCATTGAATCAAGAAACTGCTTGCAAACATTCAGTAAATAGAGGGTTTTAAACAACTTGCACATATGGATTTAATAAACCAGCATGGCTGGCCAATCAATCTTTTGTTCATGAAACATGGTTTTCCCGTCCTCCCACAACTTTAGAGAAAGCCACACCAGCCCTACTTTGTGAGGAACTGCCCGATGATGGAAGAAATAGCTGGGGACTAGTGTTGAGCATTCCGATACTGAAATATCGGGTGTCGACCGATATTCGCGGTATCGGAGTTCCGATACTGAGTTCCGATACTTTTAGAATATCGAATACCGGAATCGGAAGTTCCCATAATGCCTGCGCTCTGCAGTGTCTCTGAAGGATGACAAGCTGGATGGCAGCGCTCAGCTTACTGTACTTGTCATTTAGTGTTAAAGCATTTATTTAAAAAAATAATAGTGTTTTCATGCACCGTCTCTTTAAAAAAGCCGGCCGGCAATTCAGCAGCGGTATACACCGGTACCCGACAATTTACAACAGAAAGAATAGAGCATCACACATAGATTAGATAGAAACATGTCAGTCACATATATAAGAAGTACATTGACAGTGTTGCTTACTGTACGTGTCATTTAGTGTAAAGGATTTATTAAAAAAAAATAATAGTGTTTTCATGCACCGTCTCTTAAAAAAAGGCCGGCCGACAATTAAGCAGCGGTACCCGACAATTTAGAATAGAAAAAATAGAGAATCATACATAGATTAGATAGATAGAAACATGTCAGTCACATGTATATGACGTGGGGTCCCCCCTATTTTAATAACTAGCAAAGGCTAGGCAGACAGCTGGGGGCTGATATTACTAGCCCAGGAAGGGTGCCATGAATATTGGCCCCCTCCCAGGCTACAAACACCAGCCGTCAGCCGCCCCAGAAATGTCGCCTTCAAAGGATGCGCCAATTCTGGCACTTAGCCTCGCTCTTCCCACTGCCCTGTAGCGGTGGCAGTGGGGTAATAGAGCTGGGGTTGATGTCAGCTTATAATGCCAGCTGATATCAAGCCCAGGTTAGTAATGGAGAGGCGTCTATAAGACACCCCCATTACTAACCCCATAGGCAAATTTAAAAAAAAAACACAAACACACAGGGTGATGGGATTGTGGGGTTGATGTCAGCTGTGTAATGTCCGCTGACATCAAGCCCACAGGTTAATAATGGAAAGGCGTCTATAAGTAAAAAAAGAAAAAAAAAACACACAAAAAAATCTTTATTTTAAAAAAATTCCAACAATTTCCCTCTTTCATCTATTTATTTATTTATTTATTTAAAAAAACAAACCAGTCCAAATGGAGGTCCCACACTGGTCCATCATAGTCCACATGGAGTTCCAACAATGATCCCCATCTCTGTCTTCCAGTGTATGAAGCAACGTTCAGACAGCGGGGCTCTATAGTCTGAAGCAGCCACTTCCGGGTCTTGCGCTGTACTATGCCGGGTCTCGTGGAGTACTGTGTGAGAGTTGGAATAATGAGCAGTGACATGACCACGATTGACCTATAGAGCCTTGAGAATGAGGCTCCATAGGTCACTCGCGGTCATGTCTCATGGCCGATGATGTTACTGATTGGTCATGAGAGTAACGTCATCGCCCGTTCTCGAGGCTTCATATGTTACTCGCGGTCAAATTGTCACTCATCATTCCGGCTCTCATGCTGTACTTCGCGAGACTCAGCAGAGTACAGAGGAATTGACATTGGAATTGGCTGCTGCTCCAGTCTATTGAGCCCCTTTCTCTGAACAGGGCTCCATACACTGGAAGATGGGGATCGTCATGGGACCTCCATGTGGACTACAGTGGACCGGCGTGGGACTTCAATGTGGACTATGGCGGACTGATGTGGTTTTTTTTTTCTTAATAAGTGGGTGAAAGAGGGAAATTGTTGGGGAATTTTTTTTTCAAATAAAGATTTTTGTGTCTGTGTTTTTTTCTCTTTTTACTTACTCCATTACTAACCCGTGGGCTTGTACATCAGCACATTACACAGCTGACATCAACCCCACAATCCCATTAACTCGATTGCCACTGCACAGGGGCAATCAGGAAGAGCTGAGACTAAGCGCAAGAAATAGCACATCTAATGGATATCCATGGACCTTCCCAGATAATTATTATCAGCCACCATCTGTTTGCTTTGCCTTAGCTGGTTATTGACCACTTCCCAGCATAATAAGACCAGCTCAAAGCTGTCTGATTTCCCTTGGCTGGTTATTAAAAATAGGGGGGGATCCACACATCATTTTTTTCATATATTTTTTTACTTTTTAACAAATACAGTGAGCTACACATGCAAAGCACTGATACAATACTCCATTCAACTCCTGGTTAAAGATTATTATTTTTCATTTTAAGTAATTTTCGTATCCACATTTGTCTGCAGGGAAATTGCCCTGGTCTTACCTCCATTTTGCTTCTTTTTCAGCCCCTTAGACCTTACTACGGCCATTTTACAGGCATTTTACAGCACCAAGTCGATCAAGTTCGAACCAAACTTTGAACTAAAAGTTGGCCGAACCCGATGAACCTGAACTTCCACAGGTCCACTCCTCCCTAATCACGAACCATAACTAGAGCCCGTTCAATTAACTTGCATATGCTCTTGATTAACCCAATGTTTGCTGCAAGTATCATAAATCATTATTAGAGACTGTTACATTTTGTTGTGGATTCTGTAACTTGCATTTGCTCCAGTTAACCCATCATTTGTTGTAAGCATCAAAAACATTTATTAGAGTTGGTCCACATTTTGTTTCTACCTGCTGTGGACATTGCCACCTACATCTATGTGCTGATTTGAACTGCAGTTTTCCTCTCATTTTGTCCCCCTGGTTCTGTGGCTTCCAATGTGTCCTGCCTTGCTTGATTGTCTGCCATACAGCGTAGCCTGTTTTCCAATTCCTCACTGTTCCACATACCTTCCATGCTGTGCCAACATAGTGGTTCCTGGGGTCTATCCTAACTTGCCAGTGTGTAGCTTACATTCAAGTCTTCAAAATAGTTAGAGTAAGAGCTGCTAGGCACTACTTTTTGAAATGAACTCTGCAGCAGACACTCTTGAAAGAAAACTGTAGCGCCCCGAGGATTCGGTTGCTACCGGGGTATTGCACCTCAACCAGAGGTGTGGTATTCCACTCCCAGGTAAGGATGGAGTATGGACCAGGGCTCAGTAGCTGCATACACACACTCCTCATTTCCGGGGGACAGTTCGCAGATGCTCCCATTTATTACAGGCCAACTGACCATGTCCCTGGCTGGAGTGGGGAGGGGGCAGAGAACCCAGTGATGTAGGAGCAGAAGGGGATGGTTTCTGGAGCATAGGAAGGAGCTCATGGGTTGCAGGTCACCTGAGCTCAGACACAGAGAAGCAGATAAAAGGTGGGGGCCATCTTAGGTCAGTGGTCAGTTCTGAGAAGGAGTTCAGCCAGAGAGGGCTGATAGGGAGCTGTGGCTCAGCCTGAGCTCAGCTCCACGAGGCAGGCCTAGAGAGAAGGCCGGAGCCAGAGAGGAGAAGAGGAGAAGGAGAAGGAAGGAAGAAAGGTGGAGAGAAAGAGGAGTAGAAACAAGAAGGCAGAAGGGACCCTGAGAGAGAGCAGAACGGACAGTAACCGTTGCAAGCTCGTGTGATATCGGGTGAAGGGTCAGGCCGCAGAAGGGTACCGGATTCCCAAGTTGGTGGAGGTAAATTATCCCTCAGCTAAAGACCGGAGGTCGTGATCATCTTATGGTGTGACCCCCTGCTACACCCACTAGGAAGGCACCACATAGGGTCAGGGAAACCGGCGACAGGTTTCACCAAGAGAAGGCCCGAGGCAGCTGGACAGAAGTGTGGTCACTGGTGGGGCACGAGAGGCCAGAGAAAGGATAAAAGGGGGTCCTGTGCCATACTTCTGAATTGCCTGGGGGTTGACCGAGCTCCTCACCTGGTGGACGCAGCACGGCTTGGACAGTCATTGCCGGCAGAAGTGACTCGGATAACAACTGTGAGTAAAAGACCCTGGACTACATCACTGACTCTGTGTTATTTATGCTGCGTCTGCACCATCACCCCCAGCATCCTACTACACTGCCCTGAGGCTACACTCTTCCTGTGGGGAGTTATACTATCTCTGCTGCACACACCATCAGCCTCAGTGGACTGCCTTGTAGCGGCGGTTTATAATAGCCGCAATCCACGGGTGGCGTAGTCGGACATTTCATGGCTCTAAAAATAGACTGCCACAATTTGGTCTGACCACCCTGAGCCACGGGATCGGGTTGCCACTACTACCCCCAACATTGCACTGAAGCCCGGTTCCGGGTGCCCCACGGCCCAGGGGGCGAGTCAAAACCATATGATGGGAAGAACACAAGCTGTCGATGTAAAAGAGACAATGAAGTTTGCCCACTGGACTGCTCTGAAGAAGACCAATCTGCACATGTGTCCTCACATTCTTAAAGAACAATACAGAACAAGCAAATTTGTGTTGGTAGTAGGAAAATGGGTATTGGCTGTTATGCATCTACCTTCGCTTGGCAGGGCTTGATCACCTTACCCTACCACCACTGCCCTCTGCTGTGGTCCATGCCAGATTTTATAAGTGGTCCAGCATGCTCCCATGTGATTATCTGTGTGTCACCCTGGCCTGGATGCCACAAAATGTATTAAAGCTGTGTCTGAGAGCAAGGGGGAGGTTCTCTAGTCAGGGGAACATTAGCATGCAATGCCTCCTGTCTCAGGCCAGTAGGGGGAGCTGGCTGCCCCTATAAAAGCTGGTACTGGGGGCAGGGTTAGGTAGAACTTGATGGCCTGTCTCAGCACTGAGACTTGTCCCAGAGCAGAACAGGGACAGACAGTTGCACTGCACCTAAGAGGAAGTGTGGCAGGAGGAGAGCCACAAGCCAGAGACAAGAGGCGAAGAGAGCCTGTCTTGGCAGAAAGAGGACTTAATTTACCAGACTTTGGTGTCTGAGGCTGAGAGGATTCTACATCCTCCAGCAGATAACCAGTCCGCAAGGGACTGTATATTCCTTGGCCTAAGAAGCCCGGAGGCCCTGCCACAACCGAAGGGACCAGTAAAGCCGTACCAGGCTGGGAGCAGAAAGGAACCCAAGTCCCAGGCTCGGAAAGCTCGGAAACGTGGGCTGTTACCCTATAACGAGGAAATAGCCAGAAGGAGCTCAGAAAGCATGGTAGGCCTACACCCTCACCCTGACCAGGGCCAATTTCCCCGTTGCTCTCAGACATCCAGGTCCCCTCCTAGCTGGGACTGTTTGTGGGTCAATTTACCTGTTCTAGTAAAGACCCTGGACTGCAACCTGTTGTCTGCGTGCTCCTTGCTCCTCCAGCACTATCAGCACTGGGACTCTCACTACCATCACTCCCAACATCCACTACACTGCCCTGGGGCCGCACTCTTCCCGTGGGGAGTCACACCATCCCAGCTGCGTACATCATCAGCCCCAGCGGTCTGCCTTGCAGCGGCGGTTCCTAATGACCGCAAATCCACGGGTGGCGTAGTCGGACATAATCATCAGCACATAACGGACTACCACTGGCCTGACCACCCTGAGCCACGGAACCGGGTTGCCACTACTACTCCCATCGTTCCCCTATTGCCCGAATCCGAGTGCCCCACGGCCCAGGGGGCGAGTCAGCTTTGGCGTAGTCGGCAGGATTTCGTGCCCGCAACCACCGGGTACTGCGTGCCTGAAAAAGACTTTTGTAACTTACCTGTGGCGAAGTTTCCCGCCGTCCGGAGTCGTTTCCCGCCATCCGGAGCCGATTCCCGCCATCAGACGCCATCTTGGACCGTTTCCCGCCGTCTTCTGCTGTCTTCCTGCCATCCGCAGCTGTTTCCCGCCATCGGACGCCATCTTCAGGACGCCGCGCTGGAAGAAGAGGTGCGTGGACGTCAAAACCGCGCGAGATCCAAAGCTCCGCCCCACGCACCGACGCTGCGCAAGGTCCTGGAAGGGAGAGAGAGCGATGCTGACGTCATCAGGACGCGACACCAGGTCCTCGTCCATAGCAGCAGCAGCGGAGCCGCGGCCTACAGAAGAGGATCGTCGGAAGGTAGGCCACGCTTGACTAGGGGGGAGGAAGATGTCGGACACAGAAGCCCCCACTACCACCAACGCAGCTGCAGCAGCGCTGATGCCCTTTTCCCTGCCCTACATCCCTGGAGCGGCCTGGCTGCCCAAATATTCAGGGGAGCCCCATGCCCTAACTAACTTCAAGGAAAGGCAATACAGTTTGTTCCACGTTTACCCCCTGACAGAGGAACAGAAGGTCAGCATACTAACAGGGCAGTTAACAGCCCAAAGGGAGGTAAAATCATGGCCCACTGAAGAGAAAAGGACTGTGAAGGGTATTCTGGCCCGGCTGCGGGGTACCTTTGACACACGTACCTCCGCTGAAATTAAAATGAGGTTCTCTGGGTGTAAGCTGCGGGCACAGGACAGCATCAGAGACTATGCCCTAAATCTGCAGGAAACCTTGAGGGCGATCCAACAAACTGACCCTGGCAGTGTGCAGGAAACGGACAAACTGCTAACAGAACAATTCATAGAAGGTCTGCTGTCCAGCGCCCACAGGGCCCAAGCTGCGCCTCATGTTCTTTCAGAACCCCGACCTGACCTTTGCCCAATTTAAGGACAGGGCCATAAGGGTGCTCCGTGAATCTGCGACCAGTGGCTCTATAAACTCCCGGCGCCCTGCTCTCACCTACCACCAGGAGGCGGCGCCCTCCTCTATGGACCCCGTGGGGGCTGATGCACAGGCCCTGAACCAAGCCCCGTCGAAAGACCTGCACCACCAAGTCCAGGAGCTGACCAGGAGCGTCGCGGCGTTGACCAGGACCGTCCAAGCGTTGCAAGTGGACCCGGCAAGACCCATCGAGCTGGCTTCAAGTCCGGAGGATGTCCCGTGGCGTCGACCGAGGAGGATCCCGTCATTCCGAGGGAGGCCCACAGACCGCTACGCAGAGGATGGACAGCCCATTTGCCGTCGATGCAACCAGCCCGGACACATTTCCAGGTACTGTAATTTAAACGGGTCCAACCTGGGGCAGAGGGCCAACCCCCAGGCATAAGATCACCAGGCCCTTATAATTGGCGTGATAAGTACGTTGGGGGGCGCCCGGTTTTACCCGTGGTGCTGGACGGTATCCCCATGAGCGCCTTGCTGGATACTGGGTCGCAAGTAACCACTATCACTTATGTACTTTTTAAGCAGTATTGGACTGATGCTGATATCACACTGTATCCAGACAGTAACTTGAGCATCATCGCCAGTAATGGCTTACCCGTGCCGCAGATGGGGTTCAAGGAGATGACCATTAAAATTGGTAAAGTTGAACTGCCGGCACAGGGAGTGATTATTGTGGACATTGACCGTCGTGAAAGTCACCCTAAAATAACTGTGGGTACTAACGTAATTGAAAATTGTCTTTCAGAGGTAATTGTAATCTTACAACAGGTGGCGGTGAATGCTAGTTCCAGCCAACAGAGAGTGCTCAACAAGGAGATAAAAGCCCTGATGAGACGGCAGCAGGTAGAACTGTCTGGTGGTGAGATCGGTAGCGTAAGACTGAGTGACCCATTCCGCATTTCCATGCCTCCCAAAAGTGAAATGATGATCTGGTGTCGGACTCCAATCGGGTTGAGAGGTAGAGACTACCAAGCCATGGTAGAACCCGTGTACTCAGACAGCAGGCCCACCATTTTGACAGGGTGGTTGATGTCCGTCATGGGAGGGTGCCCGTCCGCATCCTCAACATTGGGGAGAGGGAAGTACACTTACCCAGGTACGCTACACTCGCCAAACTGTTTGTTGTCGAACACCAAGCTATCAGGGCCGTGGAACCCTTGCCTCCATCTCCACAGGTGGAGGGTAATGGCTCCCAGAAACAAAAGGAGGACTGGTGCCAGAAACTCCATGTGGGTGCTGACTCCACTCCCCTGCACCAAAAACAAGGAGTCTACCGGGTGGTACAGGAGTACGAGAGAGTCTTTAGTAAGCACCCGCTAGACTTCGGCAGAGTAAAAGGGATAGAACAACACATCCCCACAGGGAGCCACCCACCAATAAAAGAGAGGCACAGACCTGTACCCCCTGCACATTATCAGAACTCAAAGGGCATGCTAAGAGAGATGAAAGAAGCTGGGGTCATTAGAGACAGCTGTAGCCCCTGGGCAGCCCCCTTGGTTCTGGTCAAAAAGAAAGACGGCACCATGAGAATGTGCGTCGACTATAGACAAATCAACCGTATCACTCACAAAGACGCATATCCGCTACCTAGAATAGAGGAGTCTTTAGCCACACTAAAATCAGCTAACTTCTTTTCTACTTTGGACCTTACTAGCGGGTACTGGCAGGTTCCTGTGGCAGAGGCTGATAAGGAGAAGACCGCCTTCACCACCCCGATGGGACTGAGTGAGTTCAACTGTATGCCTTTCGGGCTCTGCAACGCACCAGGGACCTTCCAGCGGCTGATGGAATGCTGTCTAGGGCACCGAAACTTCGAGACGGTCCTCCTTTACCTGGACGACATGATCGTCTATTCGAAGACCTACGAGGACCTCGTCAAGCACCTGGCCGAGGTGTTCGAAGCCCTGGCAGGCTATGGCCTGAAGGTGAAACCATCGAAGTGTCACCTGCTGAAACCAAAGGTCCAGTACCTAGGGCACGTGGTAAGCGCGGAAGGAGTAGCCCCCGACCCTGACAAGGTTACGGCAATCAAGAGCTGGCCAAGCCCCTCGAACATCAAAGAGGTGAGACAGTTTATCGGGTTGGTAGGCTACTACCGAAGGTTCATCCCCGGGTTCACTAAGATGGCAGCTCCTATGCAGGACCTCCTGATCGGACAATCTAAGTCCAGGAGTCAAAAGCCACCCTTCAAGTGGGATAAACCGGAAGAGGAGTCCTTCCGCCAGTTGAAGATGGCCCTCACGGGGGATGAGATCCTGGCCTACCCTGACTATGGCCAGCCTTTTATTCTCCACACAGACGCCAGTAATGTGGGACTGGGAGCCGTACTGTCCCAAAACCAACAGGGCAGAGAAAGGGTGATCGCGTACGCCAGCCGGAAGCTGAGGCCCACCGAGAGGAACCCGGAGAATTACAGCTCCTTCAAGCTAGAATTCTTGGCGGTGGTGTGGGCCGTGACGGAACGCTTCAAGCATTACCTGGCCTCCGCAGAGTTCACCGTGTACATGGACAACAACCCGTTGACACACCTGGACAATGCAAGACTGGGTGCCCTAGAACAGCGGTGGATGGCCCGTCTCTCCAACTATGACTTCGTGATCAAGTACCGGGCCGGCAAAACCAATGCCAACGCTGACGCCCTATCGAGGATGCCTCACTTACCTGAAGGTGACGAAGACCCAGAAGAACTGGAGGAGGTAGAACTCCCCGCGTTTCACCGGTATGGAGCCGCTCAGTACTCCCACCACGTGAAGGAGGAGGATCTAACAACCGTGATGATAAATCCCCTACCTCACCACAGCTGGGCCGAGACCCAAGATAGTGACCCTGCCATCCGCCTGGTGAAAGATCTGCTGACCCAGGAAGATGCCCGCATAGATCCGGATGCTCCAGAGGAAGCCAAGCAGCTATGGAAAGAGAAGAGCAAGCTGTTCCTCTACGAAGGCAAGTTGTACAGAAGGATTGTCAACCACCGGACGCACGAGCTGACCTGGCAAGTCGTGGTCCCAAGGCGGGATGCAGCTATGGTCCTGGGGGCTTACCATGACAGAGCGGGACACTTCGGTTGGAAGAAACTGGAGTTCCTGCTAAGAGGAAGGTTCTTTTGGGTCGGCATGAGAGGAGCTGTAGAAAAGTGGTGCAGAGACTGTGGCCCTTGTCACCTGAGGAGGAAGGACCGCACCAGCCAGAAGACACCCTTGAGGCCCATTGTCACCACGCAGCCTCTTGAGCTGGTAGCTCTGGACCACGTCAAATTGGCTCCAAGCCGGTCTGGATACATCTATGCCCTGACAATCGTGGACCACTATTCCCGTTTTCTAGTGGTGGTCCCGGTAAAGGACTTGACAGCCCAAACAGCGGCCTGAGCCTTCCAGCAATATTTCTGCCGTCCACACAGGTATCCGGAACAGGTCCTGACAGACCAGGGTCCAGCGTTCGAGGCTGAAATCTTCCAGGAGTTCTGCAACCTCTATGGCTGTAAGAAAATTCGTACAACGCCTTACCACCCCCAAACCAACGGGATGTGTGAGAAGATGAACAATATAGTCATTGATCTCCTGAAGACGTTGCCCCTGGAGGAACGCAGCCTGTGGCCAGAAAAACTGCCGGACCTGATAGACCTATACAACAATATCCCGGTGAATGCTACAAACTGCACCCCGGCTTACCTGATGCGAGCTAGACCAGGTAAGCTGCCCGTAGACCTGGAGATGGGAGTCCTAATACCTGAGGACACCTCCCCGGATGCGGACTGGGATACGGAAAGGCAACTGCAGTACAAGAAGGTACAGGAGAGTGTGGAGAAGAGCCTGGCCCAGGTGAGAGAGAGGCAAGAAAAACTCTTCAATCAACACGCCCCTGCTGGTCCCCTAGAACCTGGTGAGCAAGTCCTAAAGCAAAAAAGAAGGCTACATAAGTTGGACGACCAGTGGGAAAGGGAACCCTACACCGTACTGCAGTCTGACCACGACAACCCAAAGGTGTGCGTAATCACCAAGGACGGAGGAGAAACCACTAGTGTCGTCTCCAGAGACCACCTCAAAATATGCCCCGAGCAACTCCGTAGTGCAGAAGAGGATCAGAGTGACCTTGAACCCGCAGAGGACAAGGAAGAAATGATCAGCACCTTTCTCGGAGAGTTCCCTCAGTCCTGGACTCGCATAAATGATGCCATAGTGGTACCCATCCTGCATTTCCTGCAACCGGCACAGCAACACCCAACACCAGAACTGGAAGGTGAAGAGGAGCAAGCGGTTCCAGAGGCAGAAGAGCCTGTACCAGCAGCCCAGGAGAGTCAACCCTCTGCTGACAGTGAGCCTGCCATGCCTGCGGTAAGCCAAAGGACCCGCAGACAGCTGCCTGCCCTACCTGTACACCCAGCTGGTAGCTGTACCCCTAACGCTAGTGGGGAAAGCCAGGTTGGTCCACCACCAGACAGTGGGCTACGTAGATCAGCCAGGAGCACAAAGGGGCAGATACCCGCTCGCTGGAGAATATAGAGTGTACTAAAATTGTAAATAACCCTGTTGCCAAATGTTGAATCATTTGCAAAGTTACATGCATGTTTGGTAATTCTGTGTTTCAGTTTCTTGCAGCTACCGTAAGGACTCAAAGGTTATGGACGTTTTATAACCGGGACCTTGTATGGACTGCGTTCGGAGCCTAACCCAGGAATGAACTAAGACTGTGAAGGACTTGGGGTAGGACAGACCCCCACCTGGTTAAGGCTCCCCGTTGTATTGGTGATATGGACACCCGGTCACAGGCCACACTGTGACCTTAAGAATTCAATCTGTGCGTCCTTTGTCTATTAATGTTTTATAGTTATGCATATTGTCTTTGTGTATTGTTTAGTCCCGGAGTACTAAATTTCACTAGAGGGGAATGTGTCACCCTGGCCTGGATGCCACAAAATGTATTAAAGCTGTGTCTGAGAGCAAGGGGGAGGTTCTCTAGTCAGGGGAACATTAGCATGCAATGCCTCCTGTCTCAGGCCAGTAGGGGGAGCTGGCTGCCCCTATAAAAGCTGGTACTGGGGGCAGGGTTAGGGAGAACTTGATGGCCTGTCTCAGCACTGAGACTTGTCCCAGAGCAGAACAAGGACAGACAGTTGCACTGCACCTAAGAGGAATTGTGGCAGGAGGAGAGCCACAAGCCAGAGACAAGAGGCGAAGAGTGCCTGTCTTGGCAGAAAGAGGACTTAATTTACCAGACTTTGGTGTCTGAGGCTGAGAGGATTCTACATCCTCCAGCAGATAACCAGTCCGCAAGGGACTGTATATTCCTTGGCCTAAGAAGCCCGGAGGCCCTGCCACAACCGAAGGGACCAGTAAAGCCGTACCAGGCTGGGAGCAGAAAGGAACCCACGTCGCAGGCCATACAGGCGAGAATACACGGAAAGCTCGGAAACGTGGGCTGTTACCCTATAACGAGGAGATAGCCAGAAGGAGCTCAGAAAGCATGGTAGGCCTACACCCTCACCCTGACCAGGGCCAATTTCCCCGTTGCTCTCAGACATCCAGGTCCCCTCCTAGCTGGGACTGTTTGTGGGTCAATTTACCTGTTCTAGTAAAGACCCTGGACTGCTGTTGTCTGCGTGCTCCTTGCTCCTCCAGCACTATCAGCACTGGGACTTTCACTACCATCACTCCCAACATCCACTACACTGCCCTGGGGCCGCACTCTTCCCGTGGGGAGTCACACCATCCCAGCTGCGTACATCATCAGCTCCAGCGGTCTGCCTTGCAGCGGCGGTTCCTAATGACCGCAAATCCACGGGTGGCGTAGTCGGACATAATCATCAGCACATAATGGACTACCACTGGCCTGACCACCCTGAGCCACGGAACCGGGTTGCCACTACTACTCCCATCGTTCCCCTATTGCCCGGATCCGAGTGCCCCACGGCCCAGGGGGCGAGTCATCTGCATATGCCTATATAAGACCCACCAAGACACACACCTGTGTCTTGTTATTACGACTCTTAGTTTTCCTATGTCCTGTCTATCTGTGGTCTCCAGTGCTTCTAGCACCTGTTCTTTACCTGCTTTCCGGTGCTTTGTCTGCCTGCGGCCTCCAGTGCTTCTAGTACTTGTTTTCCATATGCATTGCCTGCCTGCTGCATCAATGCCCAGGATTCGTGTGCCCACTCGGACCTGGGCTTAGAGAATCCACCTCACAAGGTATGCACTATTACATTGTGTCAAAGTTCAAGGTGGAGCCTTGGTGAAGAGGAGCACCTTAACAAGAGATGAGTTTATGTGCACTTCTTTCAGCCAAGGAATGTTGTTGCTACAGAGAGTTAGAACTATAACTACTTAAACACAAGAAAGACAACAAGTTTAAGATCCCTAAAGCTTACATCCGCTTTCACCTGATCTCTCCATTAATACAGCAATCACCTGAAACCTTGGTTCTCTTTGAAATATTTGTGAATATTTTGGCTCACACACTGGCAGAGCCGGCCTACGAAGCTGACGTGGCTCAACTAGAATATACTTTTTCCAATGGCACAGTGCCTGAAAAGATATCATACCTGTTGGAGATCTTTGATGAGAACTAGTACCCGCCAAGATTATATAATATGACAAATAGAAGAAAACTTTTTTGGTCTACTTGTAAGTTTTTGTTTGTATTGGGGATTCCCTTCTCGGGGCAGCAAAGAATAAGACACAAGAGAGTTCCTTACAACTGCACAACTTTACTCGAGCTTCCGAGGCACAATATCTTCGAAATTTGCAACACCAATTTCTTTACTTCTTTCATTACATGCAGGCCTCTTTGGCCTCAGACAGGACACTGGCAATTGCTTTCTCTGGTTACTTCTTTATGACAGGGCGGCTTTCTCTTTTTCCCTTTCTCAGACTTTCTCAGCTAAACATCTTGAGCCTAAGGGGTAAAGTCTCTCCTTGTAGACATCAACATGCTTGAGATGCCAGTGTAAGGAGACTTAAAGGGCCTATAACTCTTTACTCTGGCACATCACTGTCCACAAGGAGAGACATTACCCCTTTGACCCCAGTCAGAGGCCTCTTGTGTTGCCGAATCAGATCTCTTGCTTTGCACTGAGGAGGGGTTACACTCTGAAACATGTGTCTGCAAATAGAGATTCTGGTTTGGCTTTTAACCTAAGTCATGTGGCAACCCTCGTGAAAGGGTCGATATTGACTTGTTTCTAGAACACAATCTGTGGCCAAAATGTGTAATATCGAACAATAAAATAACAAATGCTTATCAAACAAAATGTATAAAGGCTAATAAAGGAGCATTAAAACTACGTCCAGTTCTTGGATAAGAGGGTGATTGCAGTCTGTTTTCAACCCTTTTACAAGCAGCTATTTTGAGAACAGGAGAACTGTGCCACAAAATAATGTCCCCAGAACAATTGTTACAATAAAGTGGCTAATCCCGTTAAGATCTCCACAACTTGCCCTGAAATGTTCTAGTTTTGCAGTATAAAAAGACTAAAAAGAATGAAAACAGCCATAAAAGACTCGAAATAGGGGAAAGCTCCTTGCCGAAATGGGTTCTCCTTTCCCTCTGAATCTCTTTCCCCCCATCATAGTTCTTACTTCAATGCGATATCTAAGGGCTACTCTTTCCCAGGTGACTCCTTACAAGCTCATATATCAGTTATCCATAAGAAAAGGAAAGATCCACCCCAAAGTGCAAGCTTTAGACCTATCTCACTCCTCAATGTAGTTATTAAGTCGTTTGCAAAAATGATTGCATCCAGACTATCCCCGCTTTTAACGGATATTATCCATCCAGATCAGTCTGCTGGACACTAGTACTATCAAGTGCCTGTACCTGCCTCCCTAAGTTTGGTGCCAAACTAACTGTGTGTATGTGCATGTTCCAACCATGACCCCTGCGGTGGGCCTGAGTTCAGGACTTACTAACCTGGGTCTGGTCACTGTAACGCTACAGAGTTGTATCCGCCCAGCGGGCTGCTTGGGCAAGGGATAATGATTCTCCTGCCAACATGTTTGTCTCTGATACTGGACCCCTGGGATTTCGGCTGAGCTCTCTCCTGCTGACGTTGTCACTGTAAACTTCTCCCCTGTTCGTGGAACAGGAACCGGATGTATCCTCTGTTATCCGGTGCGGTCTTTGTCTCCCTTGGACACACAGTTCCGCGGATGGCGCTGGATGGAGATGCAACACATCCTCCTTCTTCCAGCTCTCACCTTCTTCTTCCCAAAATGGCCACCAGCAACCGCTTCCTGTGATGCACTACCTCCTAGTTACATGAACCACCCCCCAGCCTGGGCGCCATCTAGTGCTGTCAAAGTGCAGCTCAAATCAGGAGACCAATGGTCAGGAATCAGTGGCAACTAGTGTTCTCACTAGTGTTTAATACGGCAGACAACTAGTGTTCTCAATGTCCATAAATATTGCTATTCAAAAAGAATAGCATTTGTAAATCGAATGTTGTTGCAATGCAAACAGTTAATGGTGGGTGACAGTAAGCGGCATATTCCCCATCACCTTACACAATGGCATATATCAAGGGTGCCTACTGTCTCCTTTAATTTTTATACTTACACTGGAGCCCTTCCTTAGAAGGATTTGGTCCAATCCTAACATTATGGCCCTTATATTCACGCTTCTCACTACAAATTGCCGTCTATGCAGACAATCTGCTTTTCTTCCTTAATAACCTAGCTATTTCACTCCCAAACATGATGGCAGAATTGCATATATACAATGGCCTAACTAATTTTAAAATTACCCTTTCCAAATCAGAGGCCCTGAACATCAATACCTCTCCCTCTATTTTAGTGCCCCTGAAAGCCGCCTTTAATTTCAAATGGGCTAATTCAGCTTTAAAATACTTAGGGATACTATTACCAAGAGACATAAGCCTGACATACTCTCTTAACTTCCCTAAGCTTCTCCAACTCGTACAAAAAAACGCTCAAGATGGATGAGGATTGCTTTTACTTGGTTTGGTAGAAGCATAATCTTTAAAATGAACATCCTACCTCTGATTTTGTACATCATTCAAGCCCTTCCGATTTGGGTTCCCTTGTCCTTCTTCAGGATGCTTGCTTCGGTTCAAACCAAGTTCATGTGGTCTGGTAAACCTCCTCGTACCAGTAGAACCATATTATATCATTCTAAGTCCTCAAGGGGTATAGCCTTGCCATATTTCAGATCTGATTATGTAGTCTCCCACCTCTCTAGAATCCTGGACTGGTGTAGGAGCTGTGTGGGGAAAGCTTGGGTTGGGATCGAGCAAAACTATACCAAATATCCCTCTTATCCATCCCTTGGTTAGATCTGTCTTTGGTTAAATCACTTGAAACACATCCCATGATTGGGTCTACCATTGCCTCCAGTACTCATCCCAAAGTCCGTTCTTACATAATACTGTAATTCTCCTCTATTTATCCCATCTTGGGAAATCCCCTTTTCTACCCGGGGTTGGAGGATGAAGTTTTCATACCTACCTAATTAATGTTTGTTTTAAAGTGTCTCATTTTAAAGTGGGTCATAGTTGGCCTTCAATGGAACACCTTCTCAGCCTCTCTACCCCTTCTTCCCTGGGAACTTGGAGAGTTACTCAGTGTTCCCACTTTTTTTACTCTCTCTTAGACCTTTTTATAATAATGACAAGACGACTTTCAAAGTTGCTTGCTTGGGCACAGGATCTTTAAGACATACTTTATCTTTATCATAGTCCTTACCAACTGACCTCCAGACAACCTTAACATCTCTTTTATTTTCAAACCCAATGGGAGCGCGATTTGAGTCTCTCTCTTTGTTTAAGGATCAGTGGAGAGTGTGTCGGTCAAGCTATTCACAAGAGGTTGCTGTGAAGAATAGTATTAGTAAACTACAGGTCCGATATTTAAAACCTTGGTTCTCCGTCAGACGTATCACATATAACTGCTTTCCAAAATCAGTCATTTCTGGCTTCCATTTACATTTTGTTGCAGTGTGTCAGTGAAGATATTCACACGGGGTCGCTGTGAAGAATAGTATTAGTAAACTACAGACCCGCTTTTTAAAACCGTGGTTCTCCGTCAGACATATCACATAAAGCTGAGTTCCAAATTCAGCTATTTCTGGCCTCCATTTACATTTTGTTGCAGTGTGTCAGTGAAGCTATTCACACAAGGTTGCTGTGAAGAATAGTATTAGTAAACTACAGGCCCGCTATTTAAAACCGTGATTCTCCGTCAGACGTATCACATATAACTGCTTTCCAAAATCAGCCATTTCTGGCTTCCATTTACATTTTGCTGTGTGGGTCAATCTATTCACACGAGGTCACTGTGAAGAATAGTATTAGTAAACTACAGGCCTGCTTTTTAAAACCATGGTTCTCCGTATGACGTATTACATTGTTAAGGGAGGGCAATAACCCTTCACGGTTGACCAAGTGAGTGTCAAATTATTAAATTATTATGTTGATTGCAATCCACAGAAAACCAAACGGAAACAATGTTCTGTATTGGGAGCATTCAAAGAATCTCTGGTCCCATTTATTTTGCTTAGCATTTTTTATTGTTTTGAGTATATCAAATAGCCAATCAATCTACAGCCATACTACAATACTATTGGCTAACTGATGTTAGTACAATTATTACGGAAAACACATATATGGTCATATTATCATTGTTAGTTTGAAGCACTATGGAAATTTTACAAGGTCAAACCTGGCCTAAATAAGTTAGATAACAGTGTCTGACAAAATGTTCTCTTGAGAAACAGTTAGTGTGAGCGAAGTTCTATGAGAAGAGAAAGAAAGAATGTATTTATGCAAGGAGTGATAATAACATGATTTTAAAGCGAGTAGACAAAATGGAGTTGCTCTAGCATGAGTATCAGTATGTCCTTTACCATTCCAAATTCAGCCATTTCTGTGCTCCATTTACATTTTGTTTCAGTGTGTCAGTGAAGCTATTCACATGACGTCGCTGTGAAGAATAGTTTTATTAAACTACAGGCCTGCAAATTAAAACCGTGGTTCTCGTCAGACGTATCACATATAACTGTGTTTTAAATTTAGCCATTTCTAGCCTCCATTTCCATTTTGTTGCAGTGTGTCAGTAAAGCTATTCACACAGGGTCGCTGTGAGGAATAGTAACCTACAGGCCCGCTATTTAAAACCATGGTTTTCCGTCAGACGTATCACATATAACTGTGTTTCAAATCGAGCCATTTGTACTGAACGTGGAAAATATTGTCCTCCATTTAAAATGGGCAAGGTGCATGGCAAGGGACAGGGAAGTGGACGTGATGGTGCATTCAGAGGCCAAGGCCGTGGGCAAGCTGAAATTGTGCCACAACAAACGCTCACATCTTGTCGCTCGACCTTCCTGTCAGAATTACTAGGGCACCGGAGAACACCACTATTGAACAAAGAGCAGTGTCAAAAGGTTGTTGGTTGGATAGCAGTTAATGCTTCCAGTCACTTTGCCACCACCACCCTGTCTTCCACACGGTCAAGTTTCAGTAGCCGTGAGTCTGGACTGCATATTCCTCACCCTGATCCTCCTTCTTCCCACCACCCCGAGAGCCCAGAGACAACTAGTTCCACACTTGGACACTCAGAAGAGCTGTTCACTTTTCCATTTGTAGATTCAGGCCTCTCATCCGACCAGCTTCAAGCAAGTAAAGAGGAGAACGCGTGTAGTGATGCCCAAATATTTAAGCAGCCATGGTCACACGAAGGCAATGGTGGGAAACTGCAATTACTGTCGCAAGAGGTGGATGATGATGAGACACAATTGCCAGAAAGTCAGGAGGAGGACCAGGGTGAGGAAGTGGAAGACGATTTGGTTGATGATATAGTAACTGACCCAACCTGGCAAGTGGACATGCAGAGAAAGGACAGCAGCACACAGGGGGAGGGAGGCATAGCATCACAAAAGGCAGGAAGAAGCAGTGTGGTGGCCGCAGACACAAGGTGGGAAAGTGTTTCCCGTAACGCTAACACGACGGAAGTTGCCAGTACAACTGTTAGGTCTTCCCGAGTCAGGTTGTTTTTTAAAGACTCTGCAGATAACCCCAAAAAGGCCATTTTCACCACATTCCAGGTCATAATCAGCAGGGGTAGCAAAACTAGCAGCCTGACCTCCACCAGCATGATCAGGCACATGGCAGCAAAGCACCCGACTAAGTGGGCCGAACGCCAGGGTCCATAAACAGTGTCTGCGGGTGACACCACTGCTTCTTCTGCTGTTGTGCGTGCAAGCCAATCCCCTGTCCATGACGCATGCGAAGATGCCTCCCGCCCTGCACCTGTCATTGCACACTCTCAACTAGCAATATCAGCAAGCACGTCCACATCCTTGCCCCAGGGCAGCATTCATTTGTCCATACCCCAGTCCTGGGAACACAAGCGCAAATACGCAGCCAACGTCCCACAGGCCACACTACTAAATTCTCACATTTCACGAAAGCTTGCACTCAAAATGTTGCCTTTTCGGCTGGTCTAGATGGAAGCTTTCCGCAACCTGATGGCGGCGGCCATCCCTCGGGACTCAGATCCAAGCCACCACTATTTCTCCCAGTGTGCCGTCCCCGCATTACATGAGCATGTGTCCCACAATATTAGCCGTGTCCTCAACAATGCAGTTACTGGGAAAGTCCAGCTACCAACGGACACGTGGATAAGTGCTTGTGGGCAGGGACGATACATCTCGCTGATGGCACACTGCGCTAATATAGTGGAAGCCGGCACCCAGTCGGACCTTGGGACGGAACACGTCCTCCTGACGCCGAGGATTGTGAGCCCAGGGACAATCAGGGTTGCCCCTACATTATACAGCTCCTGCACCTCATGCTCTTCAGCCTCCATCTCCGAAATGACACATCAGTCACAAGCTGGAAGCACTGCAGCACTGCCTCGGCCAAGCAGCAACAGGCTGTGCTGAAGCTAATATGCTTAGGTGACAAACCGCAAAACGCTGAAGAGTTGTGGACAGCTCTGAAAGAGCAGGAAGATCTGTAACTGACCCCACTGACGCTACAGCCAGGCATCGTCGTGTGTGGCAATGGCCGGAATGTGGTGGCGGCTCTGAAGCGAGTCGAGCTCACACACGTACCATGCCTGGCCCATGTGCTTAACCTCTTGGCTCAGCTGTTTCTCAAAACCTAACCAGACCTGCCGGATCTGCTTGTCAAAGTACGCCGCCTGTGTGCCCATTTTAGAAAGTTAGCTACAGTTTCTTCCGCCCTTGCCGTGCTTCAGCAGCGTTTGCAGCTTCCAGCTTACCGATTGGTGTGCGGTGTCCCCACGCATTGGAACTCTACATGGTTGATGTTGGGAAGGATTTATGAGCAGAAGAGGGCAGTTGTTGACTACCAGCATCAACATGGAAATCGGTATTCAGGTCAGGCGCCACACATAAGACCTCAGGAGTAGACATGGATGTCAGACATCTGTACCATCCTCCAAAATTTTGAGGACTCCACCAAGATCATGAGCGGCGATGACGCCATAATTAGCTTCACCATCCCGCTTCTCTGTCTCGCTTATCACAATTAAAGACGATGCATTGCAGGCAGAGCACGATGAGATGGAGCAAGGAACCATACAGGGTGATTCCACACAGACTAGCCTCATCTCATCCCAACATGGATTGGGTGACAATGAGGAAGAGGAGGAGGAGGAGGAAGAACAGAAGCTAGTTTCCTGCGCTATAGACGGTACTACCTGCACAACTGTCATACCGTCTGTTCAGGGTGAATGTCCTAAGGACAGGGTGGAGGATGAGGAGGAGAGCATGGTCAGTCATCCTCTTGGTGAGTACACTGAAGTCTTGCTTGTTAGCAGTCTGGCACACATGGCTGAGTTTATGTTATGCTGCCTTTGCCATGACCCTCTCATTGTCCAAATTTTGGGTGACAGTCATTACTGGTTGGTGACACTTCTAGACCCACGCTACAAGGAGAACTTTCTATCTCTTATTCCCGCGACTTACAAGCCTTATAAAATGGGCCTTGGGCCGTGGCACCACTGTGCGGTTTTGACCTATGAGGTATTTCCAGCTCATAAACCATTGGGGCAGAATATACGCGGTTATTATATACCGCGGTACATACGGTATGTGCCTGGATGGGTGTCAGTTACTGTATAACTTGGACATTTGCCCTGGCCTGGGGTACTTATGGATGGGAGGGCTTCATGTCACCATCCAACACAAGATGTCAGTTGGTTACCTTGTGTGCCCCTTAATCGTGCGGTTTTCCCTGTTTGTGATGCGCACACCGGATGTGACGCTTGCGTGTCACGGCCGGCACCTGCGTTCCACATACCGGATGTCAGCTGACCGGAACCGGAAGTGACACGATCGCGAGTATAGCGCGACTAGGATTTAAAAGAGGACTTATCAGAGTGTCAAATGGCGCTGTCTGGTGAATGAGCTGCGCGATTGTGGGCAGCGTGCATACCGCATGTCTTCTCTTTTTTCCCCTGATGACTAGCTAAGGCAAAGAAACGCGTCGGGAGCGGTATTTTGTGATGGGCTGGTGACCCTATGAGACTTGGTCTGCCCCCATTATATGGAGCTATCTTTGAAGTCTGAGAGCAGGAACGGATATCAAAATTGGTGAGGATGTTCCATTTCTATATATAGCAAAGTTAAATGGTTACCATTGATAGGGTTAATGTTTCTGCGTTCTCATATATTGAGACACAATAAGTTGTTATAGTGTCCCGTAGGCTCCATCATTTTCTTTTTGCCACACTTTCTTGGTTGGGTCGGAGATACAATATGCTTATATGACATATATTTATATCTTTGGACGCAACAATACATGGAAGTATTTTGGCTATTTAATATCACAGACAGTATATCTGTGTTTTTTTAGGTCCTTGTATATTGCATATATTTTATCCAGTGGTAATAAATGTTAAGTTTTATATTTCTATAGCACTACACCTGCTTGTGTTTACCTTATAAAATGGGGCAGTTCCAGAAGTCCCTTGTTGCGTAATTATTTAAACAATTCCCATCTGAAAACGTTGGCGGCAGAGGAAACAGTTCGTTGGACAACCAAGGAGTACAGGCGAGAGAGACACTAATCCAATCCAGCAGAGGCAGGGGAACACTGTCAATGTTCTGGGACAGTTTTCTCAGACCCTCCCATTGCACAGGCCCTGATGCGTGGGGTACTCTCACAAGGAGGGAAATGTTTGGGAAGATGCTGAAGGAGTACCTTTCCGACCGTACCAATGTCCTCCGTGATTCCTCTGTGCCTTATAATTATTGGGTATCCAAGTTGGACACATGGCATGAACTGGCTCTCTACGCCTTGGAGGTCCTGGCCTGCCCTGCCGCTAGCATTTTGTCACAGCGGGTTTTTAGTGCCGCTGGTGGAATTATAATCGATAGGCGCACTCGCCTGTCAACTGAAAATGCTGACAGTCTGATTCTTATCAAAATGAACAAGGGCTGATTTGGGCCAGACTTCTCAACACCATCGAATGATAGCAGCGTAGCATAAACTCAAATACAGTGTCTTTTTTTCTTTTTTTTTGGGAGGTCTAACTCTATTCCCATGCACCTCTGTCTTCACACCCAGACATGGGTATATGCTTCCTTATTTTGTCTATATGCTCTTGTCCTCCTCCTTCTCCTCATCCTCATCCTACACCACCATATCGCCACCATAACTACCATATCACCATTGCATTCACTGCAGAGGCAAACAGAATGGGAGACCCACTTCCTAATAATGGGAACATTGTTTTCAGGAGGCCCTACGAACTCTACATCTCTTGCAAGGGGCATTGGCATGCCTCCAAATTTTTGGCAGTCATTGCAGTTACTGCATACGCAAGAACAGTATGAGAGACTCACTCCTTTCTAATGGGAACATGTCGACTGTGGCCCACCTCTATGTGTCTTCAAATTCTTATTTGTTTTTTTTCCAAAATTTTGGCAGCCGTTGCACTCACTGCATACTCTATAACTGTATAGCAGACCCGCTCCCTTCTAATGGGAACATGCTGACTGTGGCCCACCTCTATGTGTCTTTAAATTCTTATTTGGGTTTTTTCCAAAATTTTGGCAGCCGGTGCACTCACTGGATACTCTATAACTGTATAGCAGACCTGGAACATGTCATACTCGTTACTGAGGCCCACCTCTATGGGTCTTTAAATTGTTATAGGGGTTTTTCCCAAATTTTGGCAGCCGTTGGACTCACTGCATATCATATAACTATATAGCAGAACTGCTCTTTTCTAATGGGAACATGTCATTACTGATGTCCACCTCTATGTGTCTTTAAATTGTTATTGGGGTTTTTCCCAAATTTTGGCAGCCGTTGTACTCACTGCATACCCTATAACTATATAGCAGAACCGCTCCTTTCTAATGTGAACATTTTGTTACTGAGGCCCAACTCTATGTGTCTTTAAATTGGTATTGGGTTTTTCCCAAATTTTGGCAGCCGTTTTTCTCACTGTATACTCTATAACTTGTAATGCAGCAGCTTGCGGCATTACTGTAATGGTCCAGGGGGTGTGTTCTGGCTGACCATGTACCTCTCCCTCAGGTGACTGATCACATGACTGTGACATCATCACAGGTCCTGTGCACACAGAAGGACTGATCATATGACTGTGACATCATCACAGGTCCTGTGTGCACTGAAGGATATATAAATCCTGGTGCTTTTGAAACGGGGGTGAAAGGCATGAGGCCTGTTCCCTGTGTGTGGGACACCGTTAGCCTGGAGAGGCTAGAGAGAGAGGCTTAGAGATAGAGGCCTAGAGATAGAGGCCTAGAGAGGGCTGGTGAAGCCTGAAAGGCACAGGCTGGATCCCTGTGTGTGTGGGGGATCCCAGTAGCCTTGGAAGGCAAGAGGCTTGGAAGGCAAAAGTCCTGGAAGGCAGAGGCTGGATGTTGTGTGTGTAAACATACCAGTAGCCTTGGAAGGTACGAGGCCTGGAGACCACGTTTGGTGAGCCTTAAAGCCAGTGCAGCTGCAGAACCGCGCTGAGAGAAGCAGCTAAAACCCGGCAAAGGTAAAAACGCTGCTTGATGTGGACATTGATATTGTTACCTTGCTGAAGGCTGTATCTGGAGCCAAGTGGACATATCTGTCACTGGAAAGGCTCTTGGACATTATATGTGTAATATGTCGGTGAGCCACTGAGATGGAATATGTTATGAGCGGTTTATGATAAGTAATAAACTGCTGGATTGTGAAATACCAGAAAGACGTTGCATGTGTGCTTTAATTGACCCGGTGAAGCGAGTGCCCCCCAGCATGATGAATAGCGCTGCCATACATGTGGTTGGAGAATGCGGGCAACTGCAGCCTGATTGCTAGGGGCAACTGCAGCCTGGCTGCTAGGGGAAATTGCAGCCTGGTTGCTGGGGGTAACGACACAGGACGATGAGTGTGGATGCAAGCATCTTGCTGTGGCTCGGCGGGGTCACGAAGATTAAAGCATCTGGCTGTAACTCGGCGGGGTTACGAAAATTGTCCTCGCACTCAAACATGGTTTGCTGTGGCTCGGCGGGGCCACAAAAATTTTCTGGGGAGAGCGGTGTGAAGTGTCTAGTGTTAACAGTGTACCGCGATGGCTGTGAACGGAGCAGCAAATGAGACTGAAGCTATTGAGCGATTAAAGTGCCGGTTAAAACCGCAGCAGGTATTTGAGAAACGTCTACAGGACATGGTGCAGGAACGGCAGGAGCTGATGGCACCATATAGAATGGCGGCAGCGGACCATTATGTGAGTTATCCTGGGGCGCCGGTATTGTCCGAGAGTGCCCGGGGAGGTGATAAGAGAAGTTGTGAACTGGGTCCTAAGACTATTGCGTGGGTTTTTTCTAAAAACCCCCCTACAGGTGTGGGTGTCCAAAAGGGGGCAGAGTCTCAAAAGGGGGCGGATTTTCAAAAGAGCGTGGAGTATAGAAAACCAAAATTGGTTACTGGTTGTGGGTTGGTAACGCCTAAAAATGACAATTTGACCGTTGATAACGGGCTAGCTCCAGTAGAAGGGGTTGACGTCAAGGTGGGAGGTGACTTGTTGGTCCACAACACCATGGGGAGTGACACAGACCCCACAACTGATGGTGACACTTCGAAAGTAGAAAGAGATTTCAGTCAGGAGGAGCTAGACAAGGTGAAAAAGTCCCCCTCTCGTCGTCGACGGCGCAAGGGCCACAAAAAAGTTTCTCCTGTTGTCTTTGTTGAAAGCGCAAATAAAGAAAGTGTAATGCTGTGTGCCTTTATTAAGAGTGTGGATCCTCCTTTAGAAGCAGAAGAGGAGGTGAGGTTGCCAGTAGCAACCTCCGGTACAGTACTGAGACAGAAGGATAAGGATCCGACAGCCCTGAAAGAGGAGGTGGCCAGTCATGACCAAGAGCTGCAGCCTATAAGGCAGCAGTATCAGAGTGACGTGCAGCTGTGGCGCCCTGCTGCGCATTGGTGCCACAGATCCTAGAAGGGTGCATGGACGGAATCATCCACAAGAGGCCCTCGTAGCATTCACACACCTCCACCTTCCACCTCAGACCACCAGAGGGAGCCCGGATAGGGATATAAAAAGGGAAGGTGGAGCTAGGCAGTTCAGTCTGGTCTGAAGTCAAGTCTGTAAGGAGCTAGGCAGCCAGTCTAGTCTGGGAGGCTGTCTCGTCTGCAGTCTAAAGTCAGTCCAGCTCAGACTCAGGGAGCTCAGTTAGTGAGCCCAAGGCGTGCCGATACCGTAAGACCAGTGAAGAGTAGCGAGGCCTACTGCCAGTGTGAAGCCTAGTGAGGGCCCCGAGCGTTTCCGAAGGCAAGTGGACTAAGCGAGTTACATAGGGGGCAGAGGAGCTTAGCCAGCTCACCCCAAGACCACATACCGGACATCGGGCCTGCGTCTGCAGAGATCTCTACGACCAGCAGAAACTACCGGAACCCCTGGCGAACTACATGTCCCAGGAACACCAAAAGCTGATTGATATACTAGGGTCAGGAGTCACTGAGGCCCAAGAAACCAGGGAGTGTGATCTCCAACAGAAGGCCCTACCACCAGGTCAGCAGGTGCAAGACAGAGACCAAGTTAGGCCTAGCTCCAGGCAGGTCATAAACTTATCAGGAAAAGGCAAGAAACAGGAGGCCCCACACCCGCTCACTGGGGAGAGTCCTGAAATGCACCCTTCGCCCTACAGTGCCCTGGATCGTGCCTGCAAACACCACCAGTAAAGGTACTGAAGAGAACTGTTGTGTGTGCCTATTCTTCTTCCGACCCGGCTGGGTCCCCTATGTCCTGCATCCCTTCTCCTACACTGTCCTGAGGCCCCGCTCCACCTGTGGGGAGCTGTACGAACTAAGCTGCCTGATCACCGGCCTCAGAGGACTGTAGCAGCGCTAATGATCCTCACTAGACACCACGGGTGGCATCACGAACAATTTCCCCTTTCCCATACACCTTTCCCAATTCCTTGCTTTTAAGAGTGACCCCAGGGTACTGCCCCGGGAGCCGGCCACCGCGGCATCCCCAAAAGCAACAACAAGGCCCAGGCGCCGAGTCGTCCCCATCCCCTGCGTGTGTCATCTCTTCCTGGCGTCACAAACAGGATTCCGTGCACGCTGCAACGACGAAGTGTTGTGCCCATTGCCACCGGGTACTGTGCGCCTTTAATCAGAACTGTGTATTTAACTGTGGCGAATAACGCCGCCATTGTTGTGCCGCCGAGCGGGAAGAAGGGCGTAACCGCGGGAAACTGAGAGGCGTACCTGCTAAAGCGTGCAAAGACCCGGACACGCCCCATGCCTCGACGTCAAACCAGGAAGCGCCAGGTCCTTGTAGGAGCCCCGGTGAGCACTCTGACGTAGGACGCAAACGACGCAAGGTCCTGAAGAAGACCGTCACCTGCGAAGCTGCGGCCTACCAGAAGAAAAGAAAAAGAAGGTAGGCCACGGTTCGCTAGGGGGGCACCAGAATGTCCGAAGAACAGCACAACGCCGGAGTACCGGATAACCGCCCTGATCATCAACCCGCGCTCGGCGCCAAGCAGGCCGAAGCAGCCGCTCCACCTGCAGGGCTTGTAACCCCTGTCATACCCATGGCCCTACCGTACATCCCTGGAGCGAAGTGGCTCCCCCAGTACAGCGGCAAACCAGATACCCTGTCTGGATTCAAAAGGAAAATATGCGGTATACTGGACATGTACTCTATGACAGGCAAGCAAAGAGCCGCTGTTGTATTGGGACAATTGACTGGTGCTGCGGAGCGAGAAGTAGAAACCTGGTCGGCCGCAGAACGGGAGTCAGTGTCCGCAATCTTTAAAGAGTTACAGACTGTCTTTGAGAATCGTACTGAGACAGACCTCCGGATGAGGTTCTACAACTGCTCTCAGCAACCGAAGGACAGTGTTCGGGACTATGCCTGTCGTTTACAAGGGGCCCCGCGAGCTCTGAAACAGGTTAGTCCAACCAGCATCGATAATGAAAATAAAATGCTGAAGGAACAGTTTATCCGGGGACTGAGGTCCCAAGAGGAGAGCAGGACTGTGCGTTGGTGGTCCCTGGATCATCCAGATGCCATCTTTGACACCCTTAAGGATATGGCTATAAAAGGACTGCAGCCCCTGGAGACAACTGCTATCCAATGTTACCAGGGTGGGGCCACCCCAGTGCCTGCAGCATCCACCTTTTTCCCTAGTGAGCTGGACAGCCTGCGCTCTGAAGTGCATCAGTTGAGCAAAACCCTGACCACTGTATTGAGTGCCCTGCAGCTGCGGACGGAGCCCGAGGAGGAAGGAAGAATCCTGCTAGCCGACAGCCCTGAGGATGTCCCCTGGATGAGAAGGAGGAGGAGGACAACGCCACCCCATGGGAGGACCAGCGACCAACGCCGCCCGCCGAGGGACCCTGTCTGCCACCACTGCCACAAGACAGGTCACGCCATCCAGAGCTGTCCTTTAAATGAGAAAACCCTGGGGCCGAGGGCCGACACCCAGGAGTAGACCCCTCAGGCCTATCAAACTGGTACCGCAGGTTCGTGGGAGGAAGACCTTTCCTGTCCATTGCGCTGGACATCATCATGACACCCGCTCTGCTGGACACAGGATCTCAGGTAACCATCATGCCTGATGTCCTCTACAAAAGGTTCTGGTCCAAAGACGAACTTCACCCGCCAGATCCCAATCTTTCCGTGTATGCCTCAAACGGCCTCCCCCTTAACCTAGTCGGAGTTAAGGATGTGGCAGTAAAGGTGGGAAGAGTGGAACTGAAGGACCAGGGACTAATTGTAGTAGAGACTAATCCTGATGACACAGACTTGTATATGGTACTTGGCATGAATATTGTTAGTAACTGTTTGGGAGAAGTGTTGTTCTTGCTCCAACAGCTGACACTGCCTGACCAGGGCAGAGGAGGGCGCTCCAGAAAGAGATCCGAGCCCTTATGTACCAGCAACAGGTAAAGCTAACCGGCGGTGAAATTAGTAATGTACGGGTGACAGACCCGGTACCCATTGTGATTCCCCTGATGAGTGAAATGCTGATTTGGTGTAGAGCAGCAATAGGTCTCAAAGGATGGAGCTACCAGGTGGTAGTAGAGCCCCTTAGCTCAGATCATAGGCCTACACTCTTAACTGCCAGAGGGGTAGTGGATGTACGCAATGGGAGGGTGCCCGTACGCCTCCTAAACTATGGGGAGGATGAGGTTAGATTACCACGCTATGCCACTGGTGCCAAACTGTACACAGTAAATAACAACTCCATACACACGGCGGAGTCCTTAACCTCACCAGACGAAGTGGAGGATAATGACCCGGCAACCCAGGTGGAGGATTGGTGTCAACAGCTCCATGTTGGGACAGACACCACTCTTGCCCATCAGAAGCAGGGTGTACATTGGGTGGTTCAGGAATATGACCAGGTATTCAGTAAGCACCCACTTGACTTCGGGAGGATTAAGGGGGTTCAACACCATATCCCCACAGGTGACCATCCACCCATCAAAGAACGTTACAGGCCTATACCACCAGCACACTACCAGAAGGCGAAGGAGATATTGCACGACATGAAGAAGGCAGGGGTAGTGAGGGATAGTTGTAGTCCCTGGGCAGCTCCCCTAGTTCTAGTCAGGAAAAAGGACGGAAGCATGAGAATGTGTGTAGATTACAGACAAGTAAATCGCATTACACATAAAGATGCATACCCTTTACCACGTATAGAGGAATCCCTGGCTGCCTTAAAGTCTGCAAATTGCTTCTCCACCCTTGACCTCACTAGTGGGTACTGGGAGTTCAATAGTATGCCGTTCGGACTCTGCAACGCCCCCGGAACGTTCCAGAGATTGATGGAGTGCTGCCTGGGTCACCGCAACTTCGAGACTGTACTACTATACCTGGACGACGTGATAGTGTACTCCAAAACGTATGAGGACCACTTGAAGCACCTGGCGGAGGTATTTGAGTCGCTGTCCCGGTATGGGATGAAGCTGAAGCCCTCAAAGTGCCACCTGCTCAAGCGAAAGGTAGAGTACCTGGGGCACATTGTTAGTCCAGAGGGAGTAGCACCAGACCCGGAGAAGGTCACTGCCATCCAGTAATGGCTGGAGCCAAAGAGCCTCAAGGGGGTACGTCAGTTCCTGGGACTAGTCGGGTATTACCGGAGGTTTGTGAAGGATTATACCAAGAAAGCGGCGCCTTTGCAAGATCTCCTGGTAGGACAGTCCGGAAGAAGCAGAAACCACCTGTTCCAGTGGGGTAAGGAGAAAGCTGAATCCTTTGAGGCGATGAAGGGGATCCTGACCGGCGAAGAGATCCTAGCCTACCCTGACTACAGCCAACCGTTCCTGCTGTACACTGATGCCAGCAACGAGGGATTAGGAGCTGTACTGAGTAGAGATGAGCGTTGTTCTACTCGAACTGTTCGCCAATCTCAAATTCGAGCTGTTTTGGGCGGTGTTCGAGCCGGTCGGCGAACACGAACAATTTGAGAAAAATTCGGCTGTTCGAGGTTATGTTCGATAACTGTTCGTGCACCAAAATCATAACTGGATTTTTTCTCAGTAATGATGAAAATTAATGTTAATACGCAGTTTGAGTGTACAGCGGGGCGGGGGGAGGGGCAGGGGATGGATCTCTGCAGGAACAATGAAGATCTCCATTTTTTTTTCTCTTTCCCGCATTTGCAGTGGGGAGGTGCAATCTGTCAGCCTATCAGCAGCGCACACACGGAGCGAAGTGCTTTTTTTCACACAAGCAAGGGCATGTGTGATTGGCAGTGTATGTCACATGTCCTTGCCCTATAAGACCAAGCCATTTTCCCCGTCGCCACCATTTTCTCACTGCTGCAGCTGCGTGTTAGACGGCACCGCTGTTGCTGTGTGCGCTATACCTTGTTAATTTCAAGCCAATTTTCGCACAAATATACAGATAGCTTGGGAGTAGGGAATAGTTGTGATTGCAGTCCTTTTAAGGACTAGGTTACAGCATTTCCTACGACTTTTATCAAGCAGGTCTGTGCTCTTAAATAGATAGATTGTGGGAGTAAAGACTAATTGTAATTGGAGTCATTTTCAGGACTAGGTTACATCAGTTCCTATCAGTTTTTGCCAGGCAGGTCTGTGCCAGTGCTGTGCAAGTTTTTTTCACAGCATTTGGCTGAATCTAGCAAAGCTAATCCTTTTTGGCCTATTGCAGAGTGTGTTAGTCAGTGGAGTAGCCTATCTGTGTTGCAAGATATACCACCTGTGTATAGAATACCAATTTTTTTACTGCACCTAGTGAAGTAAAATCTTTTGGGCATAGCATCATTCTATTAGTCCATCTATACTGACCTCCATCAGGTTGCAAACTGAATATAATTTTTTTCTGCATCTAGCTCTGAAAAAATATTTGGGCTTCTAGCAGTGTGTGGGACTTGGTCTATTAGTCCATCTATACTGACCTCCATCAGGTTGCAAATTAAAAATAATTTTTTTCTTCATTTAGCTCTGAAAAAATATTTGGGCTTCTAGCAGTGTGTGGGACTTGTTCTATTAGTCCTTCTATACTGACCTCCAGCAGGTTGCAAATTGAATATAATTTTTTTCTGCATCTAGCTCTGAAAAAATATTTGGGCTTCTAGCGGTGTGTGGGACTTGGTCTATTAGTCCATCTATACTGACCTCCATCAGGTTGCAAATTAAAAATATTTTTTTTCTGCATCTAGCTCTGAAAAAATATTTGGGCTTCTAGCAGTGTGTGGGACTTGGTCTATTAGTCCATCTATACTGACCTCCATCAGGTTGCAAATTAAAAATAATTTTTTTCTTCATTTATCTCTGAAAAAATATTTGGGCTTCTAGCAGCGTGTGGGACTTGTTCTATTAGTCCATCTATACTGACCTCCATCAGGTTGCAAATTAAAAATAATTTTTTTCTGCATCTAGCTCTGAAAAAATATTTGGGCTTCTAGCAGTGTGTGGGACTTGGTCTATTAGTCCATCTATACTGACCTCCATCAGGTTGCAAATTAAAAATAATTTTTTTCTGCATCTAGCTCTGAAAAAATATTTGGGCTTCTAGCAGTGTGTGGGACTTGGTCTATTAGTCCATCTATACTGACCTCCATCAGGTTGCAAATTGAATAAAAAAAATTTCTGCATCTAGCTCTGAAAAAATATTTGGGCTTCTAGCAGTGTGTGGGACTTGGTCTATTAGTCCATCTATACTGACCTCCATCAGGTTGCAAATTAAAAATAATTTTTTTCTTCATTTAGCTCTGAAAAAATATTTGGGCTTCTAGCAGTGTGTGGGACTTGTTCTATTAGTCCTTCTATACTGACCTCCAGCAGGTTGCAAATTGAATATAATTTTTTTCTGCATCTAGCTCTGAAAAAATATTTGGGCTTCTAGCGGTGTGTGGGACTTGGTCTATTAGTCCATCTATACTGACCTCCATCAGGTTGCAAATTAAAAATAATTTTTTTCTGCATCTAGCTCTGAAAAAATATTTGGGCTTCTAGCAGTGTGTGGGACTTGGTCTATTAGTCCATCTATACTGACCTCCATCAGGTTGCAAATTAAAAATAATTTTTTTCTGCATCTAGCTCTGAAAAAATATTTGGGCTTCTAGCAGTGTGTGGGACTTGGTCTATTAGTCCATCTACACTGACCTCCATCAGGTTGCAAATTGAATAAAAAAATTTTCTGCATCTAGCTCTGAAAAAATATTTGGGCTTCTAGCGGTGTGTGGGACTTGGTCTATTAGTCCATCTATACTGACCTCCATCAGGTTGCAAATTAAAAATAATTTTTTTCTGCATCTAGCTCTGAAAAAATATTTGGGCTTCTAGCAGTGTGTGGGACTTGGTCTATTAGTCCATCTATACTGACCTCCATCAGGTTGCAAATTAAAAATAATTTTTTTCTTCATTTAGCTCTGAAAAAATATTTGGGCTTCTAGCAGTGTGTGGGACTTGTTCTATTAGTCCTTCTATACTGACCTCCAGGAGGTTGCAAATTGAATATAATTTTTTTCTGCATCTAGCTCTGAAAAAATATTTGGGCTTCTAGCGGTGTGTGGGACTTGGTCTATTAGTCCATCTATACTGACCTCCATCAGGTTGCAAATTAAAAATAATTTTTTTCTGCATCTAGCTCTGAAAAAATATTTGGGCTTCTAGCAGTGTGTGGGACTTGGTCTATTAGTCCATCTATACTGACCTCCATCAGGTTGCAAATTGAATAAAAAAATTTTCTGCATCTAGCTCTGAAAAAATATTTGGGCTTCTAGCGGTGTGTGGGACTTGGTCTATTAGTCCATCTATACTGACCTCCATCAGGTTGCAAATTAAAAATAATTTTTTTCTGCATCTAACCCAGCCAATAGTTTTGGCCTAATACCACAGTTTGGCCACTCAGCTCTGCTCGGTTACCATCCATTGTTTTTTTGTGCAAACAACTCCAGAGTTGTGAATTAGTTAACCACCAAAATGAGTGGAAAAAGGCCTGCTGCTGGTGGAAAGGGGAATAGGCGTGTTGGGAAGGGGAAAAAAGGTTGTGTCCGTGGGGTAGGTGCAGAAGAAAGACCATCTTCCAGCCAAACTAAAATGTCTACTTCTTTTAGCGGACAATGTGATAAGATCCCTTTCTTACGGCCACGCCAATCGCTACAAATTCCAGATGAGGCACAAAAACAGCAGGTGCTTCAACGGATATCAAGTGCTCCTTTAAGTGGGCTCTCCTCCACATCAACTTCAACATCACAAATACTCCAGTCCTCAAAGGTGTCACCCAAATCGCACTTGCTTCCTCACAGCTCCCAAATCTCCAGCTGCCCGTCTGAGTATGAGGTAGAACAGATGGTTGAGTCTGCAGAGCTGTTTACTCATACTATAGCCTGGGAATCAGAGGTCGACTCCAGCGCTTCTGTGAATCCAGACGAGGAAATGATCTGCACTGATGCCCAGAATCTTTATGAGTCGGATCCAGGACCAGACGCAGAAGGTTCTGACCATAATGTAGACCCTCATTCCCAAACTGTAACTCCTGTTGGTGGAGACAATGAGGAAGACGATGATAAGACTCAAATACCTGATTGGAGCGACAACTTTAGTTTTTTGTCAGGGCAGGAACAGGTTGGCTCTGAGGACGAAGGGTGTGATAACGCACAGGGTGATGATGATGAGGTCGGAGATCCCACTTACTGTCAACCCACAGTCAGCCAAGAGATGAGGTCAGCAGAGGAGGTGGAGGAAGATGCTAGTGACGACGAGGTCAGGTTGCGCCTTCCTGGACAGAGACGTAGTACTGGAAGCACGTCAACAACTGCATCCTCAAACACAACTCTGCCTCTCACCACAAGTCGTGGTGGCTCTTCAGGTCGCATGGGTGCTAAGCCTTGCATAGCCTGGGCATTTTTTCAGATCGATAAAGATGACCCAACTCGTGTTATCTGTAACATTTGTCAGCAAAAGCTAAGTAGAGGCCAAAAAATACATAGTTTGAGTACTTCATGCATGAACCGGCACATGGACATGAAGCATAAGTTGCAGTGGGAAGCTCAGTGTGCTACAATGCGGCCTAGCCGGCCGGGCCAACCACCGTCTGCCATATCTTGTGCATCCGCGGCCTCTTCATCCTCTGTGACTGGGGGGACAGCAGTCACACCTGTTTTGGGGCGCAGACCTGCCACCTCTTTACCCGCAACAGCCAGCGTGATTGGCAGGTCATCATTTTCTTTGGAGGTGGTAACACCAGCTGGTCTTGAGCGCTGTCCGACATCGATAGCACCACCTTTGGATCAAGGCAACCTAACATGTCCGCCTGCATCTTCCTCACAGACCGGCAGTTTGCCGGGGACACCCTTATCAACCCCGTCTAAGCACAATAGCCAGCCCTCGGTCCCCCAGATGTGGACAAGTAAAAGACCATTTCCTCCAAGCCATGAGAAAGCTAAGAGGTTGAATTTCACCATCTGCAAGTGACGCGCCCCCTGGGCCATATTCTTTAGGGGAATACCCGGAGCCGGATCAGATGGGGGTTGTAGTCTCCGAGTGGCTGTGACCCGGTCCGTGCCCAGGGTGTCAAGCTCAGAGTATGTGGCAGTCCTACAGATGTTACAAAGTTCGTTATGTCGACTACGCCACCCGTTGGATTGCGGTCACTACGGCCGCCGCTGCAGCAGGGTCCGCTGAGGCTGATGGTGTTGGTGCAGCTTTAGATGGTATAACCCCCAACGGGAGGGGTATGGCCTCAGGGGGTCAGGTGCAGAGGATGGGGGTTGTGGTGGTGCAGCATAGATGGTAATGAAGACAGAGTCGGGTTATGCAGTTAAGGGTATTTACTCACTGCTGATGTTCCGGTCACTCCAGCTTCAAGTGACCTCCCGAGCCGTGCTGCATCCACCAGGTCCTGGATCCAGCCAACCCCCAAGCGAGTCCGGAGCGTGACCCTGAGCTCTCCTTCTGTCCTTTCTCTGGCCGTCCCCACTAGTGATCCACCCAGGTCCAGCTCCATCGGGCCTTCTGTTGGGAGACCCTTGGCCTTGGGTTCCCTGACCCTCCACGTGGTATGCTTTCGGGGTGGATGTGGTGGGTGGCCGTGGCAGACGCTGCCCACGGCCTCCGGTCTCTGGCTGGGGTGTGTTTTTGCCCCCACCAGCTTGGGTTCCGGTACCCTGATGCCGACTCTTCACCCGTGGATTGAATTTGGGTTCTTAGAGTCCTTTCTTTTTACCCCCTCTGGGTCTCTCTTTCTTCTCCTCTCTCACTCTGGCTCAGGCTTCTCTGCTCTGCTCTTCTGCTCTCCAACAGACTCTTTGCAAAAGGCTGACTCACTCCTCCTCTACAGCAGACTGACCCTGATCTTTGATGGTGCCCACCTTATATACTCCCTCTATGTGTGAGCTCAGGTGACCAGCACCCAATGAGCTCCTATCTTTACCCAGGCTGCTCCCCCTATCTGCCCCTACACTACTTGGGATGTACCACCCCCCTCCCACTCCAGCCAGGAACAGACTCGGTCGTACCTGCACATTTCCAAGTGGGAGTACCGTCGGCCTGTTCCTCGGAAATGGGATGTATGTAGTGCATGCAGCCTACCGAGCTCAGTTCCACACTCCATCCTTACCCGGGAGTGGAATATCACACCTCTGGGTTGAGGTGCAATACCCCTGTAGCAGCCGAATCCTCAGGGTGCTACACAAGCTCTTGGCTACAGAAATGCTGCCTTTCCGCCTGGTGGACACAGAGGATTTTCGAGACCTTATGTCCGTCGCAGTGCCCCAGTACCAGATGCCCAGTCGGCACTACTTCTCAAAGAAAGGTGTGCCTGCGCTCCACCAGCATGTCGCACACAACATCACCGCTTCTTTGAGAAACTCTGTGTGTGACAGGGTGCATTTCACCACAGACACTTGGACGAGTAGGCATGGACAGGGGCGTTACATGTCGCTGACTGGGCACTGGGTAACTATGGTGACAGCAGGACAAGGGGCTGCTGTCCAAGTCTTGCCGTCCCCACGAGTTGTGCGTCAATCCTCTTTATGTCAAAGTTCCTCCACTGCTTCTGCCTCCTCAACCTCCTCTCGGTCTTCCACCTGCACCCAAAGCCTGTCTGGTCATGCCACAAGCTTTCTAACTGCGCAGAAGGGATCCTGCACACCTCCTTACTATGCTGGCAGTAGGGCTCAACGTCATCAGGCGGTTTTTACATTGAAATGTCTGGGAAATGTGAGTCACACAGCTGAGGAGTTGTGGTCAGCTCTGGAGAACCAATTTCATGAATGGTTGTCTCCACTGGACCTGAAACCAGGGAAGGCCGTGTGCGACAATGCTGCAAACCTGGGTGCGGCCTTTCGCCGGGGCAATGTCACACACGTGCCTTGTATGGCTCACGTGTTGAACCTGGTTGTCCAGCAATTTTTAGCCCACTATCCCAGACTAGATGGCCTTCTGCAGAGGGCACGGTCGCTGTGTGCTCACTTCGCCGTTCGCATCCCGCAGCTCAGCGACTTACATCTCTACAGAAGTCGTTGGGCCTGCCACTTCACCGGCTAAAATGCGATGTGCCTACCCGGTGGAATTCAACTCTGCACATGTTGCAGCGACTGTGGCAGCACCGACAAGCCCTGGTGCAATACGTTCTGACGTATAGCCTGGGCCAACGAGATTCAGAGGTGGGGCAAATCACGCTGGAGGAGTGGTCTCAGATCAGGGACCTATGCACCCTTCTGCACAGTTTTGAAATGGCGACGAAGATGTTTAGTGCTGACGATGCCATTATCAGCATGACTATTCCGGTGATTTACATGCTGGAGCACATGTTAAACAGAATTCGGAGTCAGGTGGTGGCACAAGAGGAGGTGGAGGAAGTAGAGGAGGAGGAGTTGTATGCGGAAGGGCTAACATCTGCAAGGTCCAGACGGTCGGCAGCACCAAGGCAGCAGGCATGTGAGGGTGGGGGAGATGATTTTACCAGGGCGCATGGTAGCAGCCAAACTAGTGAGGAAGGTGCAGGAGCCCAGGAAGAAGTGGAGGACGAACTGATGGAAGACTCATCAGATGAGGGAGACCTTGATCACATTTCTGTTGTGCGAGGTTGGGGGGAGAGGACAGAGGAAGGAAGCATGATTGTTACCTCGCCACCAACACAACAGGGACTTGGTGCTCCTGGATGCGCAACACACATGAGTGCCTTCTTGCTGCACTACCTGCAACATGACCCTCGAATTGTGAGAATTAGAAATAATCCTGACTACTGGGTTGCCACACTGTTAGATCCCCGGTACAAAAGTAAATTTGCAGAAATTATTCCTGCCATAGAAAGGGATGCACGCATGCAGGAGTATCAGCAGAGACTGTTGCAGAATCTTACATGTGCTTTTCCACAAAATACCAGTGGTGCACGTAGTGAATCTCACAGTTCCAACTTGCCAACCGTGGGACCGTCAAGTGTTCAGCACTCAAACCGTAACAGAACCACAGTATCTGCTGGTAACATCAATTTTGCGGAATCATTTCACCACTTTTTTAGCCCATCCTTTGCAAGGCCACAGGAGACAAGAAGTCTGACACATAGTCAATGCCTAGAGACGATGGTACAGGAGTATCTCCAAGTAAACATTGAAGCCACGACTGTGTCACTGGACCCTTGCTCTTTTTGGGCTTCCAATCTGGATAAATGGCCGGAGCTAGCCACTTACGCCTTGGAGATCTTGTCATGCCCCGCAGCCAGCGTTCTGTCTGAACGTGTGTTCAGCGCTGCTGGTGGTGTGCTGACAGATAAGCGCACGCGGCTCTCCACTGATAATATAGACAGACTCACGTTCATAAAGATGAACAAATCATGGATCCGAAACGACTTTTCTACCCCTGTGTCATCCTGGGGAGAGTAAAAGCTTGATGATTGGTTAAAATCACCCTACCAACCGTTTTAAGCTTTCAAATTACTAATCATGTTTATCTGTATCTTGACTGGAAAATAATTTGGGCTTTGTAGCAGTGTGCAGTACTGATCCTATTAGGCCATCTATAATAAGCTTCACCAGATTTAAAATTAAAAATAATTTTTAGCTGCATCTAGCCCGGAAAATAATTTTGGGGCTCCGAGATGCGCAAAACACATAAGTGCCTTCTTGCTGCACTACCTGCAGCATGACCCTCATATTGTCAGAATTCGATGTAATCATGACTACTGGGTTGCCACACTCTTAGATCCCCCAAACTTTTCGATCAACCTTTTCATTTTAATAAAGACCAAAAAAATGGTCATTTTTGAAATTATAAGCATTAGCAGGTTGTTAGAAACTGAAATCAAACAGTTTTCAACTCAAAACTTTATTCTAGGTGATGTTACATTTTCACATAGGACCCCTTGTTCGAAAGGAGCTTCTGAACTCTCTCGTCCATTGAATTTGTCAGGTTTTGGATGGTTTCTGCTTCAATTGTTTTGCATGAGGACAGAATACCCTCCCAGAGCTGTTGCTTAGATGTGAACTGCCTCCCGCCATCATAGACACTCCTTTTAATGATGCTCCAAAGGTTCTGAATGGGGTAGAGGTCAGGGGAGCATGGGGGTCACACCATAAGTTTGTCCCCTTTTATGCCCATATCAGCCAGAGATGCAGATGTTTTATGTGCAGCATGAGATGGTGCATTATCATGCAGAAAAATGATCTTGCTGTGAAATACACGGTTCTTCTTCTTGAACCATGGCAGGAAGTGCTGTTTGAGAAAATCCACATACATTATGGAGTTCATCTTTAGCGCCTTCAGGGATCCTAAAGGGGCCGACAATCTCTCTCCCCATGATTCCAGCCCAAAACATTACTCCACCTCCTCCTTGTTGGCGCTGTAGCCGTGTTTGCGTGGGGTGTCCATCAACCAGCCATCCTCCACTCCATTCATCTGGACCATCGAGCGCTGCACGGCACTCATCCGTGAACAAAACAGTTTTGAAATCAGTCTTCATGTAATGTTTGGCCCACTGGAGCCGTTTCTGCTTGTGTGAAGTGGATAGAGGAGGTCGACAGGATGGCGTATGCACAGCTGCAAACCTCTGAAGGACCCTGCATCTTGTTGTTCGGGGGACGTTGGAGGCACAAGCAGCTTCAAAAACTTGTCTGCTGCTATGACAAGGCTTTTTTGCCGCTGCTCTTTCAACCTGACGTAATTGCCTGTAGGAAAGAGTCCTCAATTTGCCCTTATCAGCACGCACACGTGTGTACTGTGAATCAGCTACATACTTCTTGATTGCCAAGACACTTCATCCTGATCATCGCACAATGTTGATTGTAGTCATGCCTTGACCTAAACACTCCACAATTTGTTGCTTCTCAGCAGCCGACACATCCTTTTTCTTTCCCATTTTGGCAGAAAATGTAGGCTGCTTAATAATGTGAGAGAGCCTTCTTAAGTAGTCTTGCCTTTCATTGGACACACCTGCCAAACTAATTAGAACAGGTGTCTGCAATTGCTTACAGTGATATAAAGAGCCCTGACACACATCACCATCAATGAGTTTAACTGACAAACAAACAAATTCTTCCCTTATCACTCCTAAACACTTTTTGCATAATAATTTGGAACGCGGTGTACATGTGCTTTTCCACAAAACACCAGTGGTTCACGTAGTGAATCTTACAGTTCTAACTTGCCAACCGTGGTCTGTATGGAATTGTTCAATAAAGGGCCCAAAATTAAGATAACATAGATGGGAGAGGTCTCTATGAATAGGAATTCCTAAGTATTTGATACCCTGTGAGGGCCAGGCAAAGGGAAAGTTGGACTGGATGGAATCCTATATGGATTTAGGGAGGGAGACATCGAGGGCCTCAGACTTCGCTGCATTGATTTTAAAATTTTACCATGTAACAAAGTGATCTATTTCAGCCATAACAGCATGGATGGATATATGTGATTGAGTGATATATACTAGGACATCATCAGCAAATAGAGAGCACTTGTACTCGGTGCCTCCCACCTCAATCCACCTAATATTGGGGTTATGGCGAATTGATGAGAGCAGGTGCTCCGTCACTAGGATGTATAAGAGAGGGGACAGAGGACATCCCTGCCTTGTCCCATTGGTGATTGTGAAAGGTGATGAAAATGTTCTGACGCACCCCCTGGGCCTTGGGACACCCGGAGCCGGACCCTTTTTGGTGGATGCTGGTGGTTGTAGTCTTCGTGGCGGCGATCCGGTTCCGTGGCTCAGGGCGGTCAAACCAGTGGCGGAACTATTTATGTGGTTTTGATGTTTAAATGTCCGACTACGCCACCCGTGGATTGCGGTCAGAGTGAACCGCCGCTACAGGGCAGACCGCTAAGGCTGGTGTTGTGGGTGCAGCAGAGCGTAGCATAACTCCCCACGGGAGGAGGATAGCCTCAGGGCAGTGTATGCGGAGGATGGGGGTGATGGTGCAGGGCAGCAGCAGTAACGACACGGAGTCAGTGATGCAGTTCAGGGCCTTTACTCACAGTTCTTATTATCCAGACCACGTCTGCAGGTAACGGCTGCCCACGTCGTACTGTGCTCACCAGGTGAGGGGCTCAGACAACTCCCAGATAACTTTGGAGCGCTTCACAGGACCCCCTTTGTGTGTCCTTTGTCTGGCCTTTCTTACCAACACTTCTGTCCGGCTGCCTCGGGCCTCCTCTTGGTAAACCTGGCGCCAGTTTCCCTGACCCTATGTGGTGCCTTCCTAGCGGGTGGAGCAAGGGGCTGCGCCACATAAAATGTCAGAGCCTCCGGTTTCTAGCTGAGGGTCGTTTCCTGCCTCCACTAGTTCGGGGACCGGTCTCCCCCTTTGGCCTGGCCCCTCCACGCAGGTGGATTCGGGCGTGCGGTGGCGACTCGCCCGTCCGCACCCCTGGGATCCCTTCATTCCTCGTTCCTGGAGCCTTCTCCGCTCCTCTTCCTTCCTTCTCCCTCTTGCAGGCCTGGGCCTCTGTTACTAGGCCCGCCTCCGGAGCAGAGCTCATGCAGAGCCCCTGCTCCCTGCCACTTCTGCTCAGACTTCTCTGCACTGAACTAAGATGGTGCCCACCTTTTATACTCCCTTCTCAATGCACCCAGGAACTGCTTCCTCCCTGCTCCTGCACTGCAGGGTTCCCCTTCCTCAGTGTTCCCTCCCCCCACTCCAGCCAGGGACAGGGACTGTCGTGCCCATCTCAGGGGCATATTGGTCGCCCTGCCCCACGGCAATGTGGTGTAATGCATGCAGGTGTCGGGTCCTGATCCACACTCCATCCTTATCTGAGAGTGAGATATCACACCTCTGGGTGAGGTGCAATACGTCTGTAGCAACCGAGCCCTCGGTGCTACAGTTCCATTTATCTTCAGCCTAGGTGACGTATTGTGATACAGGGCCGTGATTTTGGCTATAAAAGGGTCCCCTAGACCCCTACCCCAAGCTTTTTAAGAGAATCATATATGGCGTGCCAGGAGACTCTATGGAATGCTTTCTCAGCATCCAACGAGAGTATCTACTTACAAATTTTTAACTGCATCTAGCCCAGGAAATACTTTGTGCCTAGTAGCAGTGTCTGCTAGTCAGCGGATTATCCCGGCTGTTAAGCAAGCTACACCACCTGTAGTTTGGACACTTAATTTTTTCAAAGGAAATGCTTCGGGACCACGGGATACTCAGTGAAGAGCATCAGGAGGCACCCCAAGGCATAGGGGCTGGGACTGGCACTAGGATGCCTTGCGGTGGACAGCCGAGCTCGATCCTTATAAAAGCTTTTTAACTGCAGCAGCTTTAGTGGACGCTACTGGAGCTGGAATTACGCGGCTGCTGGCATGAGACTTGCCCTCCAATAGATCCTTGTAAATGGATTTAAAGTGTATTCATTCAAATTAGAGGGACAATTTAAATTAAAAAGCTTAGAGCTGCCTCCACCACAGGGGGGCTCTCTCGACCCACCAGCGGACAGGCACCAGTATTGGGAGAGGGGGGCTGGCCGTCAGGGTTCACCGCGGCTCTGGCACAAACCCGGCGACACGGAGGTGGCACGGGCAGGAGCGGACTGTCCGTCTCGGCTTCTCACTTTTTGGATTTTAGAAGGGCATGACATGCCTATATCTGTGTCTCCCCCTCCTTTTACTCCTCCACCTCTTTTCTTTTCGCATGACTATATGTACTTGTCACTTTTCCATGTGTTAGTTGTGTCTTCTGAGCAGTTTGTCAGCTTTTGGACACCTTTGAAGGTGTTTTCTATGTGTTTCTATGTGTTTTTGTTTGCCTGCCATTGGTTTTAACGGTGTTCGAAGGTGTTCGACGAACAGTTCGACGAACAGTTCGGCGAACACACGGGTGTTCGACGAACCGAACCGAACTCGAACACTACGGGGGTGGCTCAACACTAGTACTGAGTCAGAAGCAGAATGGCAAAGAGAAGGTGATCGCCTATGCAAGCAGGAAGCTCCGCCCGACTGAGAGGAACCCAGAGAACTATAGCAGCTTCAAGTTGGAGTTCCTGGCCCTGGTCTGGTCCATCACCGAGCATTTCAAGCACTATCTAGCCTCCAGTAAGTTCACTGCCTTCACTGATAACAACCCCTTGACTCATCTAGAAACAGCCAAGTTAGGAGCCATGGAGCAACGATGGATGGCTCGCTGTCAAACTACCAATTCACTATTAAGTACCGGGCGGGCCGCAAGAACGCCAACGCCAATGCCCTGTCCAGGATGCCTCATCAGTCGGACACTGAAGAAGAAGTGGATGACCTGGAGGAGATTGAACTACCTGCCTTTCATCGGAATGGAAAGGTCCATGAGCAACGAGCCTCCAAGAGGCAACGCGGTAAGACGTTAAACCCCCTGCCTCACCACAGCTGGAAGGAGACCCAGGACAGCGACCCGGTTGTCAGCCGTATCAAAGAGCTGATAACCCAGGAAGGTTCCTCCCTGGAGAAGGACGCGTCTCTACAAGCCAAGCAGCTGTGGAATGAGAGAAGCCGGCTGTTCATCTATAGAGAGAAGCTGTGCCGGAGGTACGCCAACCCCAAAACTCATGAGATGGTATGGCAGATAGTGGTGCCCAAGACAGACATCCAGATGGTGTTGGAGGCTTACCACGATTAGGCGGGGCACTTTCGCTGGAAGAAGCTAGAAACCCTGCTGAAGTGTCAGTTTTATTGGGTAGGAATGCGCAGTTCCATTGAGAGGTGGTGCCGGAATTGTGGACCCTGTAGCCTCAGAATAAAAAACTACAGCAGTCAGAAGGCACCCCTGCAATCCATCAAGATGACTCGTCCCCTGGAGATCGTGACCCTGGATCATGTCAAGCTGTCACCCAGCAGGTCAGGATATTCCTGTGCCCTGACCATGGTGGATCACTACTCCCGGGTTCCTGGTGGTCGTCCCTGTCAAGGATCTGACGGCAGAAACTGCGGCGAAGACATTTCAGGCGTACTTCTGCAGGCCCCAAGGATACCCAGAGCAGGTGCTGACGGATCAAGGCCCAGCCTTTGAAGCCAAACTGTTCAAGGAGTTCTGCCATCTGTACGGGTGTAAAAAGATCCGGACTACACCGTACCACCCCCAAACCAACGGTCTCTGTGAAAAGATGAATAACATCGTCATCGACCTGCTGAAGACCTTACCACTAGAGGAGAGAAATCAGTGGCCAGACCTACTACTGTGGGGGTCGTGATGACATTCCACTCGTCCTCCAGTCACTCCAAGTTCAAACTATGAGCATGGGTCAACCATTCAAAGAATGAGTCAGACAACAAGCTGGTTCAAGCTCAGAGCACGCTCAGAAGACTACTACAGACAACGTCCTCAGCAATGTTCTGAATTTATTTTTTACATGCACAAATCTAAATACACTACATAATGGGAGGGGAAAGGGGTTGTCCGGAGCGGGGTAAGCCATGAAAGTCCAGTGTCTAGCCACTCCTGATTGGTCCACATCTCCTTATCTCAGTCTCTGGGCAGATATTGCAGCCGTCAGCTTATAATCTTGTTTCGTTTCTCTGAAATAAGTCTTGGCAACACTGGAACTGTCTTAGTTTAAGTTTCGATTTGAGTAATATATAGCAAGGAAAGCTTATTGTTATATGACACAAAATGGTGGTTAGTACATTAGCAAAAAAGCGTATAAAAGTTACAAAAATATAAAAGTTACAAATATATATATTCTCTTTTACCCCGACATTCCCCCCTAAACACTAAGCTTTCCTTTGCTTCGGGGCCTTTGAGACTGTCCATGTGTGGGGAGAGGGGAGGTGGATTTCTTCACCCAATCATCTTAGAAGCTGCCCCCTTATGGGACGCCCCCAGACAATCGAGCCCTATCCTGGGTGACACATGGAGTTCTCCCAACTGATCCTAAACTGAATCTTTCAATTGGACTTTGTCATGGGGGGGCTGGTCAGGCTTGTTCAAAGAAGTGTATTTCTCTATATATTTTCTTGATTCAGAAAGATCCCGGAGGTTGGGACAGCATTGGTTATATTTTTCCTGTATAAGGGGACTATGCAGCACAGGACCACCAGGCCCAATACTAGTAGACCTCCCATTACTAGACAAACTTGTTGGAGGAATCCCTTGAGCCCTCCCAACTAACCTGAGAAGAAGGAGGTATCTACCCCTGTGTGGTAGCTGTCCACCCTGGGACAGACAGTAAGCATATGGAAAGGATATAGAAGAAGGTAGTCATCTTTTATAGACTCGTTCTGTCTCTCTTGCAGTGGGAGGCGTGAATCCAGGTGCTCTTGCCCTCAAGCTTCAGAGCCGTCGGGGTGGTGAGAAGCACAGTGTACGGTCCCTCGAACCGCGGCTGGAGACAGTCTTTCCGGACAAACTTCTTCACATACACTAGATCGCCTGGGATGAAATCATGTACTGCATCACCTGTAGATTCTGGGAGAGAAGCAGATACTGGAGAGCGGGTGTTAGTCAATTCTCTAGACAAGGCAATCACAAATTTTACCACTCTATCATGTGTTTCAGACAACTCTTGGGGCCTAATCTCTCCTATCTTGGGTGGGGTCCCAAACAAAATTTTATAGGGAGTCAGCCTATGTTTGGCCTGAGGAGTGTGTGTGATATGATACAATACTATAGGGAGTAGGTCGGGCCAGGGGAGGGGATGATCTTAGGTCATTTTCAAGAGCTGGGTCTTGAGTGTGGAATTCATTCTCTCCACTTTGCCTGAACTGGCAGGATGGTATGGAGTGTGGAGGCCCAAATCTGTTCCCAACATATTCCAGAGTTCTTCGTAGATATTTGCTGTGAAAGCTGGTCCTTGATCCGATTCTATGACTTGGGGAACTCCAAATCTGCAGACAGTTTCGGTGATCAGTTTCTTGGCTGTGACTTTAGCAGTCATATTGACAACCGGGTAGGCCTCGGGCCAGGCTGAGAACATATCCACGGCTACCAAAACGTACTCCTATTTTCCTGCTTTAGGCATTTGGATATGGTCGACTTGTATTCTCTGCCAAGGGTAGTCTGGTTTAGCCGGGTGTTGGAGAGGGACCCGTGCCGTACACGTTGGGTTGCAGGTAGCGCAGACAGAGCAGGATTTTGAGTATGCAGTCACAGTGGAAGAGATTCCGGGTGCAAAGTACAGTTTCTTGATACATGCCAAAGCTTGATTCTTTCCTCTGTGTGTAGGCCCGTGAGCCCATGCTGCCACAGCTGAGTACATGCGTCTAGGCAAGCAAGGCTTCCCATCCACTTGGTAAAGAGTCGAGTTGACCTTTGAATCTTTGCGACCTGCCAGCACGGCTCCTGCCGATTTCCATTGCTTGACTTCTTCAGTGGGGGGTCTTCCTTTGTTCCTCACACAATTTTTCTTCAGGCATCCTGACCCCCCTGGATTCCACTCGTGTCTCCGCTGGACTTGTATGGTCTTCCGCCGGCTGTTCTTTGGCTCTTGCTCTAGTGAGCGCCACAGCTACGGTTTGCAGAGTCTCTCCCATCTCTTCTTCCTTTTCCTGCCACTTTGATGACACATTCTCCACTGCTGCAGTCTTGGCTGCTTGGTCAGCTAGGTGGTTGCCCCTGGCTTCTCTGGATTCTAGTTTTCCATGAGCCTTGACCTTGATAACAGCAACCTGAATGAGTAGTTCCAGGGCCTTCATTAGGGCCTTAATCCATGAGACATGTTTCACTGGTGTACCTGCAGCTGTGATGAATCCTCTAGACTTCCACAAGAGTCCAGAATCATTGCAAATTCCATGTCCATACCTGGAATCGGTATATATATATTCGCCTTTGTTCCTGCTGCCAGGTGGCAGGCCTCTGTGAGAGCCACAAGTTCAGCTTCTTGTGCAGACATGTATGGTGGTAGAGCTTCAGCCTTGAGGACTGTTAGGTCCGTTGTGACAGCATATCCCGTGTGGAACTTCCCTTGAGGGTCTGCGAGCGGATGTGCCACCATATTCTCTGGAGCAGAAGTCTCTTCCTGCAAAATTTTTATACAATCATGAGGTTCCACCAATGGATCTTCACCCTCTTCACCTTCCCCCCTAGAAGGTGGAAGCAAAGTGGCAGGGTTGATAGTCAGACATCTGGTCAGCTGACTTGTCAAGGAGGATGTGAGCAGCGTGGACCGCCTTAAGGCACGTGGGGGCAGTTCGGGCGACAGGGTCCAGGCGGGCTGAGTAGTAGCCCAAAGGCCGATACTTATGATCATAGCGTTGTGCTAGAACTCCAGAGGCATGACCTTCCGATTCCGAGACAAAAAGGTGAAATGGCTGAGTATAGTCTGGTAAGCCCAAGGCCGGGGCAGAGACAACAGCCTGTTTAAGGTGGTCAAAACATAGTCTGTGTTGAAGAGAAACACGTGGATCTTCAGCATGAAGCCAAACCGAGCCTTCATTTTTGAGACAGTCGTACAGAGGTTGCATGAGCTTTGAGACATCAGGGATCCATTGCCTGCAGTAAGTGATGAGGCCAAGGAAAGTCTGCATAGCGGAATAGGTGGTTGGGAAGGTGATATCCATGATGGATTGTTTTCTTTCTTCAGTCAGATGTCTAGTACCTTGTGATATACAATGTCCGAGGAAAATGACCTTGGGCAGACACCATTGGACTTTGCCTTTCGAGACTTTACAGTTAGCTGAGTGAAGAAACCAGAGAAGGGATGCTGACATCTCTGGCAAATTTTCTTCAGTGCCACAGAGTAAAAGATCATCCACATAATGTAGAAGGGTGACCTGAGGGTTCTCTTGAACCCATGGCTCCAGAATAGACTTCATAGAATGAGTGAATTGGTTAGGAGAGTTCTGGGCTCTTTGCGGAGTCCTGGTTCATGTAAGCTGTGCTCCTTGAAAGGTGAAGGCAGAAAGAAACCACGAATCTTCATGTAAGGGTATACTGAAAAAGGCGTTGGCCAGATCTAACACCGTAAACAAAGTGGCCGTTGGAGGCAGCTGAGACAAAAGGGTGTTTGGGTTAGGTACCTCTGGAGTTTCTAAAATGGTAGCTGCATTGACGGCTCTGAGATCCTGAACCAACCGGTATCTTGGAGGCTCTCCCGGAGCGGTTTTCTTTTTTACAGGAAAGAGGGGTGTATTGCATGGAGATACACATCTGACAAGGACTCCTGATTCTAGGAGGGAAGCGACTTGGGTACTCAAGCTTTGTTCTTGTGCAGCCTTGAGGGGGTATTGTGGCAACCGTGGGTACCTATGTCCAGGCTTGAGGTGTACTCGGACCGGGGGAACCTGCAGGAGGCCGACGTCCTCTGGCCCACTGGACCACAGAGAGTGAGAGAACTGTGAGGTATCAAGAAGAGTGTGAGGTTGTATGGTCATCATCATGAGAGGGAAGGCTTTAAGAACACAGCGGTCTTCAGTCCCTTGTTTGGAATGAGGGTCCCGCAAAAGAAGCTCCATACCATGGTTTCCGAAGGTAATTGTTGCCTTCATCCGCTCTAAGAGATCGGCTCCCAACAGGTTGACAGGGCAAGTTTCAGAGACCAAGAATCTTGTGAGTACTCCGGTGAACGGTCCTGCAGACACAGGGACTGTGAGTGGAGAAGAAATATGTTGGCCTTCTACCCCAACACAGGTGAGGGTATCCGGTGATAGGGATACAGAAGGAGGGAGCTGTGCAGAGGAAATGACAGATGTGGCCGCCCCAGTGTCCACCAGGAACTCCAGTGGTTGATGGTCCACCTGTAAAGTGACAGTCCCACAGGCGGCCGTGAGATGCGTAGCCGGGAAAGTGGACACTGGTTGACCGAGCCGTCATTGGCGTGGATGAGATGGTTCACGGGAAGGTCCATGGTTGTGTGGACCGTCATGAAATGAGCGGTCATGGTACTGTCTGCGGGTTGGACAGTCTCTGAGGATGTGGTCAAGGTTACCACACTCCTAACACAACATTCATCTTTCAGAATCACGAAGTTGTCTTCTGTTTCTAGATGGTCCCTTGTCATCTCTTCTGTCTCGTCTTCTATATGTGGGAGGAGTATTATCACTTGTGCCTTTAACCATTACCCACTTGATTCCATGTTGGTTGCCAGGGGGTGGGTAGCTTTCTTGAGCTTGATATACCATGGCAGGAGCGGTTTTCTTCTTTGGCTTAATATCCTTTTCCATTTTTAGCATTGATTTTTGGAAAGCTTTAACGATGTCCACCGCGTCGTTGAAAGAAGAAGAACGAATCTCGGGCCGTACTCTCAGGACTTCATCTCTGAGAGCGTCTTGTAGGCCATCTACTAGGGCCTGAACCAACAGGGCGGCCTGCGTCTTGACGTGAGGACTGTATCCGAGATCCTCAAAATGCATGCTGAGTCTTGCAGCATATCTTTCCACAGATTCATCAGGGTCTTGTTGAACATCTTGTATAGACCCAGCTTGATCTGACAAACGATTCTGAGCCCAGGCTTTTAACTGTTTCATGTATTCTAGGCCGGATTCATACGTACTAAGGGGTCCTGCTTTTGTGGAATCCATGGCCTTTTGAAAGCTCTCCGTTTTCGGCTAAGTGAGCCTGGCATTCTGCAGCCAGAGTAGAACCAGCAGCAAGGGAAATTTTGCGAGCCAATCCTCCAACATGGCTCATACAGGTGTTTGCAGGGTTGACTATGGCCCCCACCCGATGTGTAAGGATGTCACCATAGCCTATTGACAGAATGACGGGGCGTCCTGATGGGTCTACTAGATTACGGGAGCGGCAGGGGTCCCAAACTTCTGAGAGGCTGGGGGGTGGTGTTCTGTCAGCAGTTGCTTGGAGCAAGGGCCGGAGTATGGGTAATGAATGTGGGGTGGAGGATGCCATAGGAGACGTATGGGGTAAAGGGGGGGGGGGTTTGGAGTGTCTTGAGCCCATCCCTCATCTGGCTCCGTATCGTCTTGAGTAACAGTATGTTGGCGGAGGGAGAGCAGTCTGGCCTGAAATTCTGGGGAGTTGAGGAGGATATCCCCAGGGTTGTGGGTGACTCCCATAGGAAACAGGGGAAGCGTCTCAGCATCGTGGACTGGAGCAGAGGGTGTCACATTAACTTCAGATGGGTGCTCTGGGCCTGCGGGCTTTTCCACCTGTGCTGGTGGCTGGTAATATGCACCGGACGGATCTAGTAGTGGATATAGGCCGGATTGGGGCTTTCCGGGCCTCCCACAACCAATAAGAGGTGTAGCAAGATGGCCGTTGGAGGGAGGAGTTAGAGTGGGAGTGGGAATGTTCTTGGAGGCAGGCTGGGCATCGTGCCATGGGCGGCCCCCCCCCCCCAGACACAGCAGAACTCCGCCCAAGGTGGGTTTTGCTCTCAGCACATACGACACGTCCACCCCTCCGGTGATTTGTTGTTGGCACCATTATAGGGCGGTGGCTGAGGGCTCGGTGTAGTGACAGGCATCAAAGGTGCAACGGCCATTTTGGGGGCACATAATAAATCACAGTCTGCAGCTTTCATGTATCCGAACAAAGGCTCGAACAAAGGCTCGGCATTCTCTGTTCCCCCCTGCACCATCTACTCTAAGATGTGCATGAGCCTGGTGTAGAAGTCCTCACCCAACTTTCCAAACTTCTGTGTAACACATTCTTTCTACACTGAAAACTAAAGCCTGCCTGTACTGGATAAGCTTATCATGTTATACAAATTCCTAACATTCTTCTTGCCTTCTTGCCTTCCCGTAACTCCACTAATTGGCTTAAGTCCCACAGCAGCATTCCGCAACTTACGAGATCTTTCAAATATAAATATATACAACATTTTCTTATAGAATGCAATGATCTGTCGCGACTCAGATCACTGGTGCAGCCGACAGGTTGCCACTCGTCAGTGTAGAGTACCTCTCCATACACTGATAAGATAGAGAGTACCTCTCAATCTATCCCTTCCCTAACCTTGAATGGCGACTTTACAGTACGACTCACCACGGCACCCTGACTGACAGCAGAACCCCTCCTTATGAGGTTTCTCTGTATAAGACGAAGAGCACCTCTCAATCCGTCTTCTTTCCTACCACGGCACCACCCGTCAGTGTAGAGTACCTCTCAATACACTGATGAGATAGAGAGTACACCTCTCAATCTATCTCCTTTGCTAACCTTGAATTTAGAGCAGTCTCTGTGTTAGACGAAGAGCACACCTCAATTCGTCACAGATTCTTTCTCCCTTACACTACAATTCAGGAATGCTTTGAAACTTCGACTATCAGTTACGGGAGGCAGCTATCTAAGAAAAGTACAGTGACCGGGGGAGGAGGAGGTGGTGTGCACACGAGCACGCGCAGGCATGCGACGTCACTCGTTTTAACACTTGCTGGTTCAGGACGTGGTGCGGGACGCCTAAGGTCTCACCACTCGACCGGTCACCCACCCAGATCCAACCTGACAACCCAACAGGAACCGCTGCGGCTGACACACAGGCAAGTGAGACATATAAAATACATCTCAACTTACCGTGTTCGATGGAGGTTGATCAGGCCTCAAATTCAGCCACCGCGGTCACCACCAGGGAAGTCAGCAATATGGGTCCGGGAGGGCGGCGTACCGCTAGCCACGCCCCACGTTGGGCGCCATTTGTGGGGGTTGTGATGACATTCCACTCGTCCTCCAGTCACTCCAAGTTCAAACTATGAGCATGGGTCAACCATTCAAAGAATGAGTCAGATAACAAGCTGGTTCAAGCTCAGAGCACGCTCAGAAGACTACTACAGACAACGTCCTCAGCAATGTTCTGAATTTATTTTTTACATGCACAAATCTAAATACACTACATAATGGGAGGGGAAAGGGGTTGTCCGGAGCGGGGTAAGCCATGAAAGTCCAGTGTCTAGCCACTCCTGATTGGTCCACATCTCCTTATCTCAGTCTCTGGGCAGATATTGCAGCCGTCAGCTTATAATCTTGTTTCGTTTCTCTGAAATAAGTCTTGGCAACACTGGAACTGTCTTAGTTTAAGTTTCGATTTGAGTAATATATAGCAAGGAAAGCTTATTGTTATATGACACAAAATGGTGGTTAGTACATTAGCAAAAAAGCGTATAAAAGTTACAAAAATATAAAAGTTACAAATATATATATTCTCTTTTACCCCGACACTACCTGACCTGGTAGATCTGTACATCCACATACCTGTGAGTTCCACCAATTGTACTCCAGCATATCTCATGTGAGCAAGACCCGGGAAGTTGCCCATGGACCTGGAGCTTTGTGTAGTAGAACCAGAAGCAGATATGTCCACTGAGGACTGGGACACGACCAGACAGGAGCAGTACAGAAAAGTACAGGCCTGTGTCGAAGACAGTCTCACTCGGGTAAGGAACAAGCAGGAAGCCCACTACAATAAAAGTGCGCCTGCAGAACCCTTCACACCAGGAGAAGTGGTGTTAAAGTGGAAAAGGAGAAACCTCAAACTTGATGACCAGTGGGAGAGAGAACCCTACACTGTGTTAAATTCAAGATTTGATAACAAGAAGACCTGTTTGATTAGCAAAGACGGAGGAATAACGACTGCAACGGTATCTAGAGAAAATCTGAAGTTGTGTCCAGACCTGCTAAAGCCCAAAGAAGAAGTGCCTCTCACCGTACCGGAGGAGCCTAAAGAACAGGGCCGGCGTCAGCACCCGGCGTACCCGGGCAAGTGCCGAGGCCCTGGAAAATCAGAGGGGCCCACCGCCCACTCACTGTCGGGGCCCACTGCCCACTCACTGTCGGGGCACTGGCCGCTTCCTCGGCATCTGTTCAGTGACGCAGGCGCTGCTTGATTGCCGGCACTCCCCCAGACATGGCCGCGCGCTGTGCGGCTGTGTCTGCTAGTAATGACACGGCAGGGTCGACGGCACTGCACCTTTAATTGTGCTTGTGTGTCGCCCCTGCCACGTCATTACTAGCAGACACAGCCGCACAGCGCATGGCCATGTCTGGGGGAGTGCCGGCAATCAAACACCGTCGGAGGTCCTGCACAGATGGGGGGGAGCGGCCCGGACCCGACCGCAAGTGGGCCCCTCTGATGGTCCAGGGCCATGATGTCTGTGACACGCCGGGGGCCCTGCACTGCCCCATACCTGAGGAGCTGCTGGAGAGGACACTGGACCGGGGACAGGTGAGTGAGGCTTCCCCTATCCCCATATTAAAAATATTTGTAATGGGTCTGTGTGAGTGCATGTATGTGAATGTCAGTGTGTATGACTGTGTATATATATTTGTCTGTTTTATATATGTTTTTAAGAATTTGTGTAAAAATGTGTGTATGTCTACATATCTGTGTACCATGTGTGCATGCATATGTCTGCGTACCGTGTGTGCATATGTCTGCATACCGTGTGTGTGCGTGCGCATGTCTGCGTATCGTGTGTGTGCATGCGCATGTCTGCGTACCGTGTGTGTGCGTGCGCATGTCTGCGTACCGTGTGTGTGCGTGCGCATGTATGCGTACCGTCTGTGTGCTTGCGCATGTCTGCGTAACGTGTGTGTGCGTGCGCATGTCTGCGTACCGTGTGTGCGTGCGCGTGCCCATGTTTGCGTACCGTGTGTGCGTGCGCATGTCTGCGTACCGCGTGTGTGCGTGCTCATGTCTGCGTACCGTGTGCGCGTGCGCATGTCTGCGTACCGTGTGTGTGTGCGTGCGCATGTCTGCGTACCGTGTGTGTGTGCGTGCGTGCGCATGTCTGCATATGTGAAGGATAAGGTGGCAGGCTGGGCCCTGTGTACTATATATATATTTCTCCGCCGTATCTGTGCATCATGAATCGTGTATGTGTTAAAAGGGCCCACTCAGACTCTTTCGCCCGGGGCCCAGAAAAACCTGGAGCCGGTCCTGCTAAAGAAGCAGTACTCCATACTGACTTAGGAGATTTCCCGGCAGATTGGCCTCAACTAGGAGGAGCAGTAATAATACCTGTGATCCACTTCTTTCAACAGCCAGAAGACCCTCCACAGCAAGTAGAGTCTGTAAGTGCTTCAGAAGAGCCTGCTCAAGAAAAATCCCGGGAAGAAGGATCCCCGGTTGGAGCAGAGCAAGAAGGCCCAGCCAATGGTGTACTTGCCAGTCCAGTAGAGAGGTTAAGGCAACCCTGCAGTTCCCCAACACTTAGAACTGACAGAATGGGAGGTAGTGCAAACACTAGTGCCTCACGCATCCCAGTACCACGTAGGTCGACACGTAGCACACGAGGTCAGACCCCTGTCAGATACAGAGAGTAAGGAAGGAAACTCTGACAGTGTAGATAGTTGCCCCTGGGGTATTGTCTTGTTTATTTTCCTGTATATGTATTTATTAACTTGTGTTTTGCCTTATAATGGACAATCTAAGTGATATGGACACTTCCCTTGTTATCTCTAGTTACCCGTAAGGGTACATAAAGAACTTTGTGGCTGAAGACAATGTGCAGCCCAAAAACTGCTTCTTGTAAATAATTGCACTCCCTCGAGTGCCCCCTTAGGTGACCTCAGAAGAAAAACCTGTCTGGTGTGGCACAAACGGAGGTCCAACTCAGGATCGCAATGCCCTGCAGCCACCCCAGGGCCTACGTGGAGGGTTTGCTTTGGACATTTCCCTCAAGCTACCAAGTACTCTACCCTGTGAGATGGACATCCTGTCGGGGAACCTCACCTGAAGAGACTAGAATTCTGGGGTTGCTTATCGAAATGTATATATCTATTTATTATTTATAATGTTTTATATGTAATGTTCAAGCAAAGTGCCTCCCATAAAGGGAAGAGTTATTGTATTGTTGATATAAAAAGTACTTCAGTCCGGGAGTACTGAGCTTTGCTAGGGGGGAATGTGGCGCCCCGCTGCGCATTGGTGCCACAGATCCTAGAGGGGTGCATGGACGGATTCCTCCACAAGTGGCCCTCGTAGCATTCACACATCTCCACCTTCCACCTCAGACCACCAGAGGGAGCCCGGATAGGGATATAAAAAGGGAAGGTGGAGCTAGGCAGTTCAGTCTGGTCTGAAGTCAAGTCTGTAAGGAGCTAGGCAGCCAGTCTAGTCTGGGAGGCTGTCTCGTCTGCAGTCTAAAGTCAGTCCAGCTCAGACTCAGGGAACTCAGTTAGTGAGCCCAAGGCGTGCCGACGCCGTAAGAGCGGTGAAGAGTAGTGAGGCCTACTGCCAGTGTGAAGCCTAGTGAGGGCCCCGAGGGCGGCCAAAGGCAAGTGGAGTAAGCGAGCTACATAGGGGGCAGAGGAGCTTAGCCAGCTTACTCCAAGACCACATACCGGACACCGGGTCTGCGTCTGCAGGGATCTCTACGATCAGCAGAAACTACTGGAACCCCTGGCGAACTACATGTCCCAGGAACACCAAAAGCTGATTGATATACCAGGGTCAGGAGTCACTGAGGCCCAATAGACCAGGGAGTGTGTTCTCCAACAGAAGGCCCTACCACCAGGTCAGCAGGTGCAAGACAGAGACCAAGTTAGGCCTAGCTCCAGGCAGGTCATAAGCTTATCAGGAAAAAGCAAGAAACAGGAGGCCCCACACCTGCTCACTGGGGAGAGTCCTGAAATGCACCCTTCGCCCTACAGTGCCTTGGATCGTGCCTGAAAACACCACCAGTAAAGGTACTGAATTGAACTGTTGTGAGTGTGCCTATTCTTCTTCCGACCCGGCTGGGTCCCCTCTGTCCTGCATTCCTTCTCCTACACTGCCCTGAGGCCCCGCTCCACCTGTGGGGAGCTGTACCAACTAAGCTGCCTGATCACTGGCCTCAGAGGACTGTAGCAGCGCTGGTGATCCTCACCTCACCAGACACCCCGGGTGGCGTCACGAACAATTTCCCCTTTCCCATACACCTTTCCCAATTCCTTGCTTTTAAGAGTGACCCCAGGGTACGGCCCCGGGAGCCGGCCACCGCGGCATCCCCGAAACCAGCAACAAGGCCCGGGCGCTGAGTCGTCCCCATCCCCTGGGTGCGTCACAGCAACTAAGGGAAAACCTGGAGAACGTGCTGAGCCTGGAGTCTGAACGGCAGAAAATATACCAGGCAGTGAGGAACTTGCAGCGAGAACTGAAGGAAATGTTCCAGAAAAATAAAGAGGAGGTTTTTCAGTTGACGCTTGACAAAGCAGAGTATGAAGATGAGCTGTGAGAGATGAAAGATCGCTTCTCCCTGGTACGGGTAGAGCTGAGGCAGGAGAAGCAAAGGCTGGATGAGGGTCTACTCCAGAGGGATAGGGAGCTATCTGTCTTAAAAGGAGCACTGCAGGATGAAGTTTCTGGACATGATCAAGATCTAGAACAACTGCATGAACAGTTCAACCGGGAGCTGTGTGAATCCAAGAAGGAGTATGGTGAACTCATGAGGGAGCTGCAGCAATTCCAGGACCAAGTAAAGCCTCTAATGCAGGAGAAGGAGCGGCTAGAGGATCTCCTCAAGGTTAAGAAAAAACTAGAGGTTGATAAGGCTGAGGCAGAGCACATGCGCCAAGTGATTGAGACCACTCTGCAGGACACCTGTGATGAGAATGATGATCTCCGCAGAAAGATACCGGGACTGGAAGCTCAAGTGAAGGAGCTGCAGACGTTCTGTGATAATCTCCAGAGGGCAGAGACGTGCCTTAAGGATAGATTCTGCAGGATGGAGGAGTCTATCGGAGAAGGGAGGTATGAAGCAAATGCCTCTTTGAATAATGCGAGCTTGGGTGATTTGGTGGATGTAAAAGCCGACATTAAGTAGCTCAAGGAGTCGCTACAAGCCAATTTGAAGCAAGAGAAGCTTGAGAGACTGGCTGTCAAGAGCCGAGTGGGCACATTGGAGACAGAGAGGTCTGAGAGAACTCTACTGTTAAAGGAGCAGTTGAAGCCAGAAGAGCTTCAGAGATGGGTTGCAGAGAGGTGAGTAGCTGAGCTAGAGGAAGAAGTTTTCGAGCTCATAGGTCGCCTGGCAAAGTATCACCCAGTGAACGAGGCCTCCTTGGAGAAGTAAAAGGGCAAACAAGTTGCACTTACTCCTTAATACCATGAGAAGGGGGACCTGAGGAGAGCTAAGAGAGTGTTAACAGAAGATAAGTATGAAATGGAAGTGGTCAAGATGAAAATTCTTGAATTTGTAGCGGTGAGTAAGCTCAGGTGAAGCATACAGGGTGAAGAAGCTGAAAGTCAGTTGCCCCTGAAACCTGAGCCAGATGATCGTTTGGAGACCACTGGTGAGACAGAAACCTCTCGGTACAAGTGCCTCATAGATGTACCCGAGGATTTGAGAGAAGAATGCACCAGTGAGTCCGTGCATGAAGAGTTTAAGAAAGCCGTGGGAGCCTGTAAGGTGTACTCGACCTCAGAAGCTAAACAACTGGTGGTCCTGTCCACAACAGAAGTCACAGTGAAGAGGGTGGCTATCTTAAGTGACATGCACTGGCGATGTATTCGCACAAAGCGGTTTGTCCGGTTGAAGACGGAACAAGCCATTAGACAACTAGAGCTTATGAGAAAAGCTCAAAGTCTGCGTGAAGAGGTCATCTGGGTTCCTCAGACTCTGGAAAGAAAGCTCATTGGGAGAAATGGCCGAACCATGCAAAGGATGGTAAAGAAGTCTGGTGTGATGAAAGTAAGCAGTCCACGTGATCGTCAGGACTGGATACCAGATGAAGACGGCATGGTGTCATTCTCCGCTGTAGGAAAGGAAGAAAATCTTGCATATATACGCATGCTGATGGAATACCGAGTGACCTACCTGCGAGAAGTAGAACAGTTGAATCTCGCTAGACTGCTAGTGGAAAGACAAAATCGCCTGAGCAGCAGAAGATAGCAGCCGTCTATAAATTGTGAGACCAGACAGAGAGATGGCCCTTCAAATAATAGAACGGCTACAGTAGAAGTTAGAGACCTTTCAAGATGTCCTGAGAGTAGTGGGCGTGGGTTTAGAGGTAGTGAGACCTCCAGTAACTCGGGTCTGAGAGGCCCATACAAACGACCCAATAGAGTACGGGACAGTACGGAGTCGGACCGGACCTTAGATACAAGGGCATGTGAGTCACACTGCTGTATTGACCGCTGGGAGCGGGGGAGGTCTGACAAGGTTACGACTGACTGCTGGGAGCGGGGGAGGTCTGACAAGGTTACGACCCGGAAATGTGACTTGACAAAGTCAGTGACAATGACAGATGGTAGGTCCCTAAGGAATGGGCTAATGTCGATGACTAATGTTCCAGGGGCTGAGCTGCGCAATTGTCAAGTACATGGTCTCTGTGTGAACTGTGGGTTATAATGTGATTGTGTATATTATGTGTTCAACCCCACAAGTTTGAACAGAGGGGGGGATATGTAATGCAGCGGCTGGCGGCATTACTGTAATGGTCCAGGGGATGTGTTCTGGCTGACCATGTACCTCTCCCTCAGGTGACTGATCACATGACTGTGACATCATCACAGGTCCTGTGTACACAGAAGGACTAATTACATGACTGTGACATCATCACAGGTCCTGTGTGCACTGAAGGATATATAAATCCTGGTGCTTTTGAAATGGGGGTGAAAGGCGTGAGGCCTGTTCCCTGTGTGTGGGACACCATTAGCCTGGAGAGGCTAGAGAGAGAGACCTAGAGAGAGAGGCCAAGAGAGGCCTGGTGAAGCCTGAAAGGCACAGGCTGGATCCCTGTGTGTGTGGGGGATCCCAGTAGCCTTGGAAGGCAAGAGGCTTGGAAGGCAAGAGTCCTGGAAGGCAGAGGCTGGATGTTATGTGTGTAAACATACCAGTAGCCTTGGAAGGTACGAGGCCTGGAGACCACGTTTGGTGAACCTTAAAGCCACAGCAGTGGCAGAACCGAGCTGAGAGAAGCAGCTAAAACCCGGCGAAGGTAAAAACGCTGCTTGATGTGGACATTGATATTGTTACCTTGCTGAAGGCTGTATCTGGAGCCAAGTGGACATATCTGTCACTGGAAAGGCTCTTGGACATTATATGTGTAATATGTCAGCGAGCCACTGAGATGGAATATGTTATGAGCGATTTATGAAAAGTAATAAACAGCTGGATTGTGAAATACCGGAAAGACGTTGCATGTGTGCTTTAATTGACCCGGTGAAGCGAGTGCCCCTCAGCATGATGAATAGCGCTGCCTTACAAACTGTATTGTAGAACAGATAATTTCTAAGGGGAACATGTCGTTACTGAGGCACAACTCTATGTGTCTGTAAATTTGTATTGGGTTTTTCCCAAATTTAGGCAGCCTTTGCAGACACTATAGGAGACCCATTCCTTTATAATGGGAATATTTTTTTTTACTGAGACCAACTCCTTATAATGGGAACATTTTTTTTACTGAGGCCCTCCTCTATGTCTCTTCAATGGGGAATTGGGGTGTGTCCAAATTTTTGGCAGCCCTTGCAGTCACTGCATACGCACTAACAGTATAGGAGACCCACTTGTTAATAATGGGAACAACAAAGCATAGCAGGCTAATGGCTCTCTAACAATGGTGAGGGCCGACTGCTGGCCCTTTGAGAATAGTAAGGGCCGCCTGATGGCCCTATAAAGATAGTCTTTGTGAATTTCAGAGTTCCTCCTTCATAAATGAAACAGAATGTGTCTGATCATGTTTCTCACACACATGGCCAGATAAGGTATTAAAATGTTAAAATTACATTTACTGGTGAATGTATTTTTCACCATTGAAAGCAATGCAAAAGTGCAAAACACATCAAAAACGCTACATGTGAACAAAGTCCAAGGTGAGGATGAGCATTCTTGTTTTTGCTTATTTATTTTGCCTTATAGATCCTGGAAAGGATGTTCTTTAACATTTTTCCGAGGAAAATCCATTTTGGTTTCCTTTTTGTATGTTGTGACCTGGGAGTCAGAGATGCTTCCAGTGGTCTTCTCTATGCTGTTCCCATGCCATTTGAGCACTGTTCCCATCGATTTCGACAATTTTTAGGCCTCCTGCAGACTGCCGGGGGGAAGGGTGGAAAAATGCTCTAGTTTCCCAAAGTCCTACATTGGGCTCTTTGCTCGGGTCAAGTACCTGAGCATTTCAATTTGCTCGATTCGAGCAATGAGTACCCGAATGTCAGGAGCGACAGCTACGACACCGGGAAGATCACACAATATCCCACCGCTACCGTCACTTTGTCAGGATTTGTTAGGGATTCGCACACACAAGATCCCAATTATTCACTACTTAGCTATCGGCAAGCGGGCAGAGTGTATGGTGTACACACCTCCGGATTCCAACACTTAGAATATGTGTATACGCCCCAGTACGGTCACTGCCAGCCTCACAATAGCCCAATTATGATTATTCGCTGACACCACCGACCATATTTGAAATATAATACAGGCCTGATCTGACGCCTGCTTTCTGGTAGTGTATATGGCTTCGGGGGAGGAACAATTACAGAGCAAAATAAACAGGACTTTTACATTTTATATTTAATCCAAAAGGGAGGCAGTGTTTATGTAAAATATACAAAAGGTTTTACGAAAGGAGACATTTACAGTACAAAATATACAGTTACACAAAATAAAAAGGATTAATAGAAGAACTTACTCAACAGATCGCAGAGACGATTCAGTCTAACTGAAGGGGAGGCGCTCCAATTCTGGCCGTTATCGAATGGGACCCGTGCTTAGAAAATATATATCTAACTCCCGGCATGAGTACTGACCCACCCTTGGCTGGGTGTTTTATGTTGAAGGGGGGAACCTGCTAATACACCCCTTGTGATGACATCATGTGGGCTGGGCTCCAGCCTTCATATTTTTATTAAAATATCTGACTTCCGCAATAACTTATCGCTGGTTGATCACAGAAGCTTGCAAGTAATGCCATATTCTTTGTTACGAATTTACCTTTCCTTAGAGACTACACATGGCATAGCTGCGGTCCGTTATTCTGGTACTTTTGGCCACAGCTCACCGGAGGGGCTCGCAGCTACGGAAAAATAATCATATTGCTCCTTAGCTAACTCTGCCACTAAAAATATGTGTCCTATTATTATCAGAATTATGGAACTTCCAATATTCAATATTTCGTGCCTAAAAGCCTGGAGTTTGCAGCTGGCTATTGTGAGTGGTGCTTGAAGTCTAAACGAGCTGCATCCTCCTCACCCAGGTGTATATTTATCACAGGCCTGTGCCACTGGAAAGTACACTCAAATGTTAATTGGGTTTGCCATCTCTCTTTGAAATGGCATTTGCCTATTAGCCACTTCTCCTGTGTCTGTAAATTTGCATACAGACAGCTTTGTAGATTGTCAGCTCTGCTACTCTGACAAACAGTGTGGAGGAGGGGGGGTGAGGGATTTAAGGGGAGAGAGAGATCCTTAATATTTCTATGACACTGAGCATTTTAGTGCTCGCTCATCACTAATCACTGATTATGCAGTGTACCCTATATACAGTATAATGTTCATGGCTTGAGAAAGACTCACAGTTTGAACAGCTGAAATGTTGCACAAACATGGGGGAATAAAGATCATTTTTTTCACTATCTCACGTCTGGAATGCCACCATTTTATTGCCGTACATCACTATAAATAAATATATATCTATATCCATCCTTATTCGTGCAGTTGCAATTTTTATATGTAAAACAATAACTGCAGACAAGCGTCATATATTATACAAACTCGACCAATCCATCAGCAGGATCTATTGTAAAACTTGCACACTTCTTCGGCTGGTATTCAGACTTAAGTATCTTGGATGTATGTGGCACTTAAAACAATGGCAACTATTTCTGACTGAATAACTTTGCATGTCCCTGATCCGATTCCCATGGAGTCCTGTGAATCTGGTTATTCAGCTCTACATTACACTATTATATACTGTATGATGCTGGTTACACAGTGATTTGGCCATGGCGCAGGTTGTGCAGCATAATCACTGTAAGCTTCTGCTACATGACTTAGCGGCAGAAATAAAGTGAATAGGGTCACATTACGTCCCCTACGTACCGCAACAAGCAGATTAAAAAAATCAGGACTTGTCACACCACTGCGGGGTTCACAATGTGACCCTACTCGCCGGCATCGCGTTACCATGTAGCAGCGGCATAGAGCGAAGTTTGGCAGCTTGACCCATGTTGTGACCAAACATGGTGTAGCCCCAGCATAGGCCAGACTGTGTGTGTAGGGTAACGTCACTGCCATGCGACATCTATGCCTGGCACGCCAACCTCAGCTGCTGGTCTCTGGGCGACGGTCTGTTTTGCAGTGCAAGGACCCAGCACGTCTCTGCGCTGTAACACACTTCAGCTGATTGTGCATCCGGGTGCATATCCAACTGAAGTAGACACTGGCTTCAGCAGGCGCCCAGTCACACTTTCTGTGACCGCAAACATTATACCCCTGGGGACATGTGATGACTCTATCACCATTGTGGATGTGGTGTGAGGAGTAGTGATCGGTGCTGCACTGCCACAGATGAAAGCACAGGATCACTGCTCAGTCAGCGCCAAAGCTGGAATGAATGTGGTCAGTGCTGGGGCAGATTACTAACAGACAATGCTGCGTATTAGGCGGGCAGAAGGCAGTGCTGCGCAATTGAGCCAGGCAGTGCTGCACAACTGAGCCAGACAGTGCTGCACAACTGAGCCAGACAGTGCTGCACAACTGAGCCAGGCAGTGCTGCACAACTGAGCCAGACAGTGCTGCACAACTGAGCCAGGCAGTACTGCACAACTGAGCCAGACAGTGCTGCACAACTGAGCCAGGCAGTGCTGCACAACTGAGCCAGACAGTGCTGCACAACTGAGCCAGACAGTGCTGCACAACTGAGCCAGGCAGTACTGCACAACTGAGCCAGACAGTGCTGCACAACTGAGCCAGACAGTGCTGCACAACTGAGCCAGACAGTGCCAGTTCTGGTTGTGAGATTAGAAAAAAGGTCACAGGGAGTTTCCCAGTCTGGAGAGCAGCATGTAAACAAAAAGGGTGCAGAAAATGAAGTGAAATTAAAGAGGAATGAAGGGTAGAGTACAATACAATTTATTGGGGTGTCATAAATAAAAAAATATATAAAACTGGTTGGACAACCTCTTGGTCTGCTGACGAGGTGGCAAAGGCTGGTGTTGCTGCCGAGGTGGCAGAGGCTGGTGTTGCGGCCGTGGTGGCAGAGGCTGGTGTTGCTGCCGAGGTGGCAGAGGCTGGTGTTGCTGCCGTGGTGGCAGAGGCTGGTGTTGCTGCCGAGGTGGCAGAGGCTGGTAGTGATGCACAGGTGGCAAAGGCTGGTGGTGATTCCGAAGTGGCCAATGCTGGTGGTGATGCACAGGTGGTAAAGGCTGGTAGTGATGCCGAGGTGGTAAAGGCTGGTAGTGATGCCGAGGTGGTAAAGGCTGGTGATGATGCCGAGGTGGTAAAGGCTGGTGGTGATGCCGAGGTGGTAAAGGCTGGTGGTGATGCCCAGGTGGTAAAGGCTGGTGGTGATGCCGAGGTGGTAATGGCTGGTGGTGATGCCCAGGTGGTAAAGGCTGGTGGTGATACCGAGGTGGTAAAGGCTGGTGGTGATGCCCAGGTGGTAAAGGCTGATGTTGATGCTGAGGTGGTAATGGCTGGTGGTGATGCCCAGGTGGTAAAGGCTGGTGGTGATGCCCAGGTGGTAAAGGCTGATGTTGATGCTGAGGTGGTAATGGCTGGTGGTGATGCCCAGGTGGTAAAGGCTGGTGGTGATGCCCAGGTAGTAAAGGCTGGTGGTAATGCCGAGGTAGTAAAGTCTGGGGGTGATGCCCAGGTGGTAAAGGCTGGTAGTGATGCCGAGGTGGTAAAGGCTGGTGGTGATGCCGAGGTGGTAAAGGCTTTTGGTGATGCCCAGGTGGTAAAAGCTGGTGGTGATGCCGAGGTGATAAAGGCTGGTGGTGATGCCGAGGTGTTAAAGGTTTGTGGTGATGCCCAGGTGGTAAAGACTGGTGGTGATACCTAGGTGGTAAAAGCTGGTGGTGATGCCGAGGTGGTAAAGGCTGGTGGTGATGCCGAGTTGATAAAGGCTGGTGGTGATGCTGAGGTGGTAAAGGCTGGTGGTGATGCTGAGGTGGTAAAGGCTGGTGGTGATGCCAAGGTGGTAAAGGCTGATGGTGATGCCAAGGTGGTAAAGGCTGGTATTTCCAAGGTGGTAAATGCTGGTGTTGCTACCGAAGTGGTAAAGGCTGGTGTTGCTGCCGAAGTAGTAAAGGCTGGTGTTGCTGCCGAAGTAGTAAAGGCTGGTGTTGTTGCCGAGGTGGTAAGCGGCATTTTCCTATATAGAGTGGAGATATAACGAACAATATTGTTAAAGCGCATTTCAGTCACAAGATATTGATGAGCTATCCTAAGGACCTACAGTGCATCACAAAAGTGAGTACACCCCTAAGTGTAAATGGCCAAATTGTGCTCAATGAGGCATTTTCCCTCCCCAGTGTCATGTGGCTCATTAGTGTTGCAAGGTCTCAGGTGTGAATGGGGAGCAGATGTAGTAAATTTGGTGTCATCGCTGTCACACTCTCTCATACAGGTCACTGGAAGTTCAACATGGCACCTCATGGCAAAGAACTCTGAGGATCTGAAAAAAAGAATTGTTGCTCTATATAAAGATGGCCTAGGCTATAAGACGATTGCCAAAACCCTGAAAGAGAGGTGCAGCACGCTGGCCAAGACCAGACAGCAGTTTAACAAGACAGGTTCCACTCAGAACTGGCCTCGCAATGGTGAACCAAAGAAGTTGAGTGCAAGTGATCAGCGTTATATCGAGAGGTTGTCTTTTCAAAATAGACATACAAATGCTGTCAGCATTGCTGCAGAGGTTACAGTGGTGGGGGGTCAGCTTGTCAGTGCTCAGATCATACACTGCATCAAATTTTTCTGCATGTCTGTTGGCTCAGAAGGAAGCCTCTTCTAAAGATGATGCACAAGAAAACCAGATTACAGAATGACGGTAAGACCTGGTGGTGGACATATTACAGAATGATGGTGAGACCTGGGGGTGGACATATTATAGAATAACAGTAAGACCTGGGGGTGGACATATAACAGAAAGATGGTAAGACCTGGGGTGGACATATTACAGAATGATGGTGAGACCAGGGGTGGACATATTACAGAATGATGGTGAGACCTGGGGGATGGACATATTACAGAATGATGGTGAGATTTGGGGGTCGACATATTATAGAATGACAGTAAGACCTGGGGGTGGACATATAACAGAATGATGGTAAGACCTGGGGGTGGACATATTACAGAATGACGGTGAGACCTGGGGTTGGACATATTACAGAATGATGATGAGACCTGAGGGTGGACATATTACAGGATGATGGTGAGACCTGGTGGTGGGCATATTATAGAATGACGGTGAGACCAGGGGTGGACATATTACAGAATGATGGTGAGACCTGGGGGATGGACATATTACAGAATGATGGTGAGACTTGGGGGTGGACATATTATAGAATGACAGTAAGACCTGGGGGTGGACATATAACAGAATGACGGTAAGACCTGGGGGTGGATATATTACAGAATGACGGTGAGACCTGGGGTTGGACATATTACAGAATGACGATGAGACCTGGTGGTGGACATATAACAAAATGATGGTGAGACCTGGGGGTGACATGTACAGAAAGGATCTTGTATACTCACTGTTTTAGATATTGAAACAACAGAAATGGAAGAAGAAGCATCGAAGCCTAAAAAAATAGATAGAAACAAGGTAACATTAGTGTTAAGAAAACATCCTCCATTTCCAGAGATCCTATGATATTGAGTGCAATAAATAAATGGCCGCTGTCTGTACAGTCAGGTATATAAAATGTGTGAGTGGTGACAATAAATGGCCGCTGTCTGTACAGTCAGGTATATAAGATGTGTGAGTGGTGACAATAAATGGCTGCTGTCTGTACAGTCAGGTATATAAGATGTGTGAGTGGTGACAATAAATGGCTGCTGTCTGTACAGTCAGGTATATAAGATGTGTGAGTGGTGACAATAAATGGCCGCTGTCTGTGCAGTCAGGTATATAAGATGTGTGAGCGGTGACAATAAATGGCCGCTGTCTGTGCAGTCAGGTATATAAGATGTGTGAGCGGTGACAATAAATGGCCGCTGTCTGTACAGTCAGGTATATAAGATGTGTGAGTGGTGATAATAAATGGCCGCTGTCTGTACAGTCAGGTATATAAGATGTGTGAGTGGTGACAATAAATGGCCGCTGTCTGTACAGTCAGGTATATAAGATGTGTGAGCGGTGACAATAAATGGCCGCTGTCTGTTCAGTCAGGTATATAAGATGTGTGAGTGGTGACAATAAATGGCCGCTGTCTATGCAGTCAGGTATATAAGATGTGTGAGTGGTGACAATAAATGGCCGCTGTCTGTGCAGTCAGGTATATAAGATGTGTGAGTGGTGACAATAAATGGCCGCTGTCTGTGCAGTCAGGTATATAAGATGTGTGAGAGGTGACAATAAATGGCCGCTGTCTGTGCAGTCAGGTATATAAGATGTGTGAGTGGTGATAATAAATGGCTGCTGTCTGTACAGTCAGGTATATAAGATGTGTGAGTGGTGATAATAAATGGCCGCTGTCTGTACAGTCAGGTATATAAGATGTGTGAGTGGTGATAATAAATGGCCGCTGTGTGTGCAGTCAGGTATATAAGATGTGTGAGTGGTGATAATAAATGGCCGCTGTCTGTGCAGTCAGGTATATAAGATGTGTGATTGGTGATAATAAATGGCCGCTGTCTGTGCAGTCAGGTATATAAGATGTGTGAGTGGTGACAATAAATGGCCGCTGTCTGTGCAGTCAGGTATATAAGATGTGTGAGTGTTGATAATAAATGGCCGCTGTCTGTGCAGTCAGGTATATAGGATGTGTGAGCGGTGACAATAAATGGCCGCTGTCTGTGCAGTCAGGTATATAAGATGTGTGAGTGGTGACAATAAATGGCCGCTGTCTGTGCAATCAGGTATATAAGATGTGTGAGTGGTGACAATAAATGGCCGCTGTCTGTGCAGTCAGGTATATAAGATGTGTGAGTGTTGATAATAAATGGCCGCTGTCTGTGCAGTCAGGTATATAGGATGTGTGAGTGGTGACAATAAATGGCCGCTGTCTGTGCAGTCAGGTATATAAGATGTGTGAGTGTTGATAATAAATGGCCGCTGTCTGTGCAGTCAGGTATATAAGATGTGTGAGTGGTGACATTAAATGGCCGCTGTCTGTGCAGTCAGGTATATAAGATGTGTGAGTGTTGATAATAAATGGCCGCTGTCTGTGCAGTCAGGTATATAGGATGTGTGAGCGGTGACAATAAATGGCCGCTGTCTGTGCAGTCAGGTATATAAGATGTGTGAGTGGTGACAATAAATGGCCGCTGTCTGTGCAATCAGGTATATAAGATGTGTGAGTGGTGACAATAAATGGCCGCTGTCTGTGCAGTCAGGTATATAAGATGTGTGAGTGGTGACAATAAATGGCCGCTGTCTGTGCAGTCAGGTATATAGGATGTGTGAGTGGTGACAATAAATGGCCGCTGTCTGTGCAGTCAGGTATATAAGATGTGTGAGTGGTGATAATAAATGGCCGCTGTCTGTGCAATCAGGTATATAAGATGTGTGAGTGGTGACAATAAATGGCCGCTGTCTGTGCAGTCAGGTATATAAGATGTGTGAGTGGTGACAATAAATGGCCGCTGTCTGTGCAGTCAGGTATATAAGATGTGTGAGTGGTGACAATAAATGGCCGCTGTCTGTGCAGTCAGGTATATAAGATGTGTGAGCGGTGACAATAAATGGCCGCTGTCTGTGCAGTCAGGTATATAAGATGTGTGAGTGGTGACAATAAATGGCCGCTGTCTGTGCAGTCAGGTATATAAGATGTGTGAGCGGTGACAATAAATGGCCGCTGTCTGTGCAGTCAGGTATATAAGATGTGTGAGTGGTGATAATAAATGGCCGCTGTCTGTGCAGTCAGGTATATAAGATGTGTGAGTGGTGACAATAAATGGCCGCTGTCTGTGCAGTCAGGTATATAAGATGTGTGAGCGGTGACAATAAATGGCCGCTGTCTGTGCAGTCAGGTATATAAGATGTGTGAGTGGTGACAATAAATGGCCGCTGTCTGTGCAGTCAGGTATATAAGATGTGTGAGCGGTGACAATAAATGGCCGCTGTCTGTGCAGTCAGGTATATAAGATGTGTGAGCGGTGACAATAAATGGCCGCTGTCTGTGCAGTCAGGTATATAAGATGTGTGAGCGGTGATAATAAATGGCCGCTGTCTGTGCAGTCAGGTATATAAGATGTGTGAGCGGTGACAATAAATGGCCGCTGTCTGTGCAGTCAGGTATATAAGATGTGTGAGCGGGGATAATAAATGGCCGCTGTCTGTGCAGTCAGGTATATAAGATGTGTGAGAGGTGACAATAAATGGCCGCTGTCTGTACAGTCAGGTGTATAAGATGTGTGAGCGGTGACAATAAATGGCCGCTGTCTGTGCAGTCAGGTATATAAGATGTGTGAGTGGTGACACTAAATGGCCGCTGTCTGTGCAGTCAGGTGTATAAGATGTGCGAGCGGTGACAATAAATGGCCGCTGTCTGTACAGTCAGGTATATAAGATGTGTGAGTGGTGATAATAAATGGCCGCTGTCTGTGCAGTCAGGTATATAAGATGTGTGAGTGGTGACAATAAATGGCCGCTGTCTGTGCAGTCAGGTATATAAGATGTGTGAGTGGTGACAATAATTGGCCGCTGTCTGTGCAGTCAGGTATATAAGATGTGTGAGTGGTGATAATAAATGGCCGCTGTCTGTGCAGTCAGGTATATAAGATGTGTGAGTGGTGACAATAAATGGCCGCTGTCTGTGCAGTCAGGTATATAAGATGTGTGAGTGGTGACAATAATTGGCCGCTGTCTGTGCAGTCAGGTATATAAGATGTGTGAGTGGTGATAATAAATGGCCACTGTCTGTGCAGTCAGGTGTATAAGATGTGTGAGCGGTGACAATAAATGGCCGCTGTCTGTACAGTCAGGTGTATAAGATGTGTGAGCGGTGACAATAAATGGCCGCTGTCTGTGCAGTCAGGTATATAAGATGTGTGAGTGGTGACAATAAATGGCCGCTGTCTGTGCAGTCAGGTATATAAGATGTGTGAGTGGTGATAATAAATGGCCGCTGTCTGTGCAGTCAGGTATATAAGATGTGTGAGTGGTGCCAATAAATGGCCGCTGTCTGTGCAGTCAGGTATATAAGATGTGTGAGTGGTGACAATAAATGGCCGCTGTCTGTACAGTCAGGTATATAAGATGTGTGAGTGGTGACAATAAATGGCCGCTGTCTGTGCAGTCAGGTGTATAAGATGTGTGTGAGGTGACAATAAATGGCCGCTGTCTGTGCAGTCAGGTATATAAGATGTGCGAGCGGTGACAATAAATGGCCGCTGTCTGTACAGTCAGGTATATAAGATGTGTGAGCGGTGACAATAAATGGCCGCTGTCTGTGCAGTCAGGTATATAGGATGTGTGAGCGGTGACAATAAATGGCGCTGTCTGTACAGTCAGGTATATAAGATGTGTGAGTGGTGACAATAAATGGCCGCTGTGTGTGCAGTCAGGTATATAAGATGTGTGAGTGGTGACAATAAATGGCCGCTGTCTGTGCAGTCAGGTATATAAGATGTGTGAGTGGTGACAATAAATGGCCGCTGTCTGTGCAGTCAGGTATATAAGATGTGTGAGCGGTGACAATAAATGGCCGCTGTCTGTGCAGTCAGGTATATAAGATGTGTGAGCGGTGACAATAAATGGCCGCTGTCTGTGTAGTCAGGTATATAAGATGTGTGAGCGGTGACAATAAATGGCCGCTGTCTGTGCAGTCAGGTATATAAGATGTGTGAGTGGTGACAATAAATGGCCGCTGTCTGTGCAGTCAGGTATATAAGATGTGCGAGTGGTGACAATAAATGGCTGCTGTCTGTGCAGTCAGGTATATAAGATGTGTGAGTGGTGACAATAAATGGCCGCTGTCTGTGCAGTCAGGTATATAAGATGTGCGAGTGGTGACAATAAATGGCCGCTGTCTGTGCAGTCAGGTATATAAGATGTGTGAGTGGTGACAATAAATGGCCGCTGTCTGTGCAGTCAGGTATATAAGATGTGTGAGTGGTGATAATAAATGGCCGCTGTCTGTGCAGTCAGGTATATAAGATGTGTGAGTGGTGATAATAAATGGCAGCTGTCTGTGCAGTCAGGTATATAAGATGTGTGAGTGGTGATAATAAATGGCCGCTGTCTGTGCAGTCAGGTATATAAGATGTGTGAGCGGTGACAATAAATGGCCGCTGTCTGTGCAGTCAGGTATATAGGATGTGTGAGCGGTGACAATAAATGGCCGCTGTCTGTGCAGTCAGGTATATAAGATGTGTGAGTGGTGATAATAAATGGCCGCTGTCTGTGCAGTCAGGTATATAAGATGTGTGAGTGGTGATAATAAATGGCAGCTGTCTGTGCAGTCAGGTATATAAGATGTGTGAGTGGTGACAATAAATGGCCGCTGTCTGTGCAGTCAGGTATATAAGATGTGTGAGCGGTGACAATAAATGGCCGCTGTCTGTGCAGTCAGGTATATAGGATGTGTGAGCGGTGACAATAAATGGCGCTGTCTGTACAGTCAGGTATATAAGATGTGTGAGTGGTGATAATAAATGGCCGCTGTCTGTGCAGTCAGGTATATAAGATGTGTGAGTGGTGACAATAAATGGCCGCTGTCTGTGCAGTCAGGTATATAAGATGTGTGAGTGGTGACAATAAATGGCCGCTGTCTGTGCAGTCAGGTATATAAGATGTGTGAGTGGTGACTATAAATGGCCGCTGTGTGTGCAGTCAGGTATATAAGATGTGTGAGTGGTGACAATAAATGGCCGCTGTCTGTGCAGTCAGGTATATAAGATGTGTGAGCGGTGACAATAAATGGCCGCTGTCTGTGCAGTCAGGTATATAAGATGTGTGAGCGGTGACAATAAATGGCCGCTGTCTGTGTAGTCAGGTATATAAGATGTGTGAGCGGTGACAATAAATGGCCGCTCTCTGTGCAGTCAGGTATATAAGATGTGCGAGTGGTGACAATAAATGGCTGCTGTCTGTGCAGTCAGGTATATAAGATGTGTGAGTGGTGACAATAAATGGCCGCTGTCTGTGCAGTCAGGTATATAAGATGTGTGAGTGGTGACTATAAATGGCCGCTGTCTGTGCAGTCAGGTATATAAGATGTGCGAGTGGTGACAATAAATGGCTGCTGTCTGTGCAGTCAGGTATATAAGATGTGTGAGCGGTGACAATAAATGGCAGCTGTCTGTGCAGTCAGGTATATAAGATGTGTGAGTGGTGACAATAAATGGCCGCTGTCTGTGCAGTCAGGTATATAAGATGTGTGAGTGGTGACAATAAATGGCTGCTGTCTGTGCAGTCAGGTATATAAGATGTGTGAGTGGTGACAATAAATGGCCGCTGTCTGTGCAGTCAGGTATATAAGATGTGTGAGTGGTGACAATAAATGGCCGCTGTCTGTGCAGTCAGGTATATAAGATGTGTGAGTGGTGACTATAAATGGCCGCTGTCTGTGCAGTCAGGTATATAGGATGTGTGAGCGGTGACAATAAATGGCCGCTGTCTGTGCAGTCAGGTATATAGGATGTGTGAGCGGTGACAATAAATGGCGCTGTCTGTACAGTCAGGTATATAAGATGTGTGAGTGGTGACAATAAATGGCTGCTGTCTGTGCAGTCAGGTATATAAGATGTGTGAGTGGTGACAATAAATGGCGCTGTCTGTACAGTCAGGTATATAAGATGTGTGAGTGGTGACAATAAATGGCGCTGTCTGTGCAGTCAGGTATATAAGATGTGTGAGTGGTGACAATAAATGGCCGCTGTCTGTGCAGTCAGGTATATAAGATGTGTGAGTGGTGACAATAAATGGCCGCTGTCTGTGCAGTCAGGTATATAAGATGTGCGAGTGGTGACAATAAATGGCTGCTGTCTGTGCAGTCAGGTATATAAGATGTGCGAGTGGTGACAATAAATGGCCGCTGTCTGTGCAGTCAGGTATATAAGATGTGTGAGTGGTGACAATAAATGGCCGCTGTCTGTACAGTCAGGTATATAAGATGTGTGAGCGGTGACAATAAATGGCAGCTGTCTGTGCAGTCAGGTATATAAGATGTGTGAGTGGTGACAATAAATGGCCGCTGTCTGTGCAGTCAGGTATATAAGATGTGTGAGTGGTGACTATAAATGGCCGCTGTCTGTGCAGTCAGGTATATAGGATGTGTGAGTGGTGACAATAAATGGCCGCTGTCTGTGCAGTCAGGTATATAAGATGTGTGAGTGGTGATAATAAATGGCCGCTGTCTGTGCAGTCAGGTATATAAGATGTGTGAGTGGTGATAATAAATGGCAGCTGTCTGTGCAGTCAGGTATATAAGATGTGTGAGTGGTGATAATAAATGGCCGCTGTCTGTGCAGTCAGGTATATAAGATGTGTGAGTGGTGACAATAAATGGCCGCTGTCTGTGCAGTCAGGTATATAAGATGTGTGAGCGGTGACAATAAATGGCAGCTGTCTGTACAGTCAGGTATATAAGATGTGTGAGTGGTGACAATAAATGGCCGCTGTCTGTACAGTCAGGTATATAAGATGTGTGAGTGGTGACAATAAATGGCCGCTGTCTGTGCAGTCAGGTATATAAGATGTGTGAGTGGTGACAATAAATGGCCGATGTCTGTGCAGTCAGGTATATAAGATATGTGAGCGGTGACAAAAAATGGCCGCTGTCTGTGCAGTCAGGTATATAAGATGTGTGAGCGGTGACAATAAATGGCAGCTGTCTGTACAGTCAGGTATATAAGATGTGTGAGTGGTGACAATAAATGGCCGCTGTCTGTGCAGTCAGGTATATAAGATGTGTGAGTGGTGACAATAAATGGCCGCTGTCTGTGCAGTCAGGTATATAAGATGTGTGAGTGGTGACTATAAATGGCCGCTGTCTGTGCAGTCAGGTATATAGGAGTGTGAGCGGTGACAATAAATGGCCGCTGTCTGTGCAGTCAGGTATATAGGATGTGTGAGCGGTGACAATAAATGGCGCTGTCTGTACAGTCAGGTATATAAGATGTGTGAGTGGTGACAATAAATGGCCGCTGTCTGTGCAGTCAGGTATATAAGATGTGTGAGTGGTGACAATAAATGGCCGCTGTCTGTGCAGTCAGGTATATAAGATGTGCGAGTGGTGACAATAAATGGCTGCTGTCTGTGCAGTCAGGTATATAAGATGTGTGAGTGGTGACAATAAATGGCCGCTGTCTGTGCAGTCAGGTATATAAGATGTGTGAGTGGTGACAATAAATGGCCGCTGTCTGTGCAGTCAGGTATATAAGATGTGCGAGTGGTGACAATAAATGGCCGCTGTCTGTGCAGTCAGGTATATAAGATGTGTGAGCGGTGACAATAAATGGCCGCTGTCTGTGCAGTCAGGTATATAGGATGTGTGAGTGGTGATAATAAATGGCCGCTGTCTGTGCAGTCAGGTATATAAGATGTGTGAGTGGTGACAATAAATGGCCGCTGTCTGTGCAGTCAGGTATATAAGATGTGTGAGCGGTGACTATAAATGGCCGCTGTCTGTGCAGTCAGGTATATAAGATGTGTGAGTGGTGATAATAAATGGCCGCTGTCTGTACAGTCAGGTATATAAGATGTGTGAGTGGTGACTATAAATGGCCGCTGTCTGTGCAGTCAGGTATATAAGATGTGTGAGTGGTGATAATAAATGGCCGCTGTCTGTGCAGTCAGGTATATAAGATGTGTGAGTGGTGATAATAAATGGCCGCTGTCTGTGCAGTCAGGTATATAAGATGTGTGAGCGGTGATAATAAATGGCAGCTGTCTGTGCAGTCAGGTATATAAGATGTGTGAGTGGTGATAATAAATGGCCGCTGTCTGTGCAGTCAGGTATATAAGATGTGTGAGTGGTGACAATAAATGGCCGCTGTCTGTGCAGTCAGGTATATAAGATGTGTGAGCGGTGACAATAAATGGCAGCTGTCTGTACAGTCAGGTATATAAGATGTGTGAGCGGTGACAATAAATGGCCGCTGTCTGTGCAGTCAGGTATATAAGATGTGTGAGTGGTGACTATAAATGGCCGCTGTCTGTGCAGTCAGGTATATAAGATGTGTGAGAGGTGACAATAAATGGCCGCTGTCTGTGCAGTCAGGTATATAAGATGTGTGAGTGGTGATAATAAATGGCCGCTGTCTGTGCAGTCAGGTATATAAGATGTGTGAGTGGTGACAATAAATGGCCGCTGTCTGTGCAGTCAGGTATATAAGATGTGTGAGTGGTGACTATAAATGGCCGCTGTCTGTGCAATCAGGTATATAAGATGTGTGAGTGGTGATAATAAATGGCCGCTGTCTGTGCAGTCAGGTATATAAGATGTGTGAGTGGTGACTATAAATGGCCGCTGTCTGTGCAGTCAGGTATATAAGATGTGTGAGTGGTGACAATAAATGGCCGCTGTCTGTGCAGTCAGGTATATAAGATGTGCGAGTGGTGACAATAAATGGCCGCTGTCTGTGCAGTCAGGTATATAAGATGTGTGAGTGGTGACAATAAATGGCCGCTGTCTGTGCAGTCAGGTATATAAGATGTGTGAGTGGTGACAATAAATGGCCGCTGTCTGTGCAGTCAGGTATATAAGATGTGTGAGTGGTGACAATAAATGGCCGCTGTCTGTGCAGTCAGGTATATAAGATGTGTGAGTGGTGATAATAAATGGCCGCTGTCTGTGCAGTCAGGTATATAAGATGTGTGAGTGGTGATAATAAATGGCCGCTGTCTGTGCAGTCAGGTATATAAGATGTGTGAGTGGTGACAATAAATGGCCGCTGTGTGTGCAGTCAGGTATATAAGATGTGTGAGTGGTGACAATAAATGGCCGCTGTCTGTACAGTCAGGTATATAAGATGTGTGAGTGGTGATAATAAATGGCCGCTGTCTGTGCAGTCAGGTATATAAGATGTGTGAGTGGTGACAATAAATGGCCGCTGTCTGTACAGTCAGGTATATAAGATGTGTGAGTGGTGATAATAAATGGCCGCTGTGTGTGCAGTCAGGTATATAAGATGTGTGAGTGGTGATAATAAATGGCCGCTGTCTGTGCAGTCAGGTATATAAGATGTGTGAGTGGTGACAATAAATGGCCGCTGTCTGTGCAGTCAGGTATATAAGATGTGTGAGAGGTGACAATAAATGGCCGCTGTCTGTGCAGTCAGGTATATAAGATGTGTGAGTGGTGACAATAAATGGCCGCTGTCTGTGCAGTCAGGTATATAAGATGTGTGAGAGGTGACAATAAATGGCCGCTGTCTGTGCAGTCAGGTATATAAGATGTGTGAGTGGTGACAATAAATGGCTGCTGTCTGTACAGTCAGGTATATAAGATGTGTGAGTGGTGATAATAAATGGCTGCTGTCTGTACAGTCAGGTATATAAGATGTGTGAGTGGTGATAATAAATGGCCGCTGTCTGTACAGTCAGGTATATAAGATGTGTGAGTGGTGATAATAAATGGCCGCTGTGTGTGCAGTCAGGTATATAAGATGTGTGAGTGGTGATAATAAATGGCCGCTGTCTGTGCAGTCAGGTATATAAGATGTGTGAGTGGTGATAATAAATGGCCGCTGTCTGTGCAGTCAGTTATATAAGATGTGTGAGTGGTGACATTAAATGGCCGCTGTCTGTGCAGTCAGGTATATAAGATGTGTGAGTGGTGACAATAAATGGCCGCTGTCTGTGCAGTCAGGTATATAGGATGTGTGAGTGGTGACAATAAATGGCCGCTGTCTGTGCAGTCAGGTATATAAGATGTGTGAGTGGTGACAATAAATGGCCGCTGTCTGTGCAATCAGGTATATAAGATGTGTGAGTGGTGACAATAAATGGCCGCTGTCTGTGCAGTCAGGTATATAAGATGTGTGAGCGGGGATAATAAATGGCCGCTGTCTGTGCAGTCAGGTATATAAGATGTGTGAGTGGTGATAATAAATGGCCGCTGTCTGTGCAGTCAGGTATATAAGATGTGTGAGCGGTGACAATAAATGGCCGCTGTCTGTACAGTCAGGTATATAAGATGTGTGAGTGGTGATAATAAATGGCCACTGTCTGTGCAGTCAGGTATATAAGATGTGTGAGTGGTGACAATAAATGGCCGCTGTCTGTGCAGTCAGGTATATAAGATGTGTGAGTGGTGACAATAATTGGCCGCTGTCTGTGCAGTCAGGTATATAAGATGTGTGAGTGGTGATAATAAATGGCCGCTGTCTGTGCAGTCAGGTATATAAGATGTGTGAGTGGTGAAAATAAATGGCCGCTGTCTGTGCAGTCAGGTATATAAGATGTGTGAGTGGTGACAATAATTGGCCGCTGTCTGTGCAGTCAGGTATATAAGATGTGTGAGTGGTGATAATAAATGGCCACTGTCTGTGCAGTCAGGTGTATAAGATGTGTGAGCGGTGACAATAAATGGCCGCTGTCTGTGCAGTCAGGTATATAAGATGTGTGAGTGGTGATAATAAATGGCTGCTGTCTGTACAGTCAGGTATATAAGATGTGTGAGTGGTGCCAATAAATGGCCGCTGTCTGTGCAGTCAGGTATATAAGATGTGTGAGTGGTGACAATAAATGGCCGCTGTCTGTGCAGTCAGGTGTATAAGATGTGTGTGAGGTGACAATAAATGGCCGCTGTCTGTGCAGTCAGGTATATAAGATGTGCGAGCGGTGACAATAAATGGCCGCTGTCTGTGCAGTCAGGTATATAAGATGTGTGAGTGGTGACAATAATTGGCCGCTGTCTGTGCAGTCAGGTATATAAGATGTGTGAGTGGTGATAATAAATGGCCACTGTCTGTGCAGTCAGGTGTATAAGATGTGTGAGTGGTGATAATAAATGGCTGCTGTCTGTACAGTCAGGTATATAAGATGTGTGAGTGGTGCCAATAAATGGCCGCTGTCTGTGCAGTCAGGTATATAAGATGTGTGAGTGGTGACAATAAATGGCCGCTGTCTGTACAGTCAGGTATATAAGATGTGTGAGTGGTGACAATAAATGGCCGCTGTCTGTGCAGTCAGGTGTATAAGATGTGTGTGAGGTGACAATAAATGGCCGCTGTCTGTGCAGTCAGGTATATAAGATGTGCGAGCGGTGACAATAAATGGCCGCTGTCTGTACAGTCAGGTATATAAGATGTGTGAGTAGTGATAATAAATGGCCGCTGTCTTTGCAGTCAGGTATATAAGATGTGTGAGCGGTGACAATAAATGGCCGCTGTCTGTACAGTCAGGTATATAAGATGTGTGAGTGGTGATAATAAATGGCCACTGTCTGTGCAGTCAGGTATATAAGATGTGTGAGTGGTGACAATAAATGGCCGCTGTCTGTGCAGTCAGGTATATAAGATGTGTGAGTGGTGACAATAAATGGCCGCTGTCTGTACAGTCAGGTATATAAGATGTGTGAGTGGTGACAATAAATGGCCGCTGTCTGTGCAGTCAGGTGTATAAGATGTGTGTGAGGTGACAATAAATGGCCGCTGTCTGTGCAGTCAGGTATATAAGATGTGCGAGTGGTGACAATAAATGGCTGCTGTCTGTGCAGTCAGGTATATAAGATGTGTGAGTGGTGACAATAAATGGCCGCTGTCTGTACAGTCAGGTATATAAGATGTGTGAGCGGTGACAATAAATGGCAGCTGTCTGTGCAGTCAGGTATATAAGATGTGTGAGTGGTGACAATAAATGGCCGCTGTCTGTGCAGTCAGGTATATAAGATGTGTGAGTGGTGACTATAAATGGCCGCTGTCTGTGCAGTCAGGTATATAGGATGTGTGAGCGGTGACAATAAATGGCCGCTGTCTGTGCAGTCAGGTATATAGGATGTGTGAGCGGTGACAATAAATGGCGCTGTCTGTACAGTCAGGTATATAAGATGTGTGAGTGGTGACAATAAATGGCCGCTGTGTGTGCAGTCAGGTATATAAGATGTGTGAGTGGTGACAATAAATGGCCGCTGTCTGTGCAGTCAGGTATATAAGATGTGTGAGTGGTGACAATAAATGGCCGCTGTCTGTACAGTCAGGTATATAAGATGTGTGAGTGGTGACAATAAATGGCCGCTGTCTGTGCAGTCAGGTATATAAGATGTGTGAGCGGTGACAATAAATGGCCGCTGTCTGTGCAGTCAGGTATATAAGATGTGTGAGCGGTGACAATAAATGGCCGCTGTCTGTGTAGTCAGGTATATAAGATGTGTGAGCGGTGACAATAAATGGCCGCTGTCTGTGCAGTCAGGTATATAAGATGTGTGAGTGGTGACAATAAATGGCCGCTGTCTGTGCAGTCAGGTATATAAGATGTGCGAGTGGTGACAATAAATGGCTGCTGTCTGTGCAGTCAGGTATATAAGATGTGTGAGTGGTGACAATAAATGGCCGCTGTCTGTGCAGTCAGGTATATAAGATGTGCGAGTGGTGACAATAAATGGCCGCTGTCTGTGCAGTCAGGTATATAAGATGTGTGAGTGGTGACAATAAATGGCCGCTGTCTGTGCAGTCAGGTATATAAGATGTGTGAGTGGTGATAATAAATGGCAGCTGTCTGTGCAGTCAGGTATATAAGATGTGTGAGTGGTGATAATAAATGGCCGCTGTCTGTGCAGTCAGGTATATAAGATGTGTGAGTGGTGACAATAAATGGCCGCTGTCTGTGCAGTCAGGTATATAAGATGTGTGAGCGGTGACAATAAATGGCCGCTGTCTGTGCAGTCAGGTATATAGGATGTGTGAGCGGTGACAATAAATGGCGCTGTCTGTACAGTCAGGTATATAAGATGTGTGAGTGGTGATAATAAATGGCCGCTGTCTGTGCAGTCAGGTATATAAGATGTGTGAGTGGTGACAATAAATGGCCGTTGTCTGTGCAGTCAGGTATATAAGATGTGTGAGTGGTGACAATAAATGGCCGCTGTCTGTGCAGTCAGGTATATAAGATGTGTGAGTGGTGACTATAAATGGCCGCTGTGTGTGCAGTCAGGTATATAAGATGTGTGAGTGGTGACAATAAATGGCCGCTGTCTGTGCAGTCAGGTATATAAGATGTGTGAGTGGTGACAATAAATGGCCGCTGTCTGTGCAGTCAGGTATATAAGATGTGTGAGCGGTGACAATAAATGGCCGCTGTCTGTGCAGTCAGGTATATAAGATGTGTGAGCGGTGACAATAAATGGCCGCTGTCTGTGCAGTCAGGTATATAAGATGTGTGAGCGGTGACAATAAATGGCCGCTCTCTGTGCAGTCAGGTATATAAGATGTGCGAGCGGTGACAATAAATGGCTGCTGTCTGTGCAGTCAGGTATATAAGATGTGTGAGTGGTGACAATAAATGGCCGCTGTCTGTGCAGTCAGGTATATAAGATGTGTGAGTGGTGACTATAAATGGCCGCTGTCTGTGCAGTCAGGTATATAAGATGTGCGAGTGGTGACAATAAATGGCTGCTGTCTGTGCAGTCAGGTATATAAGATGTGTGAGCGGTGACAATAAATGGCAGCTGTCTGTGCAGTCAGGTATATAAGATGTGTGAGTGGTGACAATAAATGGCCGCTGTCTGTGCAGTCAGGTATATAAGATGTGTGAGTGGTGACAATAAATGGCTGCTGTCTGTGCAGTCAGGTATATAAGATGTGTGAGTGGTGACAATAAATGGCCGCTGTCTGTGCAGTCAGGTATATAAGATGTGTGAGTGGTGACAATAAATGGCCGCTGTCTGTGCAGTCAGGTATATAAGATGTGTGAGTGGTGACTATAAATGGCCGCTGTCTGTGCAGTCAGGTATATAGGATGTGTGAGCGGTGACAATAAATGGCCGCTGTCTGTGCAGTCAGGTATATAGGATGTGTGAGCGGTGACAATAAATGGCGCTGTCTGTACAGTCAGGTATATAAGATGTGTGAGTGGTGACAATAAATGGCCGCTGTCTGTGCAGTCAGGTATATAAGATGTGTGAGTGGTGACAATAAATGGCCGCTGTCTGTGCAGTCAGGTATATAAGATGTGTGAGTGGTGACAATAAATGGCCTCTGTCTGTGCAGTCAGGTATATAAGATGTGCGAGTGGTGACAATAAATGGCTGCTGTCTGTGCAGTCAGGTATATAAGATGTGTGAGTGGTGACAATAAATGGCGCTGTCTGTACAGTCAGGTATATAAGATGTGTGAGTGGTGACAATAAATGGCCGCTGTCTGTGCAGTCAGGTATATAAGATGTGTGAGTGGTGACAATAAATGGCCGCTGTCTGTGCAGTCAGGTATATAAGATGTGTGAGTGGTGACAATAAATGGCCGCTGTCTGTGCAGTCAGGTATATAAGATGTGCGAGTGGTGACAATAAATGGCTGCTGTCTGTGCAGTCAGGTATATAAGATGTGCGAGTGGTGACAATAAATGGCCGCTGTCTGTGCAGTCAGGTATATAAGATGTGTGAGTGGTGACAATAAATGGCCGCTGTCTGTACAGTCAGGTATATAAGATGTGTGAGCGGTGACAATAAATGGCCGCTGTCTGTACAGTCAGGTATATAAGATGTGTGAGCGGTGACAATAAATGGCAGCTGTCTGTGCAGTCAGGTATATAAGATGTGTGAGTGGTGACAATAAATGGCCGCTGTCTGTGCAGTCAGGTATATAAGATGTGTGAGTGGTGACAATAAATGGCCGCTGTCTGTGCAGTCAGGTATATAAGATGTGTGAGTGGTGACTATAAATGGCCGCTGTCTGTGCAGTCAGGTATATAGGATGTGTGAGTGGTGACAATAAATGGCCGCTGTCTGTGCAGTCAGGTATATAAGATGTGTGAGTGGTGATAATAAATGGCCGCTGTCTGTGCAGTCAGGTATATAAGATGTGTGAGTGGTGATAATAAATGGCAGCTGTCTGTGCAGTCAGGTATATAAGATGTGTGAGTGGTGATAATAAATGGCCGCTGTCTGTGCAGTCAGGTATATAAGATGTGTGAGAGGTGACAATAAATGGCCGCTGTCTGTGCAGTCAGGTATATAAGATGTGTGAGTGGTGATAATAAATGGCCGCTGTCTGTGCAGTCAGGTATATAAGATGTGTGAGTGGTGACAATAAATGGCCGCTGTCTGTGCAGTCAGGTATATAAGATGTTTGAGTGGTGACTATAAATGGCCGCTGTCTGTGCAGTCAGGTATATAAGATGTGTGAGTGGTGATAATAAATGGCCGCTGTCTGTGCAGTCAGGTATATAAGATGTGTGAGTGGTGACTATAAATGGCCGCTGTCTGTGCAGTCAGGTATATAGGATGTGTGAGCGGTGACAATAAATGGCCGCTGTCTGTGCAGTCAGGTATATAAGATGTGTGAGTGGTGACAATAAATGGCCGCTGTCTGTACAGTCAGGTATATAAGATGTGTGAGCGGTGACAATAAATGGCCGCTGTCTGTGCAGTCAGGTATATAAGATGTGTGAGCGGTGACAATAAATGGCCGCTGTCTGTGCAGTCAGGTATATAAGATGTGTGAGTGGTGACTATAAATGGCCGCTGTCTGTGCAGTCAGGTATATAAGATGTGTGAGCGGTGATAATAAATGGCCGCTGTCTGTGCAGTCAGGTATATAGGATGTGTGAGCGGTGACAATAAATGGCCGCTGTCTGTGCAGTCAGGTATATAAGATGTGTGAGTGGTGATAATAAATGGCAGCTGTCTGTGCAGTCAGGTATATAAGATGTGTGAGTGGTGACTATAAATGGCCGCTGTCTGTGCAGTCAGGTATATAGGATGTGTGAGCGGTGACAATAAATGGCCGCTGTCTGTGCAGTCAGGTATATAAGATGTGTGAGTGGTGACAATAAATGGCCGCTGTCTGTACAGTCAGGTATATAAGATGTGTGAGCGGTGACAATAAATGGCCGCTGTCTGTGCAGTCAGGTATATAAGATGTGTGAGTGGTGACAATAAATGGCCGCTGTCTGTGCAGTCAGGTATATAAGATGTGTGAGTGGTGATAATAAATGGCCGCTGTCTGTACAGTCAGGTGTATAAGATATGTGAGCGGTGACAATAAATGGCTGCTGTCTGTACAGTCAGGTATATAAGATGTGTGAGTGGTGATAATAAATGGCCACTGTCTGTGCAGTCAGGTATATAAGATGTGTGAGTGGTGACAATAAATGGCCGCTGTCTGTGCAGTCAGGTATATAAGATGTGTGAGTGGTGACAATAAATGGCCGCTGTCTGTGCAGTCAGGTATATAAGATGTGTGAGTGGTGATAATAAATGGCCGCTGTCTGTGCAGTCAGGTATATAAGATGTGTGAGTGGTGATAATAAATGGCCGCTGTCTGTACAGTCAGGTATATAAGATGTGTGAGTGGTGATAATAAATGGCCGGTGTGTGTGCAGTCAGGTATATAAGATGTGTGAGTGGTGACAATAAATGGCCGCTGTCTGTACAGTCAGGTATATAAGATGTGTGAGTGGTGACAATAAATGGCCGCTGTCTGTGCAGTCAGGTATATAAGATGTGTGAGTGGTGACAATAAATGGCCGCTGTCTGTGCAGTCAGGTATATAAGATGTGTGAGCGGTGACAATAAATGGCAGCTGTCTGTACAGTCAGGTATATAAGATGTGTGAGTGGTGACAATAAATGGCCGCTGTCTGTACAGTCAGGTATATAAGATGTGTGAGTGGTGACAATAAATGGCCGCTGTCTGTGCAGTCAGGTATATAAGATGTGTGAGTGGTGATAATAAATGGCCGCTGTGTGTGCAGTCAGGTATATAAGATGTGTGAGTGGTGACAATAAATGGCCGCTGTCTGTGCAGTCAGGTATATAAGATGTGTGAGCGGTGACAATAAATGGCCGCTGTCTGTGCAGTCAGGTATATAAGATGTGTGAGCGGTGACAATAAATGGCAGCTGTCTGTGCAGTCAGGTATATAAGATGTGTGAGTGGTGACAATAAATGGCCGCTGTCTGTGCAGTCAGGTATATAAGATGTGTGAGTGGTGACTATAAATGGCCGCTGTCTGTGCAGTCAGGTATATAGGAGTGTGAGCGGTGACAATAAATGGCCGCTGTCTGTGCAGTCAGGTATATAGGATGTGTGAGCGGTGACAATAAATGGCGCTGTCTGTACAGTCAGGTATATAAGATGTGTGAGTGGTGACAATAAATGGCCGCTGTCTGTGCAGTCAGGTATATAAGATGTGTGAGTGGTGACAATAAATGGCCGCTGTCTGTGCAGTCAGGTATATAAGATGTGCGAGTGGTGACAATAAATGGCCGCTGTCTGTGCAGTCAGGTATATAAGATGTGTGAGTGGTGACAATAAATGGCCGCTGTCTGTGCAGTCAGGTATATAAGATGTGTGAGTGGTGACAATAAATGGCCGCTGTCTGTGCAGTCAGGTATATAAGATGTGCGAGTGGTGACAATAAATGGCCGCTGTCTGTGCAGTCAGGTATATAAGATGTGTGAGCGGTGACAATAAATGGCCGCTGTCTGTGCAGTCAGGTATATAGGATGTGTGAGTGGTGATAATAAATGGCCGCTGTCTGTGCAGTCAGGTATATAAGATGTGTGAGTGGTGACAATAAATGGCCGCTGTCTGTGCAGTCAGGTATATAAGATGTGTGAGCGGTGATAATAAATGGCCGCTGTCTGTGCAGTCAGGTATATAAGATGTGTGAGCGGTGACAATAAATGGCCGCTGTCTGTGCAGTCAGGTATATAAGATGTGTGAGTGGTGATAATAAATGGCCGCTGTCTGTGCAGTCAGGTATATAAGATGTGTGAGTGGTGATAATAAATGGCTGCTGTCTGTGCAGTCAGGTATATAAGATGTGTGAGCGGTGATAATAAATGGCCGCTGTCTGTGCAGTCAGGTATATAAGATGTGTGAGTGGTGACAATAAATGGCCGCTGTCTGTGCAGTCAGGTATATAAGATGTGTGAGCGGTGACAATAAATGGCAGCTGTCTGTGCAGTCAGGTATATAAGATGTGTGAGCGGTGACAATAAATGGCCGCTGTCTGTGCAGTCAGGTATATAAGATGTGTGAGTGGTGACTATAAATGGCCGCTGTCTGTGCAGTCAGGTATATAAGATGTGTGAGAGGTGACAATAAATGGCCGCTGTCTGTGCAGTCAGGTATATAAGATGTGTGAGTGGTGATAATAAATGGCCGCTGTCTGTGCAGTCAGGTATATAAGATGTGTGAGTGGTGACAATAAATGGCCGCTGTCTGTGCAGTCAGGTATATAAGATGTGTGAGTGGTGACTATAAATGGCCGCTGTCTGTGCAGTCAGGTATATAGGATGTGTGAGTGGTGATAATAAATGGCCGCTGTCTGTGCAGTCAGGTATATAAGATGTGTGAGTGGTGACTATAAATGGCCGCTGTCTGTGCAGTCAGGTATATAGGATGTGTGAGCGGTGACAATAAATGGCCGCTGTCTGTGCAGTCAGGTATATAAGATGTGCGAGTGGTGACAATAAATGGCCGCTGTCTGTGCAGTCAGGTATATAAGATGTGTGAGTGGTGACAATAAATGGCCGCTGTCTGTGCAGTCAGGTATATAAGATGTGTGAGTGGTGACAATAAATGGCCGCTGTCTGTGCAGTCAGGTATATAAGATGTGTGAGTGGTGACAATAAATGGCCGCTGTCTGTGCAGTCAGGTATATAAGATGTGCGAGTGGTGACAATAAATGGCCGCTGTCTGTGCAGTCAGGTATATAAGATGTGTGAGTGGTGACAATAAATGGCCGCTGTCTGTGCAGTCAGGTATATAAGATGTGTGAGTGGTGACAATAAATGGCCGCTGTCTGTGCAGTCAGGTATATAAGATGTGTGAGTGGTGACAATAAATGGCCGCTGTCTGTGCAGTCAGGTATATAAGATGTGCGAGTGGTGACAATAAATGGCTGCTGTCTGTACAGTCAGGTATATAAGATGTGTGAGTGGTGATAATAAATGGCCGCTGTCTGTGCAGTCAGGTATATAAGATGTGCGAGTGGTGACAATAAATGGCCGCTGTCTGTGCAGTCAGGTATATAAGATGTGTGAGTGGTGATAATAAATGGCCGCTGTCTGTGCAGTCAGGTATATAAGATGTGTGAGTGGTGACAATAAATGGCTGGTGTCTGTACAGTCAGGTATATAAGATGTGTGAGTGGTGATAATAAATGGCCGCTGTCTGTGCAGTCAGGTATATAAGATGTGCGAGTGGTGACAATAAATGGCTGCTGTCTGTACAGTCAGGTATATAAGATGTGTGAGTGGTGACAATAAATGGCCGCTGTCTGTGCAGTCAGGTATATAAGATGTGTGAGTGGTGATAATAAATGGCCGCTGTCTGTGCAGTCAGGTATATAAGATGTGTGAGTGGTGACAATAAATGGCCGCTGTCTGTGCAGTCAGGTATATAAGATGTGTGAGTGGTGATAATAAATGGCCGCTGTCTGTGCAGTCAGGTATATAAGATGTGTGAGAGGTGAAAATAAATGGCCGCTGTCTGTGCAGTCAGGTATATAAGATGTGTGAGTGGTGACAATAAATGGCCGCTGTCTGTGCAGTCAGGTATATAAGATGTGTGAGTGGTGATAATAAATGGCCGCTGTCTGTACAGTCAGGTATATAAGATGTGTGAGTGGTGATAATAAATGGCCGCTGTCTGTGCAGTCAGGTATATAAGATGTGTGAGTGGTGATAATAAATGGCCGCTGTCTGTGCAGTCAGGTATATAAGATGTGTGAGTGGTGATAATAAATGGCCGCTGTCTGTGCAGTCAGGTATATAAGATGTGTGAGTGGTGATAATAAATGGCCGCTGTCTGTGCAGTCAGGTATATAAGATGTGTGAGTGGTGACTATAAATGGCCGCTGTCTGTACAGTCAGGTATATAAGATGTGTGAGTGGTGACAATAAATGGCCGCTGTCTGTACAGTCAGGTATATAAGATGTGTGAGTGGTGACAATAAATGGCTGCTGTCTGTGCAGTCAGGTATATAAGATGTGTGAGTGGTGACAATAAATGGCCGCTGTCTGTGCAGTCAGGTATATAAGATGTGTGAGTGGTGACAATAAATGGCCGCTATCTGTACAGTCAGGTATATAAGATGTGTGAGTGGTGACAATAAATGGCCGCTGTCTGTGCAGTCAGGTATATAAGATGTGTGAGTGGTGATAATAAATGGCCGCTGTCTGTGCAGTCAGGTATATAAGATGTGTGAGTGGTGACAATAAATGGCAGCTGTCTGTACAGTCAGGTATATAAGATGTGCGAGTGGTGACAATAAATGGCTGCTGTCTGTGCAGTCAGGTATATAAGATGTGTGAGTGGTGATAATAAATGGCCGCTGTCTGTGCAGTCAGGTATATCAGATGTGTGAGAGGTGACAATAAATGGCCGCTGTCTGTGCAGTCAGGTATATAAGATGTGTGAGTGGTGACAATAAATGGCCGCTGTCTGTGCAGTCAGGTATATAAGATGTGTGAGTGGTGATAATAAATGGCCGCTGTCTGTGCAGTCAGGTATATAAGATGTGTGAGTGGTGATAATAAATGGCCGCTGTCTGTGCAGTCAGGTATATAAGATGTGTGAGTGGTGATAATAAATGGCAGCTGTCTGTGCAGTCAGGTATATAAGATGTGTGAGTGGTGACTATAAATGGCCGCTGTCTGTGCAGTCAGGTATATAAGATGTGTGAGTGGTGATAATAAATGGCCGCTGTCTGTGCAGTCAGGTATATAAGATGTGTGAGAGGTGACAATAAATGGCCGCTGTCTGTGCAGTCAGGTATATAAGATGTGTGAGTGGTGATAATAAATGGCCGCTGTCTGTGCAGTCAGGTATATAAGATGTGTGAGTGGTGATAATAAATGGCAGCTGTCTGTGCAGTCAGGTATATAAGATGTGTGAGTGGTGACAATAAATGGCCGCTGTCTGTGCAGTCAGGTATATAAGATGTGTGAGTGGTGACAATAAATGGCCGCTGTCTGTACAGTTAGGTATATAAGATGTGTGAGTGGTGATAATAAATGGCCGCTGTCTGTGCAGTCAGGTATATAAGATGTGTGAGTGGTGACAATAAATGGCCGCTGTCTGTGCAGTCAGGTATATAAGATGTGTGAGCGGTGACAATAAATGGCCGCTGTCTGTGCAGTCAGGTATATAAGATGTGTGAGAGGTGACAATAAATGGCCGCTGTGTGTGCAGTCAGGTATATAAGATGTGTGAGCGGTGACAATAAATGGCCGCTGTCTGTGCAGTCAGGTATATAAGATGTGTGAGTGGTGACAATAAATGGCCGCTGTCTGTGCAGTCAGGTATATAAGATGTGTGAGTGGTGACAATAAATGGCCGCTGTCTGTGCAGTCAGGTATATAAGATGTGTGAGCGGTGACAATAAATGGCCGCTGTCTGTGCAGTCAGGTATATAAGATGTGTGAGCGGTGACAATAAATGGCCGCTGTCTGTGCAGTCAGGTATATAGGATGTGTGAGTGGTGACAATAAATGGCCGCTGTCTGTGCAGTCAGGTATATAAGATGTGTGAGAGGTGACAATAAATGGCCGCTGTCTGTGCAGTCAGGTATATAAGATGTGTGAGTGGTGACAATAAATGGCCGCTGTCTGTGCAGTCAGGTATATAAGATGTGTGAGTGGTGATAATAAATGGCCGCTGTCTGTACAGTCAGGTATATAAGATGTGTGAGTGGTGATAATAAATGGCAGCTGTCTGTGCAGTCAGGTATATAAGATGTGTGAGTGGTGACAATAAATGGCCGCTGTCTGTGCAGTCAGGTATATAAGATGTGTGAGTGGTGACAATAAATGGCCGCTGTCTGTGCAGTCAGGTATATAGGATGTGTGAGCGGTGACAATAAATGGCCGCTGTCTGTGCAGTCAGGTATATAAGATGTGTGAGCGGTGACAATAAATGGCCGCTGTCTGTGCAGTCAGGTATATAAGATGTGTGAGCGGTGACAATAAATGGCCGCTGTCTGTGCAGTCAGGTATATAAGATGTGTGAGAGGTGACAATAAATGGCCGCTGTCTGTACAGTCAGGTATATAAGATGTGTGAGTGGTGACAATAAATGGCCGCTGTCTGTGCAGTCAGGTATATAAGATGTGTGAGCGGTGACAATAAATGGCTGCTGTCTGTGCAGTCAGGTATATAAGATGTGTGAGTGGTGATAATAAATGGCTGCTGTCTGTGCAGTCAGGTATATAAGATGTGTGAGTGGTGACAATAAATGGCCGCTGTCTGTGCATTCAGGTGTATAAGATGTGTGAGTGTTGACAATAAATGGCCGCTGTCTGTGCAGTCAGGTATATAAGATGTGTGAGTGGTGATAATAAATGGCCGCTGTCTGTGCAGTCAGGTATATAAGATGTGTGAGTGGTGACAATAAATGGCCGCTGTCTGTGTAGTCAGGTATATAAGATGTGTGAGTGGTGACAATAAATGGCTGCTATCTGTGCAGTCAGGTATATAAGATGTGTGAGTGGTGATAATAAATGGCCGCTGTCTGTGCAGTCAGGTATATAAGATGTGCGAGTGGTGACAATAAATGGCTGCTGTCTGTGCAGTCAGGTATATAAGATGTGTGAGCGGTGATAATAAATGGCCGCTGTCTGTGTAGTCAGGTATATAAGATGTGTGAGTGGTGATAATAAATGGCCGCTGTCTGTGCAGTCAGGTATATAAGATGTGTGAGTGGTGATAATAAATGGCCGCTGTCTGTGCAGTCATATATATAAGATGTGTGAGTGGTGACAATAAATGGCCGCTGTCTGTGCAGTCAGGTATATAAGATGTGTGAGTGGTGATAATAAATGGCCGCTGTCTGTGCAGTCAGGTATATAAGATGTGTGAGTGGTGATAATAAATGGCCGCTGTCTGTGCAGTCAGGTATATAAGATGTGTGAGTGGTGATAATAAATGGCCGCTGTCTGTGCAGTCAGGTATATAAGATGTGTGAGTGGTGACAATAAATGGCCGCTGTCTGTGCAGTCAGGTATATAAGATGTGTGAGCGGTGACAATAAATGGCCGCTGTCTGTGCAGTCAGGTATATAAGATGTGTGAGTGATGATAATAAATGGCCGCTGTCTGTACAGTCAGGTATATAAGATGTGTGAGTGGTGACAATAAATGGCCGCTGTCTGTGCAGTCAGGTATATAAGATGTGTGAGTGGTGACAATAAATGGCTGCTATCTGTGCAGTCAGGTATATAAGATGTGTGAGTGGTGATAATAAATGGCCGCTGTCTGTGCAGTCAGGTATATAAGATGTGTGAGCGGTGACAATAAATGGCCGCTGTCTGTGCAGTCAGGTATATAAGATGTGTGAGTGGTGACAATAAATGGCCGCTGTCTGTACAGTCATATATATAAGATGTGTGAGTGGTGACAATAAATGGCCGCTGTCTGTGCAGTCAGGTATATAAGATGTGTGAGTGGTGATAATAAATGGCCGCTGTCTGTGCAGTCAGGTATATAAGATGTGTGAGTGGTGACAATAAATGGCCGCTGTCTGTGCAGTCAGGTATATAAGATGTGTGAGTGGTGACAATAAATGGCCGCTGTCTGTGCAGTCAGGTATATAAGATGTGTGAGTGGTGACAATAAATGGCCGCTGTCTGTGCAGTCAGGTATATAAGATGTGTGAGAGGTGACAATAAATGGCCGCTGTCTGTGCAGTCAGGTATATAAGATGTGTGAGTGGTGACAATAAATGGCAGCTGTCTGTACAGTCAGGTATATAAGATGTGTGAGTGGTGATAATAAATGGCCGCTGTCTGTACAGTCAGGTATATAAGATGTGTGAGTGGTGATAATAAATGGCAGCTGTCTGTGCAGTCAGGTATATAAGATGTGTGAGTGGTGATAATAAATGGCCGCTGTCTGTGCAGTCAGGTATATAAGATGTGTGAGTGGTGACAATAAATGGCCGCTGTCTGTGCAGTCAGATATATAAGATGTGTGAGCGGTGACAATAAATGGCAGCTGTCTGTACAGTCAGGTATATAAGATGTGTGAGTGGTGACTATAAATGGCCGCTGTCTGTGCAGTCAGGTATATAAGATGTGTGAGTGGTGATAATAAATGGCCGCTGTCTGTGCAGTCAGGTATATAAGATGTGTGAGTGGTGACAATAAATGGCCGCTGTCTGTGCAGTCAGGTATATAAGATGTGTGAGTGGTGACAATAAATGGCAGCTGTCTGTGCAGTCAGGTATATAAGATGTGTGAGTGGTGACAATAAATGGCAGCTGTCTGTGCAGTCAGGTATATAAGATGTGTGAGTGGTGACAATAAATGGCCGCTGTCTGTGCAGTCAGGTATATAAGATGTGTGAGTGGTGACAATAAATGGCCGCTGTCTGTGCAGTCAGGTATATAAGATGTGTGAGTGGTGACAATAAATGGCCGCTGTCTGTACAGTCAGGTATATAAGATGTGTGAGTGGTGACAATAAATGGCCGCTGTCTGTACAGTCAGGTATATAAGATGTGTGAGTGGTGATAATAAATGGCCGCTGTCTGTGCAGTCAGGTATATAAGATGTGTGAGTGGTGATAATAAATGGCCGCTGTCTGTACAGTCAGGTATATAAGATGTGTGAGTGGTGACAATAAATGGCCGCTGTCTGTGCAGTCAGGTATATAAGATGTGTGAGTGGTGACAATAAATGGCCGCTGTCTGTACAGTCAGGTATATAAGATGTGTGAGTGGTGATAATAAATGGCCGCTGTCTGTGCAGTCAGGTATATAAGATGTGTGAGTGGTGATAATAAATGGCCGCTGTCTGTACAGTCAGGTATATAAGATGTGTGAGTGGTGACAATAAATGGCCGCTGTCTGTGCAGTCAGGTATATAAGATGTGTGAGTGGTGACAATAAATGGCCGCTGTCTGTGCAGTCAGGTATATAAGATGTGTGAGCGGTGATAATAAATGGCCGCTGTCTGTGCAGTCAGGTATATAAGATGTGTGAGTGGTGACAATAAATGGCTGCTATCTGTGCAGTCAGGTATATAAGATGTGTGAGTGGTGATAATAAATGGCCGCTGTCTGTGCAGTCAGGTATATAAGATGTGTGAGTGGTGATAATAAATGGCCGCTGTCTGTACAGTCAGGTATATAAGATGTGTGAGTGGTGACAATAAATGGCCGCTGTCTGTACAGTCAGGTATATAAGATGTGTGAGTGGTGACAATAAATGGCCGCTGTCTGTGCAGTCAGGTATATAAGATGTGTGAGTGGTGATAATAAATGGCCGCTGTCTGTGCAGTCAGGTATATAAGATGTGTGAGTGGTGACTATAAATGGCCGCTGTCTGTGCAGTCAGGTATATAAGATGTGTGAGTGGTGACAATAAATGGCCGCTGTCTGTACAGTCAGGTATATAAGATGTGTGAGTGGTGACAATAAATGGCCGCTGTCTGTGCAGTCAGGTATATAAGATGTGTGAGTGGTGATAATAAATGGCCGCTGTCTGTGCAGTCAGATATATAAGATGTGTGAGTGGTGATAATAAATGGCCGCTGTCTGTGCAGTCAGGTATATAGGATGTGTGAGTGGTGATAATAAATGGCCGCTGTCTGTACAGTCAGGTATATAAGATGTGTGAGTGGTGATAATAAATGGCCGCTGTCTGTGCAGTCAGGTATATAAGATGTGTGAGTGGTGATAATAAATGGCCGCTGTCTGTGCAGTCAGGTATATAAGATGTGTGAGCGGTGACAATAAATGGCCGCTGTCTGTGCAGTCAGGTATATAAGATGTGTGAGTGGTGATAATAAATGGCCGCTGTCTGTGCAGTCAGGTATATAAGATGTGTGAGTGGTGATAATAAATGGCTGCTGTCTGTACAGTCAGGTATATAAGATGTGTGAGTGGTGACAATAAATGGCTGCTGTCTGTACAGTCAGGTATATAAGATGTGTGAGTGGTGACAATAAATGGCCGCTGTCTGTGCAGTCAGGTATATAAGATGTGTGAGTGGTGATAATAAATGGCCGCTGTCTGTGCAGTCAGGTATATAAGATGTGTGAGCGGTGACAATAAATGGCCGCTGTCTGTGCAGTCAGGTATATAAGATGTGTGAGCGGGGACAATAAATGGCCGCTGTCTGTGCAGTCAGGTATATAAGATGTGTGAGTGGTGATAATAAATGGCCGCTGTCTGTACAGTCAGGTATATAAGGTGTGAGCGGTGACAATAAATGGCCGCTGTCTGTGCAGTCAGGTATATAAGGTGTGTGAGTGGTGACAATAAATGGTCGCTGTCTGTACAGTCAGGTATATAAGATGTGTGAGTGGTGATAATAAATGGCCGCTGTCTGTGCAGTCAGGTATATAAGATGTGTGAGTGGTGACAATAAATGGCCGCTGTCTGTGCAGTCAGGTATATAAGATGTGTGAGTGGTGACAATAAATGGCCGCTGTCTGTGCAGTCAGGTATATAAGATGTGCGAGTGGTGACAATAAATGGCTGCTGTCTGTGCAGTCAGGTATATAAGATGTGTGAGTGGTGACAATAAATGGCCGCTGTCTGTGCAGTCAGGTATATAAGATGTGTGAGTGGTGATAATAAATGGCCGCTGTCTGTGCAGTCAGGTATATAAGATGTGTGAGTGGTGACAATAAATGGCCGCTGTCTGTGCAGTCAGGTATATAAGATGTGCGAGTGGTGACAATAAATGGCCGCTGTCTGTGCAGTCAGGTATATAAGATGTGTGAGCGGTGACAATAAATGGCCGCTGTCTGTGCAGTCAGGTATATAGGATGTGTGAGTGGTGATAATAAATGGCCGCTGTCTGTGCAGTCAGGTATATAAGATGTGTGAGTGGTGACAATAAATGGCCGCTGTCTGTGCAGTCAGGTATATAAGATGTGTGAGTGGTGACTATAAATGGCCGCTGTCTGTGCAGTCAGGTATATAAGATGTGTGAGTGGTGATAATAAATGGCCGCTGTCTGTGCAGTCAGGTATATAAGATGTGTGAGTGGTGATAATAAATGGCTGCTGTCTGTGCAGTCAGGTATATAAGATGTGTGAGCGGTGATAATAAATGGCCGCTGTCTGTGCAGTCAGGTATATAAGATGTGTGAGTGGTGACAATAAATGGCCGCTGTCTGTGCAGTCAGGTATATAAGATGTGTGAGCGGTGACAATAAATGGCAGCTGTCTGTGCAGTCAGGTATATAAGATGTGTGAGCGGTGACAATAAATGGCCGCTGTCTGTGCAGTCAGGTATATAAGATGTGTGAGTGGTGACTATAAATGGCCGCTGTCTGTGCAGTCAGGTATATAAGATGTGTGAGTGGTGATAATAAATGGCCGCTGTCTGTGCAGTCAGGTATATAAGATGTGTGAGTGGTGACTATAAATGGCCGCTGTCTGTGCAGTCAGGTATATAGGATGTGTGAGTGGTGATAATAAATGGCCGCTGTCTGTGCAGTCAGGTATATAAGATGTGTGAGTGGTGACTATAAATGGCCGCTGTCTGTGCAGTCAGGTATATAGGATGTGTGAGCGGTGACAATAAATGGCCGCTGTCTGTGCAGTCAGGTATATAAGATGTGCGAGTGGTGACAATAAATGGCCGCTGTCTGTGCAGTCAGGTATATAAGATGTGTGAGTGGTGACAATAAATGGCCGCTGTCTGTGCAGTCAGGTATATAAGATGTGTGAGTGGTGACAATAAATGGCCGCTGTCTGTGCAGTCAGGTATATAAGATGTGTGAGTGGTGACAATAAATGGCCGCTGTCTGTGCAGTCAGGTATATAAGATGTGCGAGTGGTGACAATAAATGGCCGCTGTCTGTGCAGTCAGGTATATAAGATGTGTGAGTGGTGACAATAAATGGCCGCTGTCTGTGCAGTCAGGTATATAAGATGTGTGAGTGGTGACAATAAATGGCCGCTGTCTGTGCAGTCAGGTATATAAGATGTGTGAGTGGTGACAATAAATGGCCGCTGTCTGTGCAGTCAGGTATATAAGATGTGCGAGTGGTGACAATAAATGGCTGCTGTCTGTACAGTCAGGTATATAAGATGTGTGAGTGGTGACAATAAATGGCCGCTGTCTGTGCAGTCAGGTATATAAGATGTGTGAGTGGTGATAATAAATGGCCGCTGTCTGTGCAGTCAGGTATATAAGATGTGTGAGTGGTGACAATAAATGGCTGGTGTCTGTACAGTCAGGTATATAAGATGTGTGAGTGGTGATAATAAATGGCCGCTGTCTGTGCAGTCAGGTATATAAGATGTGCGAGTGGTGACAATAAATGGCTGCTGTCTGTACAGTCAGGTATATAAGATGTGTGAGTGGTGACAATAAATGGCCGCTGTCTGTGCAGTCAGGTATATAAGATGTGTGAGTGGTGATAATAAATGGCCGCTGTCTGTGCAGTCAGGTATATAAGATGTGTGAGTGGTGACAATAAATGGCCGCTGTCTGTGCAGTCAGGTATATAAGATGTGTGAGTGGTGATAATAAATGGCCGCTGTCTGTGCAGTCAGGTATATAAGATGTGTGAGAGGTGAAAATAAATGGCCGCTGTCTGTGCAGTCAGGTATATAAGATGTGTGAGTGGTGACAATAAATGGCCGCTGTCTGTGCAGTCAGGTATATAAGATGTGTGAGTGGTGACAATAAATGGCCGCTGTCTGTGCAGTCAGGTATATAAGATGTGTGAGTGGTGACAATAAATGGCCGCTGTCTGTGCAGTCAGGTATATAAGATGTGTGAGTGGTGATAATAAATGGCCGCTGTCTGTACAGTCAGGTATATAAGATGTGTGAGTGGTGATAATAAATGGCCGCTGTCTGTGCAGTCAGGTATATAAGATGTGTGAGTGGTGATAATAAATGGCCGCTGTCTGTGCAGTCAGGTATATAAGATGTGTGAGTGGTGATAATAAATGGCCGCTGTCTGTGCAGTCAGGTATATAAGATGTGTGAGTGGTGATAATAAATGGCCGCTGTCTGTGCAGTCAGGTATATAAGATGTGTGAGTGGTGACTATAAATGGCCGCTGTTTGTGCAGTCAGGTATATATGATGTGTGAGTGGTGACAATAAATGGCCGCTGTCTGTGCAGTCAGGTATATAAGATGTGTGAGTGGTGACAATAAATGGCTGCTGTCTGTGCAGTCAGGTATATAAGATGTGTGAGTGGTGATAATAAATGGCCGCTGTCTGTGCAGTCAGGTATATAAGATGTGTGAGTGGTGATAATAAATGGCCGCTATCTGTACAGTCAGGTATATAAGATGTGTGAGTGGTGACAATAAATGGCCGCTGTCTGTGCAGTCAGGTATATAAGATGTGTGAGTGGTGATAATAAATGGCCGCTGTCTGTGCAGTCAGGTATATAAGATGTGTGAGTGGTGACAATAAATGGCAGCTGTCTGTACAGTCAGGTATATAAGATGTGTGAGTGGTGACAATAAATGGCAGCTGTCTGTACAGTCAGGTATATAAGATGTGTGAGTGGTGACAATAAATGGCTGCTGTCTGTGCAGTCAGGTATATAAGATGTGTGAGTGGTGATAATAAATGGCCGCTGTCTGTGCAGTCAGGTATATAAGATGTGTGAGTGGTGACAATAAATGGCCGCTGTCTGTACAGTCAGGTATATAAGATGTGTGAGTGGTGACAATAAATGGCCGCTGTCTGTGCAGTCAGGTATATAAGATGTGTGAGTGGTGATAATAAATGGCCGCTGTCTGTGCAGTCAGGTATATAAGATGTGTGAGTGGTGACAATAAATGGCCGCTGTCTGTGCAGTCAGGTATATAAGATGTGTGAGTGGTGATAATAAATGGCCGCTGTCTGTGCAGTCAGGTATATAATATGTGTGAGTGGTGACTATAAATGGCCGCTGTCTGTACAGTCAGGTATATAAGATGTGTGAGTGGTGACAATAAATGGCCGCTGTCTGTACAGTCAGGTATATAAGATGTGTGAGTGGTGACAATAAATGGCAGCTGTCTGTGCAGTCAGGTATATAAGATGTGTGAGTGGTGATAATAAATGGCCGCTGTCTGTGCAGTCAGGTATATAAGATGTGTGAGTGGTGACAATAAATGGCCGCTGTCTGTACAGTCAGGTATATAAGATGTGTGAGTGGTGACAATAAATGGCCGCTGTCTGTGCAGTCAGGTATATAAGATGTGCGAGTGGTGACAATAAATGGCTGCTGTCTGTGCAGTCAGGTATATAAGATGTGTGAGCGGTCATAATAAATGGCCGCTGTCTGTGCAGTCAGGTATATAAGATGTGCGAGTGGTGACAATAAATGGCTGCTGTCTGTGCAGTCAGGTATATAAGATGTGTGAGTGGTGATAATAAATGGCCGCTGTCTGTGCAGTCAGGTATATAAGATGTGTGAGAGGTGACAATAAATGGCCGCTGTCTGTGCAGTCAGGTATATAAGATGTGTGAGTGGTGACAATAAATGGCCGCTGTCTGTGCAGTCAGGTATATAAGATGTGTGAGTGGTGATAATAAATGGCCGCTGTCTGTGCAGTCAGGTATATAAGATGTGTGAGTGGTGATAATAAATGGCCGCTGTCTGTGCAGTCAGGTATATAAGATGTGTGAGTGGTGATAATAAATGGCAGCTGTCTGTGCAGTCAGGTATATAAGATGTGTGAGTGGTGACTATAAATGGCCGCTGTCTGTGCAGTCAGGTATATAAGATGTGTGAGTGGTGATAATAAATGGCCGCTGTCTGTGCAGTCAGGTATATAAGATGTGTGAGAGGTGACAATAAATGGCCGCTGTCTGTGCAGTCAGGTATATAAGATGTGTGAGTGGTGATAATAAATGGCCGCTGTCTGTGCAGTCAGGTATATAAGATGTGTGAGTGGTGATAATAAATGGCAGCTGTCTGTGCAGTCAGGTATATAAGATGTGTGAGTGGTGACAATAAATGGCCGCTGTCTGTGCAGTCAGGTATATAAGATGTGTGAGTGGTGACAATAAATGGCCGCTGTCTGTACAGTTAGGTATATAAGATGTGTGAGTGGTGATAATAAATGGCCGCTGTCTGTGCAGTCAGGTATATAAGATGTGTGAGTGGTGACAATAAATGGCCGCTGTCTGTGCAGTCAGGTATATAAGATGTGTGAGCGGTGACAATAAATGGCCGCTGTCTGTGCAGTCAGGTATATAAGATGTGTGAGAGGTGACAATAAATGGCCGCTGTGTGTGCAGTCAGGTATATAAGATGTGTGAGCGGTGACAATAAATGGCCGCTGTCTGTGCAGTCAGGTATATAAGATGTGTGAGTGGTGACAATAAATGGCCGCTGTCTGTGCAGTCAGGTATATAAGATGTGTGAGTGGTGACAATAAATGGCCGCTGTCTGTGCAGTCAGGTATATAAGATGTGTGAGCGGTGACAATAAATGGCCGCTGTCTGTGCAGTCAGGTATATAAGATGTGTGAGCGGTGACAATAAATGGCCGCTGTCTGTGCAGTCAGGTATATAGGATGTGTGAGTGGTGACAATAAATGGCCGCTGTCTGTGCAGTCAGGTATATAAGATGTGTGAGAGGTGACAATAAATGGCCGCTGTCTGTGCAGTCAGGTATATAAGATGTGTGAGTGGTGACAATAAATGGCCGCTGTCTGTGCAGTCAGGTATATAAGATGTGTGAGTGGTGATAATAAATGGCCGCTGTCTGTACAGTCAGGTATATAAGATGTGTGAGTGGTGATAATAAATGGCAGCTGTCTGTGCAGTCAGGTATATAAGATGTGTGAGTGGTGACAATAAATGGCCGCTGTCTGTGCAGTCAGGTATATAAGATGTGTGAGTGGTGACAATAAATGGCCGCTGTCTGTGCAGTCAGGTATATAGGATGTGTGAGCGGTGACAATAAATGGCCGCTGTCTGTGCAGTCAGGTATATAAGATGTGTGAGCGGTGACAATAAATGGCCGCTGTCTGTGCAGTCAGGTATATAAGATGTGTGAGCGGTGACAATAAATGGCCGCTGTCTGTGCAGTCAGGTATATAAGATGTGTGAGAGGTGACAATAAATGGCCGCTGTCTGTGCAGTCAGGTATATAAGATGTGTGAGCGGTGACAATAAATGGCTGCTGTCTGTGCAGTCAGGTATATAAGATGTGTGAGTGGTGATAATAAATGGCTGCTGTCTGTGCAGTCAGGTATATAAGATGTGTGAGTGGTGACAATAAATGGCCGCTGTCTGTGCATTCAGGTGTATAAGATGTGTGAGTGTTGACAATAAATGGCCGCTGTCTGTGCAGTCAGGTATATAAGATGTGTGAGTGGTGACAATAAATGGCCGCTGTCTGTGCAGTCAGGTATATAAGATGTGTGAGCGGTGACAATAAATGGCAGCTGTCTGTACAGTCAGGTATATAAGATGTGTGAGTGGTGATAATAAATGGCCGCTGTCTGTGCAGTCAGGTATATAAGATGTGTGAGTGATGAGAATAAATGGCCGCTGTCTGTACAGTCAGGTATATAAGATGTGTGAGTGGTGACAATAAATGGCCGCTGTCTGTGCAGTCAGGTATATAAGATGTGTGAGTGGTGAAAATAAATGGCCGCTGTCTGTGCAGTCAGGTATATAGGATGTGTGAGTGGTGATAATAAATGGCCGCTGTCTGTGCAGTCAGGTATATAAGATGTGTGAGTGGTGATAATAAATGGCCGCTGTCTGTGCAGTCAGGTATATAAGATGTGTGAGCGGTGACAATAAATGGCAGCTGTCTGTACAGTCAGGTATATAAGATGTGTGAGTGGTGATAATAAATGGCCGCTGTCTGTGCAGTCAGGTATATAAGATGTGTGAGTGATGAGAATAAATGGCCGCTGTCTGTACAGTCAGGTATATAAGATGTGTGAGTGGTGACAATAAATGGCCGCTGTCTGTGCAGTCAGGTATATAAGATGTGTGAGTGGTGATAATAAATGGCCGCTGTCTGTGCAGTCAGGTATATAAGATGTGTGAGTGGTGACAATAAATGGCCGCTGTCTGTGCAGTTAGGTATATAAGATGTGTGAGTGGTGATAATAAATGGCCGCTGTCTGTACAGTCAGGTATATAAGATGTGTGAGTGGTGATAATAAATGGCCGCTGTCTGTGCAGTCAGGTATATAAGATGTGTGAGTGGTGATAATAAATGGCCGCTGTCTGTACAGTCAGGTATATAAGATGTGTGAGTGGTGATAATAAATGGCCGCTGTCTGTGCAGTCAGGTATATAAGATGTGTGAGTGGTGACAATAAATGGCTGCTGTCTGTGCAGTCAGGTATATAAGATGTGTGAGTGGTGATAATAAATGGCCGCTGTCTGTGCAGTCAGGTATATAAGATGTGTGAGTGGTGACAATAAATGGTCGCTGTCTGTACAGTCAGGTATATAAGATGTGTGAGCGGTGATAATAAATGGCCGCTGTCTGTACAGTCAGGTATATAAGATGTGCGAGTGGTGATAATAAATGGCCGCTGTCTGTGCAGTCAGGTATATAGGATGTGTGAGCGGTGACAATAAATGGCCGCTGTCTGTGCAGTCAGGTATATAAGATGTGCGAGTGGTGACAATACATGGCTGCTGTCTGTGCAGTCAGGTATATAAGATGTGTGAGCGGTCATAATAAATGGCCGCTGTCTGTGCAGTCAGGTATATAAGATGTGCGAGTGGTGACAATAAATGGCTGCTGTCTGTGCAGTCAGGTATATAAGATGTGTGAGCGGTCATAATAAATGGCCGCTGTCTGTACAGTCAGGTATATAAGATGTGTGAGTGGTGACAATAAATGGCCGCTGTCTGTGCAGTCAGGTATATAAGATGTGTGAGTGGTGACAATAAATGGCAGCTGTCTGTGCAGTCAGGTATATAAGATGTGTGAGTGGTGACAATAAATGGCAGCTGTCTGTGCAGTCAGGTATATAAGATGTGTGAGTGGTGACAATAAATGGCCGCTGTCTGTGCAGTCAGGTATATAAGATGTGTGAGTGGTGACAATAAATGGCCGCTGTCTGTGCAGTCAGGTATATAAGATGTGTGAGTGGTGACAATAAATGGCCGCTGTCTGTACAGTCAGGTATATAAGATGTGTGAGTGGTGATAATAAATGGCCGCTGTCTGTGCAGTCAGGTATATAAGATGTGTGAGTGGTGATAATAAATGGCCGCTGTCTGTACAGTCAGGTATATAAGATGTGTGAGTGGTGACAATAAATGGCCGCTGTCTGTACAGTCAGGTATATAAGATGTGTGAGTGGTGATAATAAATGGCCGCTGTCTGTGCAGTCAGGTATATAAGATGTGTGAGTGGTGATAATAAATGGCCGCTGTCTGTGCAGTCAGGTATATAAGATGTGTGAGTGGTGACAATAAATGGCCGCTGTCTGTACAGTCAGGTATATAAGATGTGTGAGTGGTGATAATAAATGGCCGCTGTCTGTGCAGTCAGGTATATAAGATGTGTGAGTGGTGATAATAAATGGCCGCTGTCTGTACAGTCAGGTATATAAGATGTGTGAGTGGTGACAATAAATGGCCGCTGTCTGTGCAGTCAGGTATATAAGATGTGTGAGTGGTGACAATAAATGGCTGCTGTCTGTGCAGTCAGGTATATAAGATGTGTGAGCGGTGATAATAAATGGCCGCTGTCTGTGCAGTCAGGTATATAAGATGTGTGAGTGGTGACAATAAATGGCTGCTATCTGTGCAGTCAGGTATATAAGATGTGTGAGTGGTGATAATAAATGGCCGCTGTCTGTGCAGTCAGGTATATAAGATGTGTGAGTGGTGATAATAAATGGCCGCTGTCTGTACAGTCAGGTATATAAGATGTGTGAGTGGTGACAATAAATGGCCGCTGTCTGTACAGTCAGGTATATAAGATGTGTGAGTGGTGACAATAAATGGCCGCTGTCTGTGCAGTCAGGTATATAAGATGTGTGAGTGGTGATAATAAATGGCCGCTGTCTGTGCAGTCAGGTATATAAGATGTGTGAGTGGTGACTATAAATGGCCGCTGTCTGTGCAGTCAGGTATATAAGATGTGTGAGTGGTGACAATAAATGGCCGCTGTCTGTACAGTCAGGTATATAAGATGTGTGAGTGGTGATAATAAATGGCCGCTGTCTGTGCAGTCAGGTATATAAGATGTGTGAGTGGTGACAATAAATGGTCGCTGTCTGTACAGTCAGGTATATAAGATGTGTGAGCGGTGATAATAAATGGCCGCTGTCTGTGCAGTCAGGTATATAAGATGTGTGAGTGGTGACAATAAATGGTCGCTGTCTGTGCAGTCAGGTATATAAGATGTGTGAGAGGTGATAATAAATGGCAGCTGTCTGTGCAGTCAGGTATATAAGATGTGTGAGTGGTGATAATAAATGGCAGCTGTCTGTGCAGTCAGGTATATAAGATGTGTGAGCGGTGATAATAAATGGCAGCTGTCTGTGCAGTCAGGTATATAAGATGTGTGAGTGGTGATAATAAATGGCCGCTGTCTGTGCAGTCAGGTATATAAGATGTGTGAGCGGTGATAATAAATGGCCGCTGTCTGTACAGTCAGGTATATAAGATGTGTGAGCGGTGATAATAAATGGCCGCTGTCTGTACAGTCAGGTATATAAGATGTGTGAGTGGTGATAATAAATGGCCGCTGTCTGTGCAGTCAGGTATATAAGATGTGTGAGTGGTGATAATAAATGGCCGCTGTCTGTACAGTCAGGTATATAAGATGTGTGAGCGGTGATAATAAATGGCCGCTGTCTGTGCAGTCAGGTATATAAGATGTGTGAGTGGTGACAATAAATGGCCGCTGTCTGTGCAGTCAGGTATATAAGATGTGTGAGTGTTGACAATAAATGGCCGCTGTCTGTGCAGTCAGGTATATAAGATGTGTGAGCGGTGACAATAAATGGCCGCTGTCTGTGCAGTCAGGTATATAAGATGTGTGAGTGGTGACAATAAATGGCCGCTGTCTGTACAGTCAGGTATATAAGATGTGTGAGCGGTGACAATAAATGGCCGCTGTCTGTGCAGTCAGGTATATAAGATGTGTGAGTGGTGACAATAAATGGCCGCTGTCTGTACAGTCAGGTATATAAGATGTGTGAGTGGTGATAATAAATGGCCGCTGTCTGTGCAGTCAGGTATATAAGATGTGTGAGTGGTGACAATAAATGGTCGCTGTCTGTACAGTCAGGTATATAAGATGTGTGAGCGGTGATAATAAATGGCCGCTGTCTGTACAGTCAGGTATATAAGATGTGTGAGCGGTGATAATAAATGGCCGCTGTCTGTACAGTCAGGTATATAAGATGTGTGAGTGGTGATAATAAATGGCCGCTGTCTGTGCAGTCAGGTATATAAGATGTGTGAGTGGTGACAATAAATGGCCGCTGTCTGTGCAGTCAGGTATATAAGATGTGTGAGTGGTGACAATAAATGGCCGCTGTCTGTGCAGTCAGGTATATAAGATGTGTGAGTGGTGATAATAAATGGCCGCTGTCTGTACAGTCAGGTATATAAGATGTGTGAGTGGTGATAATAAATGGCCGCTGTCTGTGCAGTCAGGTATATAAGATGTGTGAGTGGTGATAATAAATGGCCGCTGTCTGTACAGTCAGGTATATAAGATGTGTGAGTGGTGATAATAAATGGCCGCTGTCTGTGCAGTCAGGTATATAAGATGTGTGAGTGGTGATAATAAATGGCCGCTGTCTGTACAGTCAGGTATATAAGATGTGTGAGTGGTGATAATAAATGGCCGCTGTCTGTGCAGTCAGGTATATAAGATGTGTGAGTGGTGACAATAAATGGCCGCTGTCTGTGCAGTCAGGTATATAAGATGTGTGAGTGGTGATAATAAATGGCCGCTGTCTGTACAGTCAGGTATATAAGATGTGTGAGTGGTGATAATAAATGGCCGCTGTCTGTGCAGTCAGGTATATAAGATGTGTGAGTGGTGATAATAAATGGCCGCTGTCTGTACAGTCAGGTATATAAGATGTGTGAGTGGTGATAATAAATGGCCGCTGTCTGTGCAGTCAGGTATATAAGATGTGTGAGTGGTGACAATAAATGGTCGCTGTCTGTGCAGTCAGGTATATAAGATGTGTGAGAGGTGAAAATAAATGGCCGCTGTCTGTGCAGTCAGGTATATAAGATGTGTGAGTGGTGATAATAAATGGCAGCTGTCTGTGCAGTCAGGTATATAAGATGTGTGAGCGGTGATAATAAATGGCAGCTGTCTGTGCAGTCAGGTATATAAGATGTGTGAGTGGTGATAATAAATGGCAGCTGTCTGTGCAGTCAGGTATATAAGATGTGTGAGCGGTGATAATAAATGGCCGCTGTCTGTACAGTCAGGTATATAAGATGTGTGAGCGGTGATAATAAATGGCCGCTGTCTGTACAGTCAGGTATATAAGATGTGTGAGTGGTGATAATAAATGGCCGCTGTCTGTGCAGTCAGGTATATAAGATGTGTGAGTGGTGATAATAAATGGCCGCTGTCTGTGCAGTCAGGTATATAAGATGTGTGAGTGGTGATAATAAATGGCCGCTGTCTGTACAGTCAGGTATATAAGATGTGTGAGTGGTGATAATAAATGGCCGCTGTCTGTGCAGTCAGGTATATAAGATGTGTGAGTGGTGATAATAAATGGCCGCTGTCTGTACAGTCAGGTATATAAGATGTGTGAGCGGTGATAATAAATGGCCGCTGTCTGTGCAGTCAGGTATATAAGATGTGTGAGTGGTGACAATAAATGGCCGCTGTCTGTGCAGTCAGGTATATAAGATGTGTGAGTGGTGACAATAAATGGTCGCTGTCTGTACAGTCAGGTATATAAGATGTGTGAGCGGTGATAATAAATGGCCGCTGTCTGTGCAGTCAGGTATATAAGATGTGTGAGTGGTGATAATAAATGGTCGCTGTCTGTACAGTCAGGTATATAAGATGTGTGAGTGGTGACAATAAATGGTCGCTGTCTGTGCAGTCAGGTATATAAGATGTGTGAGTGGTGACAATAAATGGCCGCTGTCTGTGCAGTCAGGTATATAAGATGTGTGAGTGGTGACAATAAATGGTCGCTGTCTGTGCAGTCAGGTATATAAGATGTGTGAGAGGTGAAAATAAATGGCCGCTGTCTGTGCAGTCAGGTATATAAGATGTGTGAGTGGTGATAATAAATGGCAGCTGTCTGTGCAGTCAGGTATATAAGATGTGTGAGCGGTGATAATAAATGGCAGCTGTCTGTGCAGTCAGGTATATAAGATGTGTGAGCGGTGATAATAAATGGCAGCTGTCTGTGCAGTCAGGTATATAAGATGTGTGAGTGGTGATAATAAATGGCAGCTGTCTGTGCAGTCAGGTATATAAGATGTGTGAGCGGTGATAATAAATGGCAGCTGTCTGTGCAGTCAGGTATATAAGATGTGTGAGTGGTGATAATAAATGGCCGCTGTCTGTGCAGTCAGGTATATAAGATGTGTGAGCGGTGATAATAAATGGCCGCTGTCTGTACAGTCAGGTATATAAGATGTGTGAGCGGTGATAATAAATGGCCGCTGTCTGTACAGTCAGGTATATAAGATGTGTGAGTGGTGATAATAAATGGCCGCTGTCTGTGCAGTCAGGTATATAAGATGTGTGAGTGGTGATAATAAATGGCCGCTGTCTGTACAGTCAGGTATATAAGATGTGTGAGCGGTGATAATAAATGGCCGCTGTCTGTGCAGTCAGGTATATAAGATGTGTGAGTGGTGACAATAAATGGCCGCTGTCTGTGCAGTCAGGTATATAAGATGTGTGAGTGTTGACAATAAATGGCCGCTGTCTGTGCAGTCAGGTATATAAGATGTGTGAGCGGTGACAATAAATGGCCGCTGTCTGTGCAGTCAGGTATATAAGATGTGTGAGTGGTGACAATAAATGGCCGCTGTCTGTACAGTCAGGTATATAAGATGTGTGAGCGGTGACAATAAATGGCCGCTGTCTGTGCAGTCAGGTATATAAGATGTGTGAGTGGTGACAATAAATGGCCGCTGTCTGTACAGTCAGGCAGGGCCGGCGTCAGCACCCGGCGCACCCGGGCAAATGCCGGGGCCCTGAGCAGGCAGAGGGGCCCACTGGCAGTCGCGCACCCCGCTGGGCTATGGGCGGAGGAGAGCGGTGTCAGCACCCGCCCTTCTCCGCCGCTTGCTCAGGGCCCCGGCAGCTGGATACTTACCTCTCCCCGTGCCTTCGCAGATCAGCTGTCTTCCTGCTCTGCGCTCCCTGTGACGTGTCAGGTCAGAGGGTGCGGTGACGTCTTTACACCACACCCTCCCCTGAGCCGTCACAGGGAGCGCTGAGGGGGAAGACGCCGACAACGCTGGAGTTCGGACCCAAGCAGCGGGCAGCGGGCAGCAGGTAGCAGGTGAGGAGAAGGGAGGTGAGTATTTGATTTTTTTTTTTTTTAATGTATGGAGGCATGGAGCATTATAAAGAGAGGGGGGGACATCCTGCATGGGGCATTATAAAGAGGGGAACAGCCTGCATGGGGCATTATAAAGGGGGGGGCAGCCTGCATGGAGCATTATGTGGGGGGGAACAGCCTGCATGGAGCATTATGTGGGGGGGAACAGCCTGCATGGAGCATTATGTGGGGGGGAACAGCCTGCATGGGGCATTATAAAGGGGGGGCAGCCTGCATAGTGCATTATGTGGGGGGGAACAGCCTGCATGGAGCATTATGTGGGGGGGAACAGCCTGCATGGGGCATTATAAAGGGGGGGCAGCCTGCATAGTGCATTATGTGGGGGGGAACAGTCTGCATGGAGCATTATAAGGGGGGGCAGCCTGTATGGGGCATTATGTGGGGGGTAACAGCCTGCATGGAGCATTAAAAGGGGGGGGCCTGTATGCGGCATTATGTGGGGGGTAACAGCCTGCATGGAGCATTATAAGGGGGGGACAGCCTGTATGGGGCATTATGTGGGGGTTAACAGCCTGCATGCAGCATTATATGGGTGCCAGTATCCTGTATGGAACGTTATAATGGGACCGGTATCCTGTATGGAGCATTATAAGGGGACCGGTATCCTGTATGGAGCGTTATATGGGGGCCAGTATCCTGTATGGAGTTTTATAAGGGGACCAGTATCCTGTATGGAGCGTTATATGGGGGCCAGTATCCTGTATGGAGCTTTATAAGGGGACCAGTATCCTGTGTGGAGCGTTATATGGGGGCCAGTATTCTGTATGGAGCGTTATATGGGGGCCAGTATTCTGTATGGAGCCTTATATGGGGGCCAGTATCCTGTATGGAGCTTTATAAGGGGACCAGTATCCTGTGTGGAGCGTTATATGGGGGCCAGTATTCTGTATGGAGCCTTATATGAGGGCCAGTATTCCGTATGGAGCCTTATATGGGGGCCAGTATTCTGTGTGGAGCGATTCACCGGTTTCTGAGCTATTGTGGAATTTACAATAGATATCACTCATGTAATGTAAGAAGTGAAATCTTTGCATTGTACTATATATATATATTTCTCTGCATCATGAATCGTGGTATGTGTTAAAGGGGCCCACTGAGACTCTTTCGCCCGGGGCCCAGAAAAACCTGGAGCCGGCCCTGCAGTCAGGTATATACGGTGGTCAGGAATCATCTCTATCATTATGTCATCTAGAATGTTTGCTCAGTAGTCTCTGCTCTTACCTGCTCCTGATGGTGGTCTTCTTCTTCTTCTTTATCCTGTTGATGTTAGTGGTCTTCTCCCTACAGTACATGAAACATATATCATCTCATGTAAGGCTATGTGCCCACGATGCAGAAATGCTGCATATTTTTTCTGCTTCTCCCTGGCAGGAAAAGCGCATGTGGATTTTACATGGGTTTTTCCCGCCAGGTAGAAGCGTTTGTCAAGCGTCTTTGCAGCATTTCTGCATGCAGGTTATCAAATACTTTTCCTAGCAATTTTAGCATCACTTGGAAAAGCGCTTGACAACTTGTTCACACTATATAAATCCATGCAACATGCATGGATTTATATAGTGTGACCAAGTAATAGTTAAAAAAAAAGAATAAGAATTGTAAAAAATAAAGATTATACTTACCTTCTGATGGCCCCCGGCCTTCTTCTCCGCTCCGTCCGGTGTGTTGGGTGGCACGCGGTGGTGTGAAGGACCTGCGATGACGTCATTGAGTCATGTGACAGGTCACGCGACCGCGACATCAGCAGTCGCATGACCTGTCACATGACTGAATGACGTCATGTCAGGTCCTCACACCACCGCAACCCATACAACACACCAGACGGAGCGGAGAAGAAGGCCGGGGGCCATCAGAAGGTGAGTATAATCTTTATTTTTTATTTTAAATTCTTTTTTTAACAGGTTCTATGGTACCTGGGTCTGGAAGAGAGTCTCATCTTCTCCAAACCCGGGTACCATCCGCACATTAAACCGCATTAACATCCCCATGTATACATGTATACATACGGATGTTAAGCGTTTCAATGCATGTCAATGGCGGCAATTACGCTGCGTGTCCGCAAAATTAATGGACATGCTGCGTATTTTTCCACAATGATAATCCGCAGCGGAAATTTCCGCAGCATGTGCACAGCACATGCGGATTATCATTGGGGACCATGGGGCACGTTTTACCGAGCGTTTTTTAAGCGTTTTCACTGCGAAAATTCCGTGGCAAAAACGCTTGAAAAACGCATAGTGGGCACGCAGCCTAAATGTGCAGTAACGGGGGGGATTAGGTTCTGTAAAGATTCGTTCTCAGGACGCGACAGACAGGAAATTCCCCAGTTTCTCACTCCAACTTTCTTAGCAAAATGTGTCCATTTCTTCCATCACAGATAAAGGGCTCTCCAGAAGTAAAATGACCACTCGTTAGGATCTGCCCCCAGTACCAGGGAAGCAGATGTCTGGATCCAGATGGAGACCCCCCTGATTACCTGACCCTGACTGTTACCTGGTAGCTGCCATGCAGGTTGGGGTCCGCAGGGTCTACAATTTATTTGGATACATTAATGCCTAGTTCAGACTTCTGTGGAGCGCGGTCCGAGTACAGACCCCGATCACTGACTGCCCAAACCTGACCGTCCCATAAGCCAACAGGAGACTGTGAGACAGCAACATTATCGGGAATTGTATAATTAGACCAAAATGGAGAAAATTATGTAAAATAAAAAAAGATCCATTGCTCGCATGATAAATCCAGTATTGCAGCAATGAAGTTAATGACTAACCACATGACCGCTGCCGCTAATCACTGTCATTGCACCATTTCCAATTGTTAGCCAAATGTTTTTATATTGGGAAACCACATAAATGTGACTGATATGGGTTATGGGAGGGATGAGAGTAAGTGATGTTGCAGCTACGTTCCATTTCTCTTATATGACCACATCTATAGCTTCTATTAACAGTGAATATCTGCACTTACAGAACTGCGATCTTCTCGTTGACCGCGTCTTCCATCATCTGTTCTGGGGTCTCCTCCCTATAGGACATGAAACAGAGATCATCCTATGTGTTAGGCGAGAGCAATAAATAGCCGGGTCACTACAAATACTGTCCTCCACCAGCGGGTCAGAGAAAACACAACCTTGTATGAAATATCAGGCTGGTCAGATAGTGTTATATTTCCAGAAATAACATACGTACTTGATGGATCCCAGGGTCGGACGCCACAGAGGTTTTGGAAACCTATCAGGGATGAAAGTCGATGGAGTAGTCAGGATTTTGTGGATCCATCTTTAGGAGAAGTGAAGAAAAGTATTAACAAAGCTTTCACAACAGCGAATGTATCACAGCGACCTCAGACCCACAATGATCCGACAAAGGTGACATATCGGGGCGATTGCACCACTCAGGGTGTATTGTGACTGCAGGGGGCACCACTAAGTAATAGCAGCTTCCGCTCCCTGCAGCTTCTTTGTCAGCTCAGGATGATGGAGGGTTAAGTAATGTGTTTTTTACTGGACCCTTTCAATTTTTATACAGTCTAAGGCCCAAATTTATCAAAGTAATTTAACCAGAATTCTGGCATAATTCGCATTGAAAAGTCACAATATTTTAGTCTAACTTGGAGTTGCGTAAAAATTTTGCAACACAGAAGTGCACGCCACTTGTCAGATGCCCCTGATTCATGATGAGGCAGACACCCCTTCATTGATCAGGAGAGTCTGATGCCACCACATCCCTCATCAAGACCAGCTTGATGTATAAGGGCCTTAGTCCAATACACTTTATTGTTCTATTAACAAAAGTAACTGTTTCTTAAAGTTAAAAATTAGTCACGTCATTAAAGGGTTAAATTGCACTTAAGGCCCCTGAGTAATGCGCCCCCTATATTTACTTGATGCATAAACTCTAAATCTGCAATAAAAAATTACATTTTGGGTTTTCTTTTCAACTGTAATATTTAAAGAAAGGAAGGGATGAGAATGGTTTTTGGCAATTACTTTCTATTTCTTCTGCACTCATGATTACATGTGGGGTCCCGTGCTCTTATAGTGTCACATTCCTACATCGCACCCCCAACTGTGACCGACAGAAAAGAAGGTAATGTGTTGTGATTGCACTTAGTGGTCTATCACAGTAGAATACCCCCGTATATGTCCCACCCCCATAGTATAAACCCCATGATGCTCCTTCATACAGTATGATGGCCCAGTGATGACACCCCACGATGCTCCATGCCCCTCTATACAGTATGATGGCCCAGTGATGACACCCCACGATGCTCCTCCATACAGTATGATGGCCCAGTGATGACACCCCACGATGCTCCTCCATACAGTATGATGGCCCAGTGATGACACCCCACGATGCTCCTCCATACAGTATGATGGCCCAGTGATGACACCCCACGATGCTCCATGCCCCTCCATACAGTATGATGGCCCAGTGATGACACCCCACGATGCTCCTCCATACAGTATGAAGGCCCAGTGATGACACCCCACAATGCTCCTTCATACATTATGATGGCCCAGTGATGACACCCCACGATGCTCCATGCCCCTCCATACAGTATGATGGCCCAGTGATGACACCCCACGATGCTCCTCCATACAGTATGAAGGCCCAGTGATGACACCCCACGACGCTCCCCCATACAGTATGAAGGCCCAGTGATGACACCCCACAATGCTCCTTCATACATTATGATGGCCCAGTGATGACACCCCACGATGCTCCATGCCCCTCTATACAGTATGATGGCCCAGTGATGACACCCCACGATGCTCCTCCATACAGTATGAAGGCCCAGTGATGACACCCCACAATGCTCCTTCATACATTATGATGGCCCAGTGATGACACCCCACGATGCTCTTCCATACAGTATGATGGCCCAGTGATGACACCCCATGATGTTCCTCCATACAGTATGATGGCCCAGTGATGACACCCTACGATGCTCCTCCATACAGTATGATGGCCCAGTGATGACACCCCATGATGCTCTTCCATACAGTATGATGGCCCAGTGATGACACCCCATGATGTTCCTCCATACAGTATGATGGCCCAGTGATGACACCCCACGATGCTCCTCCATACAGTATGATGGCCCAGTGATGACACCCCACGATGCTCTTCCATACAGTATGATGGCCCGGTGATGACACCCCATGATGTTCCTCCATACAGTATGATGGCCCAGTGATGACACCCCACGATGCTCCTCCATACAGTATGATGGCCCAGTGATGACACCCCACGATGCTCTTCCATACAGTATGATGGCCCAGTGATGACACCCCATGATGTTACTCCATACAGTATGATGGCCCAGTGATGACACCCCACGATACTCCTTCATACATTATGATGGCCCAGTGATGACACCCCACGATGCTCTTCCATACAGTATGATGGCCCGGTGATGACACCCCATGATGTTCCTCCATACAGTATGATGGCCCAGTGATGACACCCCACGATGCTCCTCCATACAGTATGATGGCCCAGTGATGACACCCCACGATGCTCTTCCATACAGTATGATGGCCCGGTGATGACACCCCATGATGTTCCTCCATACAGTATGATGGCCCAGTGATGACACCCCACGATGCTCCTCCATACAGTATGATGGCCCAGTGATGACACCCCATGATGTTACTCCATACAGTATGATGGCCCGGTGATGACACCCCATGATGTTCCTCCATACAGTATGATGGCCCAGTGATGACACCCCACGATGCTCTTCCATACAGTATGATGGCCCAGTGATGACACCCCATGATGTTACTCCATACAGTATGATGGCCCAGTGATGACACCCCACGATACTCCTTCATACATTATGATGGCCCAGTGATGACACCCCACGATGCTCTTCCATACAGTATGATGGCCCGGTGATGACACCCCATGATGTTCCTCCATACAGTATGATGGCCCAGTGATGACACCCCACGATGCTCCTCCATACAGTATGATGGCCCAGTGATGACACCCCACGATGTTCCTCCATACAGTATTATGGCGCAGTGATGACACCCCATGATGTTCCTCCATACAGTATGATGGCCCAGTGATGACACCCCACGATGCTCCTCCATACAGCATGATGGCCCAGTGATGCATTCCCACCTATAGGATAATACCCCCAGCGCACACATTAAGATGCCCCTACACATGATGCCCCAAAAAGTTGCACCCACACACAGGATGCTGCCCCAAGGCTTCCTTCTTGCGCTATGATGCCCCCACAGTATAATGCCCCAAGGTTTTCTCCATGCTCCATACATCAAAAAACTCACAGGGCGCAGTTCCCATGATGAGCATAAATCTACAGGCTGCTCTGTTCTATGCTGTGTGACTGGATGCTACAAGCGTGATCTAGAGACATCATTATGTCTGCTGCACCAGACCTGAGACAGCGCAGGGAGCACAGGTTGTGCGGTGGTGCGGGGAGCTGACGGCTCTCTGCTCCACTATTCAACCATATCTGTCAGGATACAGATTGGACATGTGCCGAGCTCCTGAGACAGCTTCCCCAATCCAGGATCCTAGACAGGGGCTATGCTATAGAGAGTATACATACTGATAATTATATCTCGTGACTTTCTAAAGGAAGGAGCCATAGAAAAATGCTGGCTCATGTTTTATTTCTCCTGGTGCCCATATTACAGGGTCAGATAAATACAATTCATCTGAATCATGTGTCCTATAAACCTCCTAGACGGAGACATGACGTTCACACCCTGAATGACAACTATCAGTGTAGACAGGTATATAGTGTGTGCAGACAGGTTTTATATCATCTCCACCTGAGATAAAAGCACTTACAGAGATTCCTCCATGATCTTCAGTTCTTTCTTTTCTTTCTCAATTTTCTCTGCTAATAGTTCCCATCTGTGGTACATGGAACATATATCATCATCTCATATGTAAATGTAGAAATATTCGCAATATGAAGAGCATTATGAACAAATTCCGCCCCTTCGCCTCCATCCCAAATACTTTGCCAACATTTTCCATCTACATCACACAAATGATACAATTTTGTCTATGTGGAGCTACCACTAGATGGCGCTCACTATATATGGACAGAAGAAACCTAGAAGGCTGGTGGTATAAATAGACCTCATGGTCCATCTGCCCGAATTATGTGCTTTTCATATACGTCTATCCCAGACGTATTTAATGATATAATGATTGGGAAAGTTTCCATTTTTGAGCCTTCATTTTTTGCTCCCTGTCTTCCAGGAGTTATGTCCTTATATTTTTTGGTCTCCATAGTTATTTGAGGACTTGATTTTTTTGCAGATCAAGTTGTGGTTTTGAAAAAAATTCCAAAAGTGGCAAAAATGCAACTTATTCCAGCATTCATTATTTGGTAAAATTTCCTGGTGGTATTACTCTGTAGGGCGGTATTACTCTTTAGGGCGGTATTACTCTGTAGGGCGGTATTACTCTTTAGGGCGGTATTACTCTTTAGGGTGGTATTACTCTGTAGGGCGGTATTACTCTTTAGGGTGGTATTACTCTGTAGGGCGGTATTATTCATTAGGGCGGTATTACTCTTTAGGGTGGTATTACTCTGTAAGGTGGTATTACTCTGTACGGCGGTATTATTCATTAGGGCGGTATTATTCTGTAGGGCGGTATTATTCGTTAGGACGGTATTATTCTGTAGGGCGGTATTACTCTTTAGGACGGTATTATTCTTTAGGGTGGTATTACTCTGTTGAGTGGTATTATTCTGTAAGGCACTAATTATTTTGTAAGGCTGTATTATTTGCAGGGCAGTACTACTCTTTAGGGAGGTAGTACTCTGTAAGGTAGTATTATTCTGTAGGGCGGTATTAATCTGCAGGGCGGTATTATTTTTTAGGATGGTATTATTTTTTAGGATGCTATTATTCTGTAGGGCTGTATTACTCTGTAGGGCAGTATTACTCTTTAGAGTGGTAAAACTCTTTAGGGTGGTATTACTCTTTAGGGCGGTATTACTCTTTCTTGCGGTATTACTTTTTAGGGCGGTATTATTCTTTAAGGCAGTATTCTGTAGGGCGGTATTATTCTTTAGGGCGGTATTACTCTTTAGGGCGGTATTATTCTGTAAGGCGGTATTATTTTTAGGGCGGTATTACTCTTTAGGGCGGTATTACTCTGTAGGGCGGTATTACTCTTTAGGGCGGTATTACTCTTTAGGGTGGTATTACTCTGTAGGGCGGTATTATTCATTAGGGCGGTATTACTCTTTAGGGTGGTATTACTCTGTAAGGTGGTATTACTCTGTACGGCGGTATTATTCATTAGGGCGGTATTATTCTGTAGGGCGGTATTATTCGTTAGGACGGTATTATTCTGTAGGGCGGTATTACTCTTTAGGACGGTATTATTCTTTAGGGTGGTATTACTCTGTTGAGTGGTATTATTCTGTAAGGCACTAATTATTTTGTAAGGCTGTATTATTTGCAGGGCAGTACTACTCTTTAGGGAGGTAGTACTCTGTAAGGTAGTATTATTCTGTAGGGCGGTATTAATCTGCAGGGCGGTATTATTTTTTAGGATGGTATTATTTTTTAGGATGCTATTATTCTGTAGGGCTGTATTACTCTGTAGGGCAGTATTACTCTTTAGAGTGGTAAAACTCTTTAGGGTGGTATTACTCTTTAGGGCGGTATTACTCTTTCTTGCGGTATTACTTTTTAGGGCGGTATTATTCTTTAAGGCAGTATTCTGTAGGGCGGTATTATTCTTTAGGGCGGTATTACTCTTTAGGGCGGTATTATTCTGTAAGGCGGTATTATTTTTAGGGCGGTATTACTCTTTAGGGCGGTATTACTCTGTAGGGCGGTATTACTCTTTAGGGCGGTATTACTCTTTAGGGTGGTATTACTCTGTAGGGCGGTATTATTCATTAGGGCGGTATTACTCTTTAGGGTGGTATTACTCTGTAAGGTGGTATTACTCTGTACGGCGGTATTATTCATTAGGTCGGTATTATTCTGTAGGGCGGTATTATTCGTTAGGACGGTATTATTCTGTAGGGCGGTATTACTCTTTAGGACGGTATTATTCTTTAGGGTGGTATTACTCTGTTGAGTGGTATTATTCTGTAAGGCACTAATTATTTTGTAAGGCTGTATTATTTGCAGGGCAGTACTACTCTTTAGGGAGGTAGTACTCTGTAAGGTAGTATTATTCTGTAGGGCGGTATTAATCTGCAGGGCGGTATTATTTTTTAGGATGGTATTATTTTTTAGGATGCTATTATTCTGTAGGGCTGTATTACTCTGTAGGGCAGTATTACTCTTTAGAGTGGTAAAACTCTTTAGGGTGGTATTATTCTTTAGCGCGGTATTACTCTTTAGGGCGGTATTACTCTTTCTTGCGGTATTACTTTTTAGGGCGGTATTATTCTTTAAGGCAGTATTCTGTAGGGCGGTATTATTCTTTAGGGCGGTATTACTCTTTAGGGCGGTATTATTCTGTAAGGCGGTATTATTTTTAGGGCGGTATTACTCTTTAGGGCGGTATTATTCTGTAAGGCGGTATTATTTTTAGGGAGGTATTACTCTTTAGGGCGGTATTATTCTGTAAGGCGGTATTATTTTTAGGGCGGTATTACTCTTTATTGCAGTATTTTTTTTTAGGGCGGTATTGTTCTTTAGGTCGGATAGAATACAGTGACAGTAAACTTATAAGGGTTTATTTTAGGATTTAGTGGTTAATAATAATGTAAATCTTTGTAAGTAATGAATGTGCTTTGTGACCCCATTTTCTGAGCCTGTAACTGTAGACCGGAGCTTTCTTTTTCATTGATACCATTTTGGCGCAGATACGACGTTTCAATTTATTCTTACTGTATTTTTTATGGGTCGCACAGCAACCGAAAAAATGAAATTCTCGTGTCTCGTCAATCTCTCTCCTCAGATAGCCAGTGACTGCTGCGTACGCAGATTGACATCCTCCTCAGGTCCCCTGATGAACCCTGGTGGAAACCTATAGACATCTGGGTGAAGCAGCCCTCTGGATAGCATTTTTTTGCTCTGATGAAATATTTGGATATAACGTTCTGCTGTATATGTGATAGCTATCTGTGAGGAACCCGCACTGGAGATTTATTGTTATATAGCTAAGATAAGAAAGATTGATCAAGATAGTTGTGCATTGGATCGTTAGAATGGGTCATGATACTGGTGGCTACAGTACATCTACCTATGAATTGATTTATCTAAGTAATGCTGAGATTAATCTTGCTTTCGTGTCTCCAGGCGCTGGTGTATGCCCCATTGAACAGATTTGGTAATTCTTATAATTATATGAATATCGGCTTCTAAACCTATACGTTCACCCTTTTTCTATTTTTTTCTCACCATTGTGTTTTTTTAATATTAGAATAAGGGTCCTTGTAGGGACATAAGGGATACCGACATGGAGCGGGGGCGCCACGAAGTACAAATTAAGGTGCCAACCTCCGCTGTCAGGAAGGGAGAGGAATCAGGGACAGAATAGGGACAGTATTAGCCTGTATTCCTTCCTGTCGCTATAAGACCTGAATCTGAGGTTCCATTATTAGGAGTGTCATTGTTGTTCGTCTATGGATTTTTTCAGTGCTTTTTAGATTTAATTAATAAAAGTTACTTTTTAGGGGTCTTTTTTCCTCTGGTTGCCGCTTAATAATTAGGACCTGTTTCATATTTTTTGCCTGGGTGTTTAATAGATCGGACTTTTACTGATTCGATGATTTCAAATGGGGTTTTTTACTTTTATTTTTTTTAAATATGAAAAGGAGGACGATTGAGACTTTTTATTTTTTAGACATAAATATTTTTAAAAACGACTCTTGAAAAATGGTGACAAGGGGAAATTTTTTTTTTGTCCAAATTTGTGAATATACAAGGAAACAGATCCGGTAAAAGCCAAATGGACCAAACGGTCCGGGGCACTGAGACGTCATCACCGATCTCCTGCAATAACCCTTTATCTCCTGGATTCTTTATCATTCTGGGATTTTGTCCATGGTGGAATAAATATTACCCTTTATGGGATTCTCTTTCCTTTGCTGGACTGAAATCTTGGATTGTAAAGTCTGTGTCTCCCGGCAGATGTCCGTGCAGTCTGGGGTCCTCAGTACACCAGCGCTCAGATGACTTTTTGTATACTGTATGTTTCTATATATTTCTACAGAAGTCACATTAAAGGGAACCTGTCACCTGAAAAATCGCTATTGACCAGCAGATATGGGGTTAATCTGCAGGTTATTAGTGTCCTATACCTGCCCGGTGCCAGCACTGAGAGCCCCGCTGCTGAGAGGAAATGAACGTTATTCCCTCGGCAGCCTCCAGTGATGGGCGGCAGCGGCGGGGATCAGTCACCGCTGTGTATAGAGAGCGCCGGCTTTAACCGCCCCTGTACTGACTGACACTGGCTCAGGATCGGGACCGGCTCTCAGTCAGGGCGGGGGGGCGCAGTTACAGCCGCCTCTGTCTATACACAGCGGTGACTGATCCCTCGCCGGCACTGCCCCTATGACTGGAAGCCGAATGGTGTCATCTAGAAGGTTTACTTCTATGAGATCAGTAATTCTCTGCACTTACATAGTCACGATGTTCTTCGAGATCAGGTCCGCCAATTCCACATGTCTCTCAGACTCTGGATCATCATTGGTGTCATCACTATCGTACAAGGAAGACACATCAAATTGTGATAAATGGTCAAAAACTCAATAGTACAAGCAAATGTAAGAAGCTGTGTCATCTATTTTAGCAGAGAAATCTGCTTCCGTCTCCACTTATGAGCCACTTCTACTCCCCCCGCCTCCTGAACTCACTGTCCACTCTGAAGAAAAAACACAGGTTATCTTGGTGAAAGCAAGATGGACAGTCAGCTCAGTGTGGTGTCTGATTACACGGCCTATTATAGTTTGTAGAAGAGGAATAAAGGGCAGAGTGAGAAAACAGGAAGCGGGAGACACGGAAACATAGCGCTGCAGCCAGAAGGAAGCTTAACTTCTCCAAGAGCTGGATGCACAGCTAGACTGCTGAGTACAGAGCTGGAGTCACAGCTAGACTGCTGAGTACAGAGCTGGAGTCACAGCTAGACTGCTGAGTACAGAGCTGGAGTCACAGCTAGACTGCTGATTACAGAGCTGGAGTCACAGCTAGACTGCTGAGTACAGAGCTGGAGTCACAGCTAGACTGCTGAGTACAGAGCTGGAGTCACAGCTAGACTGCTGAGTACAGAGCTGGAGTCACAGCTAGACTGCTGAGTACAGAGCTGGAGTCACAGCTAGACTGCTGAGTACTGCTGTATAATGTCCTCCATGCTGCTGCTACTTCTAAACACGTGCTAAGCAGAGAAAAAAGATCAGGAATCCCTCTGTATCTGTGTACTGTGCATAGGAGACATCAAAACAGAGAGTTTCTGCCCACTAGATCAGGGACAACTGAAGGTGAGAGAGGAGAAGACTGGTGAACAATACAGGACACATCTAACGGCCAGAAATAGTGTTATTCCTCATGTAATATACATCGGACAAATTATCCTCCTAACTTCAGAACAATGTTCTCTGGATGGCTGGATGACCCAGCAGTCGGACCCCCAGCTAAGCTGAGACCAATCCCTTTAACCTACAACAACCTTACAATAAATATGTTCCATGGAACGTTATTGGCTTCAGCAATCACCAGCAGGTAAAGATGAGTCGGTAGCACTACAAGTCTCAGTGTAGCTCTGGACTAAATGTAAGAATTGTTACATCTGTGAATGTAGTTATTAGGATTATTGATGAGCATTGATGCCAGGAGTGGACACAGACAGAGAAGGGCCCGGTGCAGGAATAATATCTGGGCCTCTGTATCCAATAGCTGATCATAATGCATCATTCTACCTGCTATGGAGATGAAAGTGGCCCCTCACCTCTAGGGCCCCTGTGCATCTACACAGGCTGCACCAGTGGTATGTCCGCCTCTGATTGGTGCTTTCCCAATCCATCTCAAATATTCATATTAAATGAGCAACATCGCACAATTTACAGAGTAACCATCATTTTATTTATTTTTTCTCATAAATCAATAGCACAATGAGAATAAGAAACTTGTAATATATCTTATTAAAGAGAAAACTGCTTCTTTCTCCTCCTGAACTTTGAGAATGAACGATCAGTTCATTCTCAAAATTCCTAATTCACAGATAAAATCTGTATTCAGTGAACACAAATGTTCCCATCACTGAGCTAGGAGATGACAGTTGGTGCTCAGAAAGTTCTATGGAGATCTGGAACTATTGTTTCAAGAGAACTTGCAGCAGAATGTCTGTCTGCCTCTCGCTGCTCCATCCGCCTCTTCCTCCTCCTCTCCATAGAATTTAATAAGCACCAACTGTCATCTCCTATCCCCCATCATTCTGCCTCGGTGTCTGACGGGTCAGAGCAGCGATGATGTTATTACAGGGCGCTCGCTGCTCTGAGATGTGCGGTGCTTCACACCATAGGCTCAGCAGACCGGAGCATCGGGTGGAACCAGGAGAGGTGGAGTGTGCATTATATTGTATGGAGGACTATGGGGAGTGCATTATATTGCATGGAGGACCACTGGTAGACACAGACAGAAAAGCACCCCTGTACAAGAACAATATATGGACCCTTTTCAGCCCAAGAGCTCCTAAAATACAAAATTGGACCTGCTTTGGAGTAGAAATGGGCCCCCTTACCTCATGGGCCCCTGTGCGGCTGCTCAGGTTGCACCAATGATATGTTTGCCCTGTGGAAGACCATGGAGAGGGCATTGTACTGTATGGAGGACTATGGGGGGTGTATTATATTGTATGGAGGACCATGGGGGGTGTATTATATTATATGGAGGACCATGGTGGTGCATTATATTGTATGGAGGACTATGGGGTTGCATTATATTGTATGGAGGAGTATGGGGGGTGCATTATACTGTGTGGTGGACGACATGGGGTGCATTATATTGTATGGAGGACTATGGGGGGTGCATTATACTGTATAATGGACCATGGGGAGTGAATTATATTGTATGGAGGACCGTGGGGAGTGTATTATATTGTATGGAGGACCAGGGGGAGTGCATTATATTGTATGGAGTACTGTGGGGAGTGTATTATATTGTGTGGAGGACCATGAGGGGAGCATTATATTGTATGGAGGACCATGGGGAGAGCATTATATTGTATGGAGGACCATGAGGGGTGCAGTATATTCTATTGAGGCTCATGAGGGGTGCATTATATTGTATGGAGGACCATGAGGGATGCATTATATTGTATGGAGGACCATGAGGGGTGCATTATATTGTATGGAGGACTATGGAGAGTGTATTATACTATATGGAGGATTATGAGAGGTGCATTATACTATGTGGAAGCAATTATACAGTGTGAAGGTTTGTGTGGGGTCCATCATACTGTGTGCGGGCCATTATACTGTGTGGGGGCCATTATACTGTGTGGGGGCCATTATACAGTGTGGGCCATTATACTGTATGTAGGCCCATTATACTGCATGGAAAGCTGTGGGGGGTCACAGTTGGGGGATCATACTGTGTTGGAGGCACCATACTTCGCCTTGGGAGTTGAGTTGGGATACAGTAGGATCATTATACTGTGCATGCGGAGGAATGCACCATGGGGGGATCATACTGTGTTTGGGGGTACTCTTGTTGGCATCATACTTTATGGGGCAATGAAAGAGGAATCTAGGAGTTCAGCAGGAGGAGAATGACGATGTAAAGGCTGGAAAGTTGTGAGATCTGCTCTTCTGTAACTTGGGGTAAAGTGTAATAACCCCACAGTCAGTGACGTCCACAGTGGGGGAAGGGGAGAAACTGTAAGAACATCGATCATTTATCATCTAGAACATTTGCTTTCATTAGCGCAATAAATCTCAGCACTTACATCGTCTGCTCTATCTTCTCCATGAAGATGGTTTTCTCCTGAATGTCTTCTGTGAGGAAGGTGATGCGCTCCTCCCTATTGTACATGGAGAATAGATCTGATAGTGACAGCTACAAACGCCAGGAATTATTAGATGCTCAGCAGTATTAGTGACCATGACACATGGGGTAAATCCCCCCTTCTCCCTCCATTCTGGGCACCTTCTTTGCCAACAGTTTTACATTTAGTATATTCCACTGTTAAAGGGAATCTGTCAGCAGGTTGTTTGCTATTTGATATGGGAGCGGCATGATATATGGACAGAGACCCTGATTCCAGTGATGTCACTTACTGGGCTGCTTGCTGTAGGTGGGGCTGATTATGCTAATGATCTGATTAACCCCTGATCTGATCATCACTTCCCCATCAATGCCTCTTCTGCACTTATACTGAATCCTCTGTAGACTTCCAGCAATTCCTCTGCACTTTCTGCAGGATCTCTGCTCGCTCTCATTGGACAATCCCTCATTATTCTTAGTTATGGGAATTTTTTAATATTTGTGTTTTCAGATAAAAACTTCCTATTTTAATCCTATTTAAGGCGTCTGTCCGCTCCTGACCTGAGGCTGATTATCTCGGCGAGTGTGTGATATATTCTATTGTGACCTGTTCTGTACATTATGATACTGTGACAAGAGGGTTTAATAAAATAGAGAAAAAAGGAAAGAAAAAAATCATATCACCCCCCTATTCTTCAGTTTAATATTAAAGAAAGGATAAAAATAGAAACATACACATAATTGGTATCAACGAGTTCAGAAAAGTCCGATGTATGAAAATATAAAATGAATTGACCCAATCTGTAAAAACTGTAAAGCAAAGAAGAAATCAAAATGGCAAAATTGCGCGGATTTGATTGATGCAACTCCACAAAAAAAGTATTACGAAGCGAACGAAGCGTCGTAACTACCCCAAAATAGTATCAATAAAGACATCAGGTCACAACGCAAAATACACAAGCCCCACACCGCTCCATCCACCAAAAATAATAATCTTACAGGTATTCAAAAATGGCCACTCAGGATCATTTTTGGGGTTTTAGTAATTTTTTTTCACCACTTAAAAAAAAATACAAGTTTGGCTTTGTGGTAATCGCACGGACCCAAGGTCCGGGCATTTGGACATGCATAAAGAGTGGACATCAGACACAGAAATTCATTATTATATAGACGTATAGAGGCGGCATTACAATCACTATCCTGATCCATGACTTACATGAATTGCTCTCGCATTTCTTCTTGCATTTTTGCTCAATACAAATAAATGTAAATCCTGAATTGGAGAAATAGAGAAGTTTCCTTATAAATCGCTTGATATTAAGCACCAATATTATCAATAGTAAATATTGCCATAACGAGCTCATTAACAAATATAAGGTTTTCTCATAAATAATGTATGGGGTATGAGAACTGGGAAGTAGAGGAAACTTGTCATAAAAAATCAGACACTTCTATAGGTGGGAAATGGGGAATAATAAGGAGGGACAGGAGTGTAAGACACGTATACTTACTGTAAAGCTCCTACTATATCCCTCAGAGGAGGTCCGGGCGCGCGGCTGCTTATATATTCCTCATGATGTCATAATGTCCAGGCAGAGGTCGCCATGGCGCCGATCCTGTGATGTCACAACATTCTAGAATGTGCTTAGAACAAGCCCTGCAGCCAATGAGATCCAATCTAATCATGTGTAATAAAGTCTATGGGGGGGGGTTATAAATGTATAAATGACCGAATGCAGCAAATTATTAGAAATGATAGGACCCCCCACACATACACCCATGACCACATATACGCAGAAGCCTCTCATTATCCAATGTTTTTCTTATATTGTTATTAGACATATACACCATATGGACATAAGTATAGGGATCCAGAATTTTAGAACATCTCATTCCAAATCCTTAGGCATTCATTTGGAGTTGGTCCCTTACTACAAGATTTTGGAGGCACCTGTGGTAATTTTTGCCCCTTCATTCAGAAGAGCTTGTGACTAGGCATGAGCGAACATTTCAATGTTCGGTTCAGAAAAGTTCAAATTGATATTCGCCGAATTTATTCGCCCAATGTTCGTCGAACATTCCCGAACCCCATAGGAGTCAATGGGGGGACCAAAAAATGCAATTACAACACCTAGAAACGGTACCAAAAGCTGCCAAAATACATCAAATTAGGTGTAGACACCAGGGAAGTGCCATCAATTGATCCAGAGTACAAGTACTATAATTATTATTACTGTGACAGCGACATTTATTCAGTTGCGCTTTACATGTCAAAAAGGGGTCACTGACTGGTACAACAGGGGAGAGGACCCTGCCTGCGAGGGCGCACTGTCACGGACGTGGTTTGTAGAACCAATGTGCCACGGACCCCGGAGAGTCTGGAGGGGCGTCACTAAGCGAGCACCGGACTGATCACTAGAGCCTCTGATGGTGAGGTTAGATTTGGCTCCCAATGAACGCCAGGTGCCACTCCAGGACAGACCAACGGACGCTCAGCAGCTGGACCCAGTAGGACAGACTAGATGGTACAGCAGGCAGAGTCTGTATCAGAGTGCAGCAGGCAGAATCTGTATCAGGGTGCAGCAGGCAGAGTCTGCATCAGAGTGCAGCAGGCAGAGTCTGTATCAGGAGTGCAGCAGGCAGAGTCTGTATCAGAGTGCAGCAGGCAGAGTCTGTATCAGAATGCAGCAGACAGAGTCTGTATCAGGGTGCAGCAGGCAGAATCTGTATCAGGAGTGCAGCAGGCAGAGTCTGTATCAGAGTGCAGCAGGCAGAATCTGTATCAGGAGTGCAGCAGGCAGAGTCTGTATCAGAGTGCAGCAGGCAGAGTCTGCATCAGAGTGCAGCAGGCAGAATCTGTATCAGGGTGCAGCAGGCAGAGTCTGTATCAGAGTGCAGCAGGCAGAGTCTGTATCAGAATGCAGCAGACAGAGTCTGTATCGGAGTGCAGCAGGCAGAATCTGTATCAGGAGTGCAGCAGGCAGAGTCTGTATCAGAGTGCAGCAGGCAGAGTCTGTATCAGAGTGCAGCAGGCAGAATCTGTATCAGGGTGCAGCAGGCAGAGTCTGCATCAGAGTGCAGCAGGCGGAGTCTGTATCAGAGTGCAGCAGGCAGAGTCTGTATCAGAGTGCAGCAGGCAGAATCTGTATCAGGGTGCAGCAGGCAGAGTCTGCATCAGAGTGCAGCAGGCAGAGTCTGTATCAGGATTGCAGCAGGCAGAGTCTGTATCAGAGTGCAGCAGGCAGAGTCTGTATCAGAATGCAGCAGACAGAGTCTGTATCGGAGTGCAGCAGGCAGAATCTGTATCAGGAGTGCAGCAGGCAGAGTCTGTATCAGAGTGCAGCAGGCAGAGTCTGTATCAGAGTGCAGCAGGCAGAATCTGTATCAGGGTGCAGCAGGCAGAGTCTGCATCAGAGTGCAGCAGGCGGAGTCTGTATCAGAGTGCAGCAGGCAGAGTCTGTATCAGAGTGCAGCAGGCAGAATCTGTATCAGGGTGCAGCAGGCAGAGTCTGCATCAGAGTGCAACAGGCAGAGTCTGTATCAGGAGTGCAGCAGGCAGAGTCTGTATCAGAGTGCAGCAGGCAGAGTCTGTATCAGAATGCAGCAGACAGAGTCTGTATCGGAGTGCAGCAGGCAGAATCTGTATCAGGGTGCAGCAGGCAGAGTCTGTATAAGAGTGCAGCAGGCAGAGTCTGTATCAGAGTGCAGCAGGCAGAGTCTGTATCAGAGTGCAGCAGGCAGAGTCTGTATCAGAGTGCAGCAGGCAGAGTCTGTATCAGAGTGCAGCAGGCAGAGTCTGTATCAGAGTGCAGCAGGCAGAGTCTGTATCAGAATGCAGCAGACAGAGTCTGTATCGGAGTGCAGCAGGCAGAATCTGTATCAGGAGTGCAGCAGGCAGAGTCTGTATCAGAGTGCAGCAGGCAGAATCTGTATCAGGAGTGCAGCAGGCAGAGTCTGTATCAGAGTGCAGCAGGCAGAGTCTGCATCAGAGTGCAGCAGGCAGAATCTGTATCAGGGTGCAGCAGGCAGAGTCTGTATCAGAGTGCAGCAGGCAGAGTCTGTATCAGAATGCAGCAGACAGAGTCTGTATCGGAGTGCAGCAGGCAGAATCTGTATCAGGAGTGCAGCAGGCAGAGTCTGTATCAGAGTGCAGCAGGCAGAGTCTGTATCAGAGTGCAGCAGGCAGAATCTGTATCAGGGTGCAGCAGGCAGAGTCTGCATCAGAGTGCAGCAGGCGGAGTCTGTATCAGAGTGCAGCAGGCAGAGTCTGTATCAGAGTGCAGCAGGCAGAATCTGTATCAGGGTGCAGCAGGCAGAGTCTGCATCAGAGTGCAGCAGGCAGAGTCTGTATCAGGATTGCAGCAGGCAGAGTCTGTATCAGAGTGCAGCAGGCAGAGTCTGTATCAGAATGCAGCAGACAGAGTCTGTATCGGAGTCCAGCAGGCAGAATCTGTATCAGGAGTGCAGCAGGCAGAGTCTGTATCAGAGTGCAGCAGGCAGAGTCTGTATCAGAGTGCAGCAGGCAGAATCTGTATCAGGGTGCAGCAGGCAGAGTCTGCATCAGAGTGCAGCAGGCGGAGTCTGTATCAGAGTGCAGCAGGCAGAGTCTGTATCAGAGTGCAGCAGGCAGAATCTGTATCAGGGTGCAGCAGGCAGAGTCTGCATCAGAGTGCAACAGGCAGAGTCTGTATCAGGAGTGCAGCAGGCAGAGTCTGTATCAGAGTGCAGCAGGCAGAGTCTGTATCAGAATGCAGCAGACAGAGTCTGTATCGGAGTGCAGCAGGCAGAATCTGTATCAGGGTGCAGCAGGCAGAGTCTGTATAAGAGTGCAGCAGGCAGAGTCTGTATCAGAGTGCAGCAGGCAGAGTCTGTATCAGAGTGCAGCAGGCAGAGTCTGTATCAGGAGTGCAGCAGGCAGAGTCTGTATCAGAGTGCAGCAGGCAGAGTCTGTATCAGGAGTGCAGCAAGCAGAGTCTGTATCAGAGTGCAGCAGGCAAAGTCTGTATCAGAGTGTAGCAGGCAGAATCTGTATCAGGGGTGCAGCAGGCAGAGTCTGTATCAGAGTGCAGCAGGCAGAGTCTGTATCAGAGTGCAGCAGGCAGAATCTGTATCAGGGTGCAGCAGGCAGAGTCTGCATCAGAGTGCAGCAGGCGGAGTCTGTATCAGAGTGCAGCAGGCAGAGTCTGTATCAGAGTGCAGCAGGCAGAATCTGTATCAGGGTGCAGCAGGCAGAGTCTGCATCAGAGTGCAGCAGGCAGAGTCTGTATCAGGAGTGCAGCAGGCAGAGTCTGTATCAGAGTGCAGCAGGCAGAGTCTGTATCAGAATGCAGCAGACAGAGTCTGTATCGGAGTGCAGCAGGCAGAATCTGTATCAGGGTGCAGCAGGCAGAGTCTGTATCAGAGTGCAGCAGGCAGAGTCTGCATCAGGAGTGCAGCAGGCAGAGTCTGTATCAGGAGTGCAGCAAGCAGAGTCTGTATCAGAGTGCAGCAGGCAAAGTCTGTATCAGAGTGTAGCAGGCAGAATTTGTATCAGGGGTGCAGCAGGCAGAGTCTGTATCAGAGTGCAGCAGGCAGAGTCTGTATCAGAGTGCAGCAGGCAGAATCTGTATCAGGGTGCAGCAGACAGAGTCTGCATCAGAGTGCAGCAGGCAGAGTCTGTATCAGGAGTGCAGCAGGCAGAGTCTGTATCAGAGTGCAGCAGGCAGAGTCTGTATCAGAGTGCAGCAGGCAGAGTCTGTATCAGAATGCAGCAGACAGAGTCTGTATCGGAGTGCAGCAGGCAGAATCTGTATCAGGAGTGTAGCAGGCAGAGTCTGTATCAGAGTGCAGCAGGCAGAGTCTGTATCAGAGTGCAGCAGGCAGAATCTGTATCAGGGTGCAGCAGGCAGAGTCTGCATCAGAGTGCAGCAGGCGGAGTCTGTATCAGAGTGCAGCAGGCAGAGTCTGTATCAGAGTGCAGCAGGCAGAATCTGTATCAGGGTGCAGCAGGCAGAGTCTGCATCAGAGTGCAGCAGGCAGAGTCTGTATCACGAGTGCAGCAGGCAGAGTCTGTATCAGAGTGCAGCAGGCAGAGTCTGTATCAGAATGCAGCAGACAGAGTCTGTATCGGAGTGCAGCAGGCAGAGTCTGTATCAGAGTGCAGCAGGCAGAATCTGTATCAGTGTGCAGCAGGCAGAGTCTGTATCAGAGTGCAGCAGGCAGAGTCTGCATCAGGAGTGCAGCAGGCAGAGTCTGTATCAGGAGTGCAGCAAGCAGAGTCTGTATCAGAGTGCAGCAGGCAAAGTCTGTATCAGAGTGTAGCAGGCAGAATCTGTATCAGGGGTGCAGCAGGCAGAGTCTGTATCAGAGTGCAGCAGGCAGAGTCTGTATCAGAGTGCAGCAGGCAGAGTCTGTATCAGAGTGCAGCAGGCAGAGTCTGTATCAGGAGTGTAGCAGGCAGAGTCTGTATCAGGAGTGCAGCAGGCAGAGTCTGTGTCAGAGTGCAGCAGACAGAGTCTGTATCAGGAGTGCAGCAGGCGGAGTCTGTATCAGGAGTGCAGCAGGCAGAGTCTGTATCAGAGTGCAGCAGGCAGAGTCTGTATCAGAGTGCAGCAGGCGGAGTCTGTATCAGGAGTGCAGCAGGCAGAGTCTGTATCAGAGTGCAGCAGGCAGAGTCTGTATCAGAGTGCAGCAGACAGAGTCTGTATCAGGAGTGCAGCAGGCAGAGTCTGTATCAGAGTGCAGCAGGCGGAGTCTGTATCAGAGTGCTGCAGGCAGAGTCTGTATCAGGAGTGCAGCAGGCAGAGTCTGTATCAGGAGTGCAGCAGGCAGAGTCTGTATCAGAGTGCAGCAGGCAGAGTCTGTATCAGGAGTGCAATAGATGGAGACCCAATCAGGATTCTCCACAATTTAAAAAATTAGTGGCAGACGTCAAAGTGGCATCAATTTCACTACTGTACAAATAGTGTAAATAAGACCCACACCTCTTCCAGTACAGCCAACCCAGGAGATGGAGCCCTAACCAGGGGAGTTCACTTTGCCCTAAATGAGGGCCTAACACCACCGAAGTGGCATCAATGTCATCAGACTACAAGTAGTTTAACGCAGACCCAAACCTGCCCACTACAGCCAACCCAGAAGATGCAGACTCAATCAGAAGTGTTTACAGTTAAAAAAAATAGGGCCTAAGACTACCATTTCTGTGGCCAACAGATTGGAGATGGTGGAGTTCAACCTCTTAGCTTTGTCATGTGTAGGATGAAGCAATCTTTTACATGACCACAACAGCGGGATGGAGGGCTGGCTGCAGTGCTGAGAGAGGGCAGAGTATGGTGAAACGGACAAACCGATAGACCGTGAGTGAGGTGCAGGCGGAGATGTTACGGTGGATTGAGAAACGTGTGGTGTGCTCAGAGACACACAGCAGGTATGTTCGCTTCACTTACAGCTGATGGCCTGTCAGTCAGCCTTACTGCAGCGGGTATACAGCTGGTTCTGTCGGACACCTGCGTGACACAACTTGGCATGGTAACAGAGGAGCAGGAAGAGGCAGCGGATGCGTTTGATGGGGCAGCTGATGGTTGTTGAGGTGCGCTGGTGATTCGCCCCCTGGGCCGTGGGGCACTCGGATCCGGGCAATTAGGGAAACGATGGGAGTAGTAGTGGCAACCCGGTTCCGTGGCTCAGGGTGGTCAGGCCAGTGGTAGTCCGTTATGTGTTATTGATAATGTCCGACTACGCCACCCGTGGATTGCGGTTATTAGGAACCGCCGCTGCATGCAGACCTCTGGGGCTGATGAGGTGTGCAGCTAGGGTAGTGTGACTCCCCACGGGAAGAGTGCGGCCCCAGGGCAGTATAGTGGATGGTGGGAGTGATGGTAGTGAGAGTCCCAGTGCTGATAGTGCTGGAGGAGCAAGGAGCACACAGACAACAGGTTGCAGTCCAGGGTCTTTACTAAACAGGTAAACTGACCCACAAACAGTCCCAGCTAGGAGGGGACCTGGATGTCTGAGAGCAACGGGGAAATTGGCCCTGGTCAGGGTGAGGGTGTAGGCCTACCGTGCTTTCTGTGCTCCTTCTGGCTAGCTCCTCGTTATAGGGTAACAGCCCACGTTTCCGAGCTTTCCGTGCTTTCTCGCCTGTATGGCCTGCGACGTGGGTTCCTTTCTGCTCCCAGCCTTGTACGGCTTCACTGGTCCCTTCGGTTGTGGCAGGGCCTTCAGGCTTCTTAGGCTGAGGCAGGTCGTCCAGTTCTCCCTAACCCTGCCCCCAGCACCAGCTTTTATAGGGGCAGCCAGCTCCCCCTACTGGCCTGAGACAGGAGGCATTGCATGCTAATTTTCCCCTGACTAGAGAACCTCCCCCTTGCTCTCAGACACAGCTTTAATTACACTTGTGGCATCCAGGCCAGGGTGACACATTCCCCTCTAGTGAAATTTAGTACTCTGGGACTAAACAATAAACAAAGACAATATGCATATCTATAAAACATTAATAGACAAACGACGCACAGATTGAGTTCTTAAGGTCACAGTGTGGCCTGTGACCGGGTGTCCATATCACCAATACAACGGGGAGCCTTAACTAGGTGGGGGTCTGTCCTACCCCAAGTCTTTTACAGTCTTAGTTCATTCCTTGGTTAAGCTCCGAACGCAGTCCATACAAGGTCCCGGTTATAAAACGTCCATAACCTTTGAGTCCTTACGGTAACTGCAAGAAACTGAAACACAGAATTACCAAACATGCATGTAACTTGGCAAACAATTCAACATTTAGCAACAGGGTTATTTACAATCTTAGTGCGCTCTATTTTCTCCAGCGAGCGGGTATCTGCCCCTTTGTGCTCCTGGTTGACCTACGTAGCCCACTGTCTGGTGGTGGACCAACCTGGCTTTCCCCACTAGCGTTAGGGGTACAGCTACCAGCTGGGTGTACAGGTAGGGCAGGCAGCTATCTGCGGGTCCTTTGGCTTACCGCAGGCATGGCAGGCTCACTGTCAGCAGAGGGTTGACTCTCCTGGGCTGCTGGTACAGGCTCTTCTGCCTCTGGAACAGCTTGCTCCGCTTCACTTTCCGGCTCTGGTGTTGGTTGTTGCTGTGCCGGTTGCAGGAAATGCAGGACGGGTACCACTATGGCATCATTTATGCGAGTCCAGGACTGAGGGAACTCTCCGAGAACGGTGCTGATCATTTCTTCCTTGTCCTCTGCGGGTTCAAGGTCACTCTGATCCTCTTCTGCACTACGGAGTTGCTCGGGGCACCTTTTGAGGTGGTCTCTGGAGACGACACTAGTGGTTTCTCCTCCGTCCTTGGTGATTACGCACACCTTTGGGTTGTCGTGGTCAGACTGCAGTACGGTGTAGGGTTCCCTTTCCCACTGGTCATCCAACTTATGTAGCCTTCTTTTTCGCTTTAGGACTTGCTCACCAGGTTCTAGGGGATCAGCAGGAGCATGTTGATTGAAGAGTTTTTCTTGCCTCTCTCTCAACTGGGCCAGGCTCTTCTCCACACTCTCCTGTACCTTCTTGTACTGCAGTTGCCTTTCCGTATCCCAGTCCGCATCCGGGGAGGTGTCCTCAGGTATTAGGACTCCCATCTCCAGGTCTACGGGCAGTTTACCTAGTCTGGCTCGCATCAGGTAAGCCGGGGTGCAGTTTGTAGCATTCACCGGGATATTGTTGTATAGGTCTATCAGGTCCGGCAGTTTTTCTGGCCACAGGCTGTGTTCCTCCAGGGGCAATGTCTTCAGGAGGTCAATGACTATATTGTTCATTTTCTCACACATCCCGTTGGTTTGTGGATGGTAAGGCGTTGTCCAAATCTTCTTACAGCCATAGAGGTTGCAGAACTCTTGGAAGATTTCAGCCTCGAACGCTGGACCCTGGTCTGTCAGGACCTGTTCCGGATACCCGTGTGGACGGCAGAAGTATTGCTGGAAGGCTCTGGCCGCTGTTTGGGCTGTCAAGTCCTTTACTGGGACCACCACTAGAAAACGGGAATAGTGGTCCACGATTGTCAGGGCATAGATGTATCCAGACCGGCTTGGAGCCAATTTGACGTGGTCCAGAGCTACCAGCTCAAGAGGCTGCGTGGTGACGATGGGCCTCAAGGGTGTCTTCTGGCTGGTGCGGTCCTTCCTCCTTAGGTGACAAGGGCCACAGTCTCTGCACCATTTTTCTACAGCTCCTCTCATGCCGACCCAAAAGAACCTTCCTCTTAGCAGGAACTCCAGTTTCTTCCAACCGAAGTGTCCCGCTCTGTCATGGTAAGCTCCCAGGACCATAGCTGCATCCCGCCTTGGGACCATGACTTGCCAGGTCAGCTCGTGCGTCCGGTGGTTGACAGTCCTTCTGCACAGCTTGCCTTCGTAGAGGAACAGCTTGCTCTTCTCCTTCCACAGCTGCTTGGCTTCCTCTGGAGCATCCGGATCCATGCGGGCGTCTTCCTGGGTCAGCAGATCTTTCACCAGGCGGATGGCAGGGTCACTATCTTGGGTCTCGGCCCAGCTGTGGTGAGGTAGGGGATTGATCATCACGGTTGTTAGATCCTCCTCCTTCACGCGGTGGGAGTATTGAGAGGCTCCATACCGGTGAAACGCGGGGAGTTCTACCTCCTCCAGCTCTTCTGGGTCTTCGTCACCTTCAGGTAAGTGAGGCATCCTCGACAGGGCGTCTGCGTTGGCATTGGTTTTGCCGGCCCGGTACTTGATCACGAAGTCATAGTTGGAGAGACGGGCCGTCCACCGCTGTTCTAGGGCACCCAGTCTTGCATTGTCCAGGTGTGTCAACGGGTTGTTGTCCATGTACACTGTGAACTTTGCGGAAGCCAGGTAATGCTTGAAGCGTCCCGTCACGGCCCACACCACCGCCAAGAATTCTAGCTTGAAGGAGCTGTAATTCTCCGGGTTCCTCTCGGTGGGCCTCAGCTTCCGGCTGGCGTACGCGATCACCCTTTCTCTGCCCTGTTGGTTTTGGGACAGTACGGCTCCCAGTCCCACATTACTGGCGTCCGTGTGGAGAATAAAATGCTGACCATAATCAGGGTAGGCCAGGATCTCATCCCCCGTGAGGGCCATCTTCAACTGGCGGAAGGACTCCTCTTCCGGTTTATCCCACTTGAAGGGTGGCTTTTGACTTCTGGACTTAGACTGTCCGATCAGGAGGTCCTGCATAGGAGCTGCCATCTTAGTGAACCCGGGGATGAACCTTCGGTAGTAGCCTACCAACCCGAGAAACTGTCTCACCTCTTTGATGTTCGAGGGGCTTGGCCAGCTCTTGATTGCCGTGACCTTGTCAGGGTCGGGGGCTACTCCTTCCGCACTTACCACGTGCCCTAGGTATTGGACCTTTGGTTTCAGCAGGTGACACTTCGATGGTTTCACCTTCAGGCCATAGCCTGCCAGGGCTTCGAACACCTCGGCCAGGTGCTTCAGATGGTCCTCGTAGGTCTTCGAATAGTCGATCACGTCGTCCAGGTAAAGGAGGACCGTCTCGAAGTTTCGGTGCCCTAGACAGCATTCCATCAGCCTCTGGAAGGTCCCTGGTGCGTTGCAGAGCCCGAAGGGCATACAGTTGAATTCGCTCAGTCCCATTGGGGTAGTGAAGGCGGTCTTCTCCTTGTCAGCCTCTGCCACAGGAACCTGCCAGTACCCGCTAGTAAGGTCCAAAGTAGAAAAGAAGTTAGCTGATTTTAGTGCGGCTAAAGACTCCTCTATTCTAGGCAGCGGATATGCGTCTTTGTGGGTGATATGGTTGATTTGTCTATAGTCCACGCACATTCTCATGGTGCCGTCTTTCTTTTTCACCAGAACCAAGGGGGCTTCCCAGGGGCTACAGCTGTCTCTAATGACCCCAGCTTCTTTCATCTCTCTTAGCATGCCCTTTGCGTTCTGATATTGTGCAGGGGGTACAGGTCTGTGCCTCTTTTTTATTGGTGGGTGGCTCCCTGTGGGGATGTGGTGTTCTATCCCTTTTACTCTGCCGAAGTCTAGCGGGTGCTTGCTAAAGACTCTCTCGTACTCCTGTACCACCCGGTAGACTCCTTGCTTTTGGTGCAGGGGAGTGGAGTCAGCACCCACGTGGAGTTTCTAGCACCAGTCCTCCTTTTGTTTCTGGGAGCCATTACCCTCCGCCTGTGGAGATGGAGGCAAGGGTTCCACGGCCCTGATAGCTTTGTGTTCGACAACAAACAGTTTGGCGAGTGTAGCGTACCTGGGTAAGTGTACCTCCCTCTCCCCAATGTTGAGGATGCGGACGGGCACCCTCCCATGACGGACATCAACCACCCCCCGGGCTGTCAAAATGGTGGGCCTACTGTCTGAGTACACGGGTTCTACCATGGCTTGGTAGTCTCTACCTCTCAACCCGATTGCAGTCCGACACCAGATCATCATTTCACTTTTGGGAGGCATGGAAATGGGGAATGGGTCACTCAGTCTTACGCTACCGATCTCACCACCAGACATTTCTACCTGCTGCCGTCTCATCAGGGCTTTTATCTCCTTGTTGAGGACTCTCTGTTGGCTGGAACTAGCATTCACCGCCACCTGTTGTAGAATTACAATTACTTCTGAAAGACAATTTTCAATTACATTAGTACCCACAGTTATTTTAGGGTGACTCTCACGATGGTCAATGTCCACAATAATTACTCCCTGTGCCGGTAGTTCAACTTTACCAATTTTAATGGTCATCTCCTTGAACCCCATCTGCGGCACGGGTAAGCCATTACTGGCGATGATGCTCAAGTTACTGTCTGGATACCGTGTGATATCAGCATCAGTCCAATACTGCTTAAAAAGTACATAAGGGATAGTGGTTACTTGCGACTAGAGATGAGCGGTGTTCGACTAGAACTGTTCGCCAATCTCAAATTCGAGCTGTTTTGGGCGGTGTTCGAGTTGTTCGACGAACCCGAACGATTTGCAAAAAATTCGGCTGTTCGAGGTTATGTTCGATAACTGTTCGTGCACCAAAAGCGTGTCCTGCATGTCTGGCGCTATTTAGAGCACCAATCATGCAGGGATTGTCTGCCACTCAATGTAATGCCACAGCCATGGTGGTTGTGGCATTACAGTGATTGCCCAAATCGATGGGAACAGTGCCAACAGTGAAACATGAAAAGCCGGCAATTCAGCAGCGGCATACACCGGTACCCGACAATTTAGAACCGAAAGAATAGAGCTTCACACATAGATTAGATAGATAGAAACATGTCAGTCACATATATATGAAGTACAGTGACAGTGTTGCTTACTGTACTTGTCATTTAGTGTAAAGAATTTATTTAAAAAAATAATAGTGTTTTCATGCACGGTCTCTTTAAAAAAGCCGGCCGGCAATTCAGCAGCGGTACCCGACAATTTGGAATAGAAAGAATAGAGAATCACACATAGATTAGATAGATAGAAACATGTCAGTCACATATATATGAAGTACAGTGACAGTGTTGCTTACTGTACTTGTCATTTAGTGTAAAGGATTTATTAAAAAAAATAATAGTGTTTTCATGCACTGTCTCTTTAAAAAAGCCGGCCGGCAATTCAGCATCTGTACCCGACAATTTATAACAGAAAGAATAGAGCTTCACACATAGATTAGATAGATAGAAACATGTCAGTCACATATATATGAAGTACAGTGACAGTGTTGCTTACTGTACTTGTCATTTAGTGTAAAGGATTTATTAAAAAAAATAATAGTGTTTTCATGCACTGTCTATTTAAAAAAGCCGGCCGGCAATTCAGCATCTGTACCCGACAATTTAGAATAGAAGGAATAGAGCATCACACATAGATTAGATAGATAGAAACATGTCAGTCACATATATAAGAAGTACAGTGATAGTGTTGATTACTGTACTTGTCATTTAGTGTTAAAATAAAGGATTTATTTAAAAAAAAATTGGCGTGGGGTTCCCCGTAATTTTAGTCTCTAGCGGAGGTTAAGCAGACGGCTGGGGCAGATGTTTGAAGCCTGGGAAGGGGGTAATACCCACGGAGCTTCCCAGGCTACTAATATCAGCCCCCAGCGGAATACCTAGCCTTTACTAGCTATTAAAATGGGGGACCCCCCAAAAAAAATGACGTGGGGGTCCCCCCTATTTTAATAGCTAGCAAAGGCTAGGCAGACAGCTGGGGGCTGATATTAATAGCCCAGGAAGGGTGCCATGAATATTGGCCCCCTCCCAGGCTAGAAACACCAGCCGTCAGCCGCCCCAGAAATGGCGCATCCATAGGATGCGCCAATTCTGGCACTTAGCCTCGCTCTTCCCACTGCCCTGTAGCGGTGGCAGTGGGGTAATAGAGCTGGGGTTGATGTCAGCTTATAATGCCAGCTGACATCAAGCCCAGGTTAGTAATGGAGAGACGTCTATAAGACACCCCCATTACTAACCCCATAGTCAAAGTTAAAAGAAAACACAAACACCCAGAATAAAGTCCTTTAATTGAAATAAAGACACAATTCTTTATTGTTCTAAATTAAACCATACTTACCGTCACGCCCATTCCAGCTGAAGCCAACAATCTCCTGCAATAAAAGAAAAATAATAAAGCAACCTCATCCTTACCTTTCCATGGTTCCCAGGATGGCTTCAGCTCTGCTACATCGAGATGACAGGCTGGACCGCAGCAGAACGCTGCCATCCAGCCTGTCATCCCGCAGACACTGAGAAGCGCAGGCATGCTTGCGCTCCTCAGTGTCTCGCTGTGACGGCATAAAGATGAGCCGATAATGAACTCGGCTCACCTCATGCACGTCACTGACAACGTGGGAGAATTCTCCTGCACTCAGCGCTTCAGCGTGAGAATTTTCCCACGCTGTCAGTGACGTGCATGAGGTGAGCTCATTCATGTCCATTGAACTCAGCTGACCTCATGTACGTCACTGACAGCGTGGGAGAATTCTCACGCTGAAGCGCTGAGTGCAGGAGAATTCTTCCACGCTGTCAGTGACGTGCATGAGGTGAGCGAAGTTCATTGGACATGACCTCGGCTCATCTGGATGCCGTCACAGCGAGACACTGAGGAGCGCAAGCATGCCTGCGCTTCTCAGTGTCTGCGGGATGACAGGCTGGATGGCAGCGTTCTGCTGCGGTCCAGCCTGTCATCTCGATGTAGCAGAGCTGAAGCTGTCCTGGGAACCATGGGAAGGTAAGGATGAGGTTGCTTTATTATTTTACTTTTATTGCAGGAGATCGTTGGCTTCAGCTGGAATGGGCGTGATGGTAAGTATGGTTTAATTTAGAACAATAAAGAATTGTGTGTTTATTTCAATTAAAGGACTTTTTTCTGGGTGTTGTGTTTTTTTAAAATACTTTACTAGAAATTCATAGTGGTCATGTCTAATATTGGCGTGACCCCATGAATTTCGGGCTTAGGGCCAGCTGATAATGCCAAGCTGGCCCTAACCCCTTTATTACCCAGTGAGCCACCGCACCAGGGCCCTGGATGAGTTGGGTACAGCGCCAGAAGATGGCGCTTCTATGAACGCGCCATTTTCCGGGGCGGCTGCGGACTGCAATTTGCAGCGGGTGGGGCCCAGAAAGCTTGGGTCTCCCTGCGCTGCAGATTCCAGCCCTCAGCTGCCTAGTTGTACCTGGCTGGACACAAAAATAGGGCGAAGCCCCACGTATTTTTTTTTTTAATTATTTCATGAAATTCATGAAATAATTAAGAAAAAAAGGGCTTCCCTATATTGTTGTGTCCGGCCAGGTACAAATAGGCAGCTGGTGGTTGGGGGCAGCCCGTTCCTGCCTGCTGTACCTGGCTGGACACAAATATAGTGCGAAGCCCCACGTCAATTTTTTTTTAAATTATTTCATGAAACTAGATGGTGGCCCGATTCTAACGCATCGGGTATTCTAGAATATGTATGCGGCAGACCCGGCGCAATCAGCAGAGCGGTGTTTAAATTTGGCGCCAAAATCGCTGACTGGTCGCGGCCAGCAACCGCGACCAATCAGCAAAGCGGTGTTGAAATTTGGCGACTATATCACTGATTGGTCACGGCCGGCGGTCGTGACTAATCAGCAGATCGGGGTTTAAATTTTGCGCCAATAATGCTGATAGGTTGTGGTCGCGACCAATCAGCAAAGCGGTGTTTAAATTTGGCGCCAATAATGGTGATTGGTCACGACCTCGACCATTCAGCAGAGCGGTGTTTAAATTTGGCGGCAACAATGTTGATTAGTCGCGGCCGGCGGTCGCGACTAATCAGCAGAGCGGGGTTTAAATTTTGCGCCAATAATGCTGATAGGTTGTGGTCGCGACCAATCAGCAAAGCGGTGTTTAAATTTGGCGCCAATAATGGTGATTGGTCACGACCTCGACCATTCAGCAGAGCGGTGTTTAAATTTGGCGGCAACAATGTTGATTAGTCGCGGCCGGCGGTCACGACCAATCAGCAGAGCGGGGTTTAAATTTGGCGCCAATAATGCTGATTGGTCGCAATCGCCAGCCGCGACCAATCAGCAGAGCGGTGTTTAAATTTGGCATCAAAATCGCTGATTGGTCGCGGAAGGCAACTGTGACCAATCAGCAGAGCGGGGTTTAAATTTGGCGCCAATACTGCTGATTGGTCGCGGCCGGCAACCGTGACCAATCAGCCGAGCAGGGTTTAAATTTGGCGCCAATACTACTGATTGGTCGTGGACGGCGACCGCGATCAATCAGCAGAGCGGTGTTTAAATTTGGCGCCAATAATGCTGATTAGTCGCGGCCGGCATCCGCGACCAATTAGCAGAGCGGGGTTTAAATTTGGCGCCAATCTCGCTGATTGGTCGCGGCTGGAGTCCGCGACCAATCAGCAGAGCGTTGTTTAAATTTGGCGCCAATCTCACTGATTGGACGCGTCTGGCGTCCGCGACCAATCAGCAGATCGTTGTTTAAATTTGGCGCCAAGCTCGCTGATTGGTCGCGGCCGCTATTTAAATGTGGCGCCCAAATCGGTGATTGGTCGCGGGCAGCGTCCGCGACCAATCAGCAGAGCGGTGTTTAACTTTAGCGCCAAGATCACTGATTGGTCGCGTGCGGAGAGCGCGACCAATCAGCTAATCGTATTGGTGAGGACCGGGGAGCGCCGCTGCCTGGTCGGATACTTCCGTTGCGAGAAGCCGGGAGATGAGCGACTGCTCGCAGCAGAAGTATCCCGACCCGCAGCGCCGCTCCCCGGTCCTCCCTTGACACCCTAGCCGCTGATGTCCCCACAGTATCCGCATGGTATTACAAAGATCCGGACATTTGTGTTAAAAATCGCTGATTGGTCGCGGGCGCTGCCCGCGACCAATCACCGATTTGGGCGCCAAATTTAAATATCGGCCGCAACCAATCACCAATCTTGGCTCCACATTTAAACACCGCTGTGCTGATTGGTCGCCGACGCTGGGCGCGACCAATCACCGATTTTGGCGCCACATTTAAATAGCGTCCGCGACCAATCAGTACAGCGGTGTTTAAATGTGGAGCCAAGATGGGTGATTGGTCGTGGAGGATATTTAAATTTGGCGCCCAAATCGGTGATTGGTCGCGGCTGATATTTAAATTTGGCGCCCAAATCGGTGATTGGTCGCGGGCAGCGCCAGCGACCAATCAGCGATTTTTAACACAAATGTCCGGACCTTTGTAACACCATGCGGATACTGTGGTGACATCCATGCGGCTAGGGTGTGAAGGGAGGACCGGGGAGCGGCGCTGACATCCAATTGGTCGCGGCCGCTATTTAAATGTGCGGCACAAATCGGTGATTGGTCGCCGTCTTGACCGCGACCAATCACTGATCTTGCCGCCAAAGTTAAACACTACTGTGCTGATTGGTCGCGGACGCTGCCCGCGACCAATCACAGATTTGTGCGCCAAATTTAAATATCGGCCGCGACCAATCACCGATCTTGGATCCACATTTAAACAACTCTGTGCTGATTGGTCGCGGCCGATATTTAAATGTGGCGCCCAAATCGGTGATTGGTCGCGGTCTTGGCGCGCGACCAATCACTGATCTTGCCGCCAAAGTTAAACACTACCGTGCTGATTGGTCGCGGACGCTGCCCGCGACCAATCACCGATTTGTGCGCCAAATTTAAATATCAGCCTCATGCACGTCACTGACAGCGTGGGAAAATTCTCCTGCACTCAGCGCTTCAGCGTGAGAATTCTCCCACGCTGTCAGTGACGTACATGAGGTGAGCTGAGTTCATTGGACATGAGCTCACCTCATGCACGTCACTGACAGCGTGGGAAAATTCTCACGCTGAAGCGCTGAGTGCAGGAGAATTCTCCCACGCTGTCAGTGACGTGCATGAGGTGAGCCGAGTTCATTGGACATGACCTCGGCTCATCTTTATGCCGTCACAGAGAGACACTGAGGAGCGGAAGCATGCCTGCGCTTCTCAGTGTCTGCGGGATGACAGGCTGGATGGCAGCGTTCTGCTGCGGTCCAGCCTGTCATCTCGATATAGCAGAGCTGAAGCTGTCCTGGGAACCATGGAAAGGTAAGGATGATGTTGCTTTATTATTTTACTTTTATTGCAGGAGATCGTTGGCTTCAGCTGGAATGGGCGTGATGGTAAGTATGGTTTAATTTAGAACAATAAAGAATTGTGTGTTTATTTCAATTAAAGGACTTTATTGTGGGTGTTTGTGTTTTTTTTTTTAACTTTGACTATGGGGTTAGTAATGGGGGTGTCTTATAGACGTCTCTCCATTACTAACCTGGGCTTGATGTCAGCTGGCATTATAAGCTGACATCAACCCCAGCCCTATTACCCCACTGCCACCGATACAGGGCAGTGGGAAGAGCGAGGCTAAGTGCCAGAATTGGCGCATCCTATGGATGCGCCATTTCTGGGGCGGCTGACGGCTGGTGTTTCTAGCCTGGGAGGGGGCCAATATTCATGGTACCCTTCCTGGGCTATTAATATCAGCCCCCAGCTGTCTGCCTAGCCTTTGCTAGCTATTAAAATAGGGGGGACCCCACGTCATTTTTTGGGGGGGGTCCCCCATTTTAATAGCTAGTAAAGGCTAGGTATTCAGCTGGGGGCTGATATTAGTAGTCTGGGAAGCTCCGTGGGTATTACCCCCTTCCCAGGCTTCAAACATCTGCCCCAGCCGTCTGCTTAACCTCCGCTAGAGACTAAAATTAAGGGGACCCCCACGCCAATTTTTTTTTTAATAAATCCTTTATTTTAACACTAAATGACAAGTACAGTAATCAACACTGTCACTGTACTTCTTATATATGTGACTGACATGTTTCTATCGATCTAATCTATGTGTGATGCTCTATCTTTCTGTTCTAAATTGTCGGGTACAGATGCTGAATTGCCGGCCGGCTTTTTTAAAGAGACGGTGCATGAAAACACTATTATTTTTTTAAATAAATCCTTTACACTAAATGACAAGTACAGTAACCAACACTATCACTGTACTTATTATATACAGTGCCTACAAGTAGTATTCAACCCCCTGCAGATTTAGCTGGTTTGATAAGATGCAAATAAGTTAGAGCCTTCAAACTGCATTCGAGAGTAGGTTTTATGAACAGAAGCATAAATCTTACAAACCAAAAAGTTATGTTGCTCAGTTGAATTTTATTAAATTTTAAACATAAAAGTGTGGGTCAATTATTATTCAACCCCTATGTTTAATATTTTGTGGAATAACCCTTGTTTGCAATTACAGCTAATAATCGTCTTTTCTAAGACCTGATCAGGCCGGCACAGGTCTGTGGAGTTATCTTGGCCCACTCCTCCATGCAGATCTTCTCCAAGTTATCTAGATTCTTTGGGTGTCTCATGTGGACTTTATTCTTGAGCTCCTTCCACAAGTTTTCAATTGGGTTAAGGTCAGGAGACTGACTAGGCCACTCCAACACCTTGACTTTTTCCCTCTTGAACCAGGCCTTGGTTTTCTTGGCTGTGTGCTTTGGGTCGTTGTCTTGTTGGAAGATGAAATTACGACCCATCTTAAGATCCTTGATGGAGGAGCGGAGGTTCTTGGCCAAAATCTCCAGGTAGGCCGTGCTATCCATCTTCCCTTGGATGCGGACCAGATGGCCAGGCCCCTTGGCTGAGAAACAGCCCCACAGCATGATGCTGCCACCACCATGCTTGACTGTAGTGATGGTATTCTTGGGGTCGTATGCAGTGCTATCCAGTCTCCAAACGTCACGTGTGTGGTTGGCACCAAAGATCTCGATCTTGGTCTCATCAGACCATAGAACCTTGAACCAGTCTGTCTCAGAGTCCTCCAAGTGATCATGAGCAAACTGTAGACGAGCCTTGACATGACGCTTTGAAAGTAAAGGTACCATACAGGCTCGTCTGGAACGGAGACCATTGCGGTGGAGTACGTTACTTATGGTATTGACTGAAACCAATGTCCCCACTGCCATGAGATCTTCCCGGAGCTCCTTCCTTGTTGTCCTTGGGTTAGCCTTGACTCTTCGGACAAGCCTGGCCTCGGCACGGGAGGACACTTTCAAAGGCTGTCCAGGCCGTGGAAGGTTAACAGTAGTTCCATAAGCCTTCCACTTACGGATGATGCTCCCAACAGTGGAGACAGGTAGGCCCAACTCCTTGGAAAGGGTTTTGTACCCCTTGCCAGCCTTGTGACCCTCCACGATCTTGTCTCTGATGGCCTTGGAATGCTCCTTTGTCTTTCCCATGTTGACCATGTCTGAGTGCTGTTCACAAGTTTGGGGAGGGTCTTAAATAGTCAGAAAAGGCTGGCAAAAGAGATCTTTAATCCACACATGTGAAGCTCATTATTCTTGGTGCCTGAACTACTTCTTAATACTTTAGGGGGACCAAACAGAATTCTTGTGGTTTGAGGGGTTGAATAATAAATGACACTCTGAATTAACTTTTAAAGTTTTTAAAAAAAAAATAAAAAAAACAAAAACAAAATTTGCTGCAGTGCATTTCCCACTTCCAGTCTGATCTACAGTACAAATGTCACAATGCCAAGTTAATTCCGCATGTGTCAACCAGCTAAATCTGCAGGGGGTTGAATACTACTTGTAGGCACTGTATGTGATTGGCATGTTTATATCTATCTATGTGTGATGCTCTATTCTTTCTGTTATAAATTGTCGGGTACCGCTGCTGAATTGCCGGCTGGCTTTTTTAAAGAGACGGTGCATGAAAACACTATTATTTTTTTAAATAAATCCTTTACACTAAATGACAAGTACAGTAAGCAACACTGTCACTGTGCTTCTTATATGTGTGACTGACATGTTTCTATCTATCTAATCTATGTGTGAAGCTCTATTCCTTCTTGTCTAAATTGTCGGGTACCGGTGTATGCCGCTGCTGAATTGCCGGCCGGCTTTTTTAAAGAGAGCGTCTTCTGAGCAGTTTGTCAGCTTTTGGACACCTTTGAAGGTGTTTTCTATGTGTTTCTATGTGTTTTTGTTTGCCTGCCATTGGTTTTAACGGTGTTCGACGGTGTTCTAAGGTGTTCGACGAACAGTTCGACGAACAGTTCCTCGAACATCCCGGTGTTCGACGAACCGAACCGAACCCGAACACTACGGGGGTGGCTCAACACTACTTGCGACCCAGTATCCAGCAAGGCGCTCATGGGGATACCGTCCAGCACCACGGGTAAAACCGGGCGCCCCCCAATGTACTTATCACGCCAATTATAAGGGCCTGGTGATCTTATGCCTGGGGATTGGCCCTCTGCCCCAGGTTGGACCCGTTTAAATTACAGTACCTGGAAATGTGTCCGGGCTGGTTGCATCGACGGCAAATGGGCTGTCCATCCTCTGCGTAGCGGTCTGTGGGCCTCCCTCGGAACGACGGGATCCTCCTCTGTCGACGCCATGGGACATCCTCCGGACTTGAAGCCAGCTCGATGGGTCTTGATGGGTCCACTTGTAACGCTTGGACAGTCCTGGTCAACGCTGCGACGCTCCTGGTCAGCTCCTGGACTTGGTGGTGCAGATCTTTCGACGGGGCTTGGTTCAGGGCCCGTGCATCAGCCCCCACGGGGTCCATAGAGGAGGGCGCCGCCTCCTGGTGGTAGGTGAGAGCAGGGCGCCGGGGGTTTATAGCGCCACTGGTTGCGGATTCACGGAGCACCCTTATGGCCCTGTCCTTAAATTGGGCAAAGGTCAGATCAGGGTTCTGAAAGAACATGAGGCGCAGTTGGGCCCTGTGGGCGCTAGACAGCAGTCCTTCTATGAATTGTTAGTAACTTATCCGTTTCCTGCACGCTGCCAGGGTCAGTTTGTTGGATGGCCCTTAGGGCTTCCTGCAAATTTAGGGCATAGTCTCTGATGCTGTCCTGTGCCCGCTGCTTACATCCATAGAACCTCATTTTAATCTCAGCGGAGGTACGTGTGTCAAAGGTACCCCGCAGCCGGGCCAGAATACCCTTCACAGTCCTTTTCTCCTCAGTGGGCCATGATTTTACCTCCCTTTGGGCTGCGCCAGTTAACTGCCCCGTTAGTATGCTAATCCTCTGTTCCTCTGTCAGGGGGTAAACTTGGAACAAACTGTACAGCCTTTTCTTGAAGTCAGTTAGGGCATGGGGCTCCCCTGAGTACTTGGGCAGCCAGGCAGCTCCAGGGATGTAGGGCAGGGAAAAGGGCATCACCGCTGCTGCAGTTGCGTTGGTGGTAGTGGGCGCCTCTGTGTCCGACATCTTCCTCCCCCCTAGTTAAGCGTGGCCTACCTTCCGACGATCCTCTTCTGTAGGCCGCGGCTCCGCTGCTGCTGCTATGGACGAGGACCTGGCGTCGCGTCCTGATGATGTCAGCGTCGCTCTCTCTCCCTTCCAGGACCTTGCGCAGCGTCGGTGCTTGGGGCGGAGCTTCGGATCTCACGCAGTTTTGACGTCCACGCCCCTCTTCTTCCCGCGCGCCGTCCTGAAGATGGCGTCCGATGGCGGGAAGCAGCTGCGGATGGCGGGAAGACGGCAGAAGACGGTGGGAAACGGTCCAAGATGGCGTCTGATGGCGGGAATCGGCTCCGGATGGCGGGAAACGACTCCGGACGGCGGGAAACTTCGCCACAGGTAAGTTACAAAAGTCTTTTTCAGGCACGCAGTACCCGGTGGTTGCGGGCACGAAATCCTGCCGACTACGCCAAAGCTGACTCGCCCCCTGGGCCGTGGGGCACTCGGATCCGGGCAATTAGGGAAACGATGGGAGTAGTAGTGGCAACCCGCTTCCGTGGCTCAGGGTGGTCAGGCCAGTGGTAGTCCGTTATGTGTTATTGATAATGTCCGACTACGCCACCCGTGGATTGCGGTTATTAGGAACCGCCGCTGCATGCAGACCGCTGGGGCTGATGAGGTGTGCAGCTAGGGTATTGTTACTCCCCACGGGAAGAGTGCGGCCCCAGGGCAGTATAGTGGATGGTGGGAGTGATGGTAGTGAGAGTCCCAGTGCTGATAGTGCTGGAGGAGCAAGGAGCACACAGACAACAGGTTGCAGTCCAGGGTCTTTACTAAACAGGTAAACTGACCCACAAACAGTCCCAGCTAGGAGGGGACCTGGATGTCTGAGAGCAACGGGGAAATTGGCCCTGGTCAGGGTGAGGGTGTAGGCCTACCGTGCTTTCTGCGCTCCTTCTGGCTATCTCCTCCTGATAGGGTAACAGCCCACGTTTCCGAGCTTTCCGTTTATTCTCGCCTGTATGGCCTGCGACGTGGGTTCCTTTCTGCTCCCAGCCTTGTACGGCTTTACTGGTCCCTTCGGTTGTGGCAGGGCCTTCAGGCTTCATAGGCCAAGGAATATACAGTCCCTTGCGGACTGGTTCTCTGCTGGGGGATGTAGAATCCTCCCAGCCTCAGACACCAAAGTCTGGTAAAGTAAGTCTTTTCTCTGCCAAGACAGGCTCACTGTGCCTCTTGTCTCTGGCTTGTGGCTCTTCTCCTGCCACACTTCCTCTTAGGTTACAATGCAACTTTCTGTCCCTGCTCTGGGACACCTCTCAGTGCTGAGGCAGGTCGTCCAGTTCTCCCTAACCCTGCCCCCAGCACCAGCTTTTATAGGGGCAGCCAGCTCCCCCTACTGGCCTGAGACAGGAGGCATTGCATGCTAATGTTCCCCTGACTAGAGAACCTCCCCCTTGCTCTCAGACACAGCTTTAATTACACTTGTGGCATCCAGGCCAGGGTGACACACTGGTCCAAAACTTTATACAGAAGAGGAAAAAGCAGCAATAGCCATTTTAGAATCCTTAGCCGAGGAATCAGGCCCCTTGGGCGATGATAGTGACGCGCCCCCTGGGCCATGTTGTTAGGGATACCCGGAGCCGGATCAGATGGGGGTTGTAGTCTCCGAGTGGCTGTGACCCGGTCCGTGCCCAGGGTGTCAAACTCAGTGTGCGGCAGTCCTGGTAGTTGTTGTTTCTGTGTCGACTACGCCACCCGTTGGTTTGCGGTCAAAAGGCCGCCGCTGCATGATGGTCCGCTGAGGCTGGTGGTGTGTGTGCAGCTGTGGTAGTATAACCCCCAACGGGAGGGGTATAGCCTCAGGGGGTCAGACGTGGAGGATGGTGGTTGTGAAGGTGCAGCAAGGAGACTCAGAGGCATGAAATGCAGTTCAGGGTTTTTACTCACTGGTGTTGCTCGGGTCACTCTGCAGATCAGTGACCACCCTAGCCGTGCTGCGTCCACCAGGTCCTGGACTCGGCCAACTCCCGGGCAATTCTTGAGTATGGTCCTGAGCTCCTTTCTGACTCTCCCTTCTTCTGGCCGTTCCCACCAGGGATCCACCTCTGTCCAGCTCCCTCGGGCCTCTTAGTGGTTGAACCTTCTCTGGCTTCCCTGGCCCTATTCGTGGTGTGCCTTCCTGGTGGATTTGGTGAGGGTCGTGGCAGATCCTGCCCACGACCTCCGGTTCCTGGCTAAGGTGTGCTTTAGCCTCTGCCAGCTTAGGATCCGGTACCCTTTTGCCGACCCTTCACCCTTATCAGCTCTCATACAGGCTCTTGGGGTCCCTTCTCGTCCTGCGCCTCTGGGTCTCTCTTCCTTCTCCTCTGCTTCACTGCAGGCTCTCTCTCTCTGACTGACTGACTGACCCTGTCCTAAGATGGTGCCCACCTTATATACTTCCTCTATGTGTGAGCCCAGGTGACCAGCACCCAATGAGCTCCTACATTTACCCAGACTACTCCCCCTATCTGCCCCTACACTACTGGGATGTTCCACCCCCCTCCCACTCCAGCCAGGGACAGACGCTGTCATACCTGCACATATACTGGTGGGAGTACCGTTGTTCTGTCCCCCGGAAATGGGATGTATGTAGTGCATGCAGCCTACTAGCTCAGTTCCATACTCCATCCTTACCCGGGAGTGGAATACCACACCTCTGGGTTGAGGTGCAATACCCCTGTAGCAGCCGAATCCTCAGGGTGCTACAATAGCACTGTGGTAAGTGCATTTCTCATGTACCTCTTTAATAAATCAAAAAAAAAAAACAGCATAACATCTTGCCCTTCGGTGGATACATTTGTAAAATTGGTCTCAGCAGATGTGGAGAAGTTAAGCCAAAAGAAGTTAGCAAAAGCTGGCGGACAGGAAGAATTAGCGCTAAAGGAAATGCAATCTTGGAGTGACGTTTTTAAAATGGCGGACAAAGGAGGTAATTTGGTTATATGGCCTTGCGAGCTTTATGAAAAGAAAGCCTATAAATTATTATTGGATAAGAACTGCTATAAAAATTATCTTGTAACCCACTCCTTAGATTCCAGCAGGAACTAATAGATATACTACAAAAAGCCTTTGAGAACAACGTCATTCCCAAGAAATTTCTAGATAAAATAGCTACAATGAGACCGAAGCATCCAACCTTTTACCTGATCCCTAAATTACATAAACACTTGACAGACCCCCCTGGACGTCCCATAATTTTGGGTAATGGTGGTCTGTGCGAAACAGTATGCCAGATGATTGACTATTTCCTAAAACCGATTGTTTCAACTTTACCGTCCTATATTCAGGACACTACATTGGCATTGAGACGACTTGACCAGATCCACCTTGATGATGGAATGGTCTTAGTTGTAGCCGATGTTGAAACACTGTATACATCTATAAAACATGCAGATGGATTAAAGGCTGTACATTGGTTTCTTATTGACAGCAATCTGGATGCATCTCTGATAGAACTTTATTATGATTCTGTTGGAATTTGTCCTAAAGCACAACTGCTTCATATTTAATGAGCTGATCTATGTCCAAACACAAGGGACAGCTATGGGGGCAGCATGTACCCCCTCATATGCTAATCTCTTTATGGGAGCATGGGAGAGGGAGGTCCTACAATACGCTCCAGTTGTGGGCTCAGACAAAGCCCACAACTGGATGCGGTATATAGATGATGTACTCTTCATGTGGGGTGGCACATGTGAGGAGCTTGAAGCGTTTATGATGAACCTAAACAAAAATGATGTCAACATAAAATTAACATATACCAGTGGTCTACATGTGAATTTTCTTGATGTTGACTTACAGGTAACCACAGATGGACTGATTATTACAGATATCTTTCGGAAACCGACTTCGACCAATTCCATCTTACATGCCAGCTCCTCGCATCTGCCCTCAACCATTCAGAGCATACCAACTAGTCAATATCTTAGAGCTAAAAGGATCTGTTCTACGGAAGAAAACTTTGAAATTCAAGCTGCTGACCTATATATGAGATTCAGAGATAGAGGGTATGGACATGGAACTATTAGACGAGGGTATAACAGGGCCAAGAATATTACAAGAGATAATTTGTTATATAAAAATGTGGCACCCCAGGGGTCTGGTTTCCACAGTGATAGCAATATTACGTCTGAGAGCAGGTGGGAGGTCTCCTGGCCAGGAATCCTATGCATGCCACACCTCCTGCCCAGTCCTGGGAGGGGAAGAACTTCCCCTATATAAGACTGGGGCTGAGGCAGGGTTAGAGAGAAAGAGGAGAAGAAGAGTCCCAGACAGAGACATAGTCTGGTCTGGAGAGGAGCAGCTATAGGAAAGAAAGATCAGGAGCTCAGTGGGAGCAGTGCTAAAAGGAGTCAGGGGCTGGAAGCTGTAGAGCTCGCCCTGATTGAAGAGTTCTCACCGGACCCGGAGTCCGAGGCTGTGGGGACTAATCCTTACCCAGCAGCAGAAACCGACCGGCAGGGGATTTCAGGTCCTCTGGCCAAGAAACCCGAAGGCACGGTCACACGCAAGGGACCAGCACCGCCGTCGTGGAGCGGAAGCTACCAGAAGGCCCCGAGTCACCGGCCATACGGGTGAGCACCACACGGTACACTCAGGGACGTGGGCTACTTTTACCCGCCTCTAGCAAGGTAGCCAGAAGAGTACAATTAGTTGGGGAGGCCTACAACTCCGCCTGGCCAGGGGAGATCCCATCTGCTCACGGACTGACCAGGCCCCGATCGCTAGCCAGTACTCCGGGAGGGTCTACCTTTGTCATCAGTAAAGACCCTGAACTACACCGCACCGTCTCTGAGTGGTTCCTGCTACCTGCATGCTATTCTGCTACCCCCTTCAAACACGTCGGCTGCCCTGAGGCCATACCCCTCCCATTGGGGGTTATACCATCTACGCTGCACAATCGTACCACCGGCCTCAGCGGTCTGCCCTGCAGCGGCGGCCTCATAGCCGCATTCAATGGGTGGCGTAGTCGAACACGGTACCATCTTCTGCTAAACTCTGCCACTCAGCTTGACTCCCTGGGCACGGACCGGGTCACCGCCACGAGACTACTACCCCTATCAGATCCGGCTCCGGGTAGGCTCCCGCGTGCGCAACGCTGCGCGACTCAGGCCCAGGGGCGCGTAAACTTTGGCGTAGTCGGCAGGATTCCGTGCCCGCAACCACCGGGTACTGCGTGCCTGAAAGAAGACTGTTAAACTTACCTGTGGTGAAGATTCCCGCCATCCGGCGCCATCTTCTGCCTTCTTCCCGCCATCCGTGAAGTTTTCCCGCCATCCGGCGCCATCTTCTGCCTTCTTCCCGCCATCCGTGGAGTTTTCCCGCCGTTGGACGCCATCTTGAAGACGCCGCGCGGGAAGAAGAGGGGCGTGGACTCCGAAAGCGCGCGAGAACTGAAGCTCCGCCTCACGTCCGGACGTTGCGTAAGGTCCTGGAAGGAGCCCAGCAGACGCCGATGTCACAGGAGCGCGACGGAAGGTCCTCAACCCTGACGATCCACTGCGGAGCCGCGGCCTACGGAAGAGGATCATCGCAAGGTAGGCCACGGTCCACTAGGGGGGAGGAGGATGTCGGATACGGAGGAGAGCTTCACTGCCACAGCCACCGCCAGCGCCGCCGCTGCTGCGGTCATGCCTTTCACCATGCCCTATATCCCGGGGGCAGCCTGGCTACCCCAGTACTCAGGGGAGTCACATACCCTGAATGACTTTAGAGAAAAGCTGGATAGCCTCTTCCAGGTGTACCCCCTCACAGAAGAGCAAAAAGTGAGCATCCTGGTGGCCCAACTAACCGGGGCAGCCCAAAGGGAGGTAAAGTCCTGGCCACCTGGGAGGAGGACTGTCGCAGGGATATTAACCCGGCTGAAGGACACCTTTGATACCCGCACCTCAGCCGAGATTAAGCTTAGATTCTACGGGTGCAAACAGCGAGCACATGAGAATATAAGGGACTATGCACTAAACCTACAAGAGACCCTGAGAGCCATTAAGCAGACCGACCCTGACGGCGTGGGAAACGAGGACAGGCTGTTGACCGAACAATTTATAGAGGGACTATATTGCAATGCCCACCGAACACAGTTGCGGGCAATGGCCTTACAGGATCCTCATCTGGACTTTGCACAGTTCAAGGACAGAGCCATCCGGGTGCTCCGAGAACCGGCACCGGGTGGCGTGGTGACCCACAGGCGCCCTACTACCGCTTACCACCAGGAGGCGGCGCCCTTGTCGGCAGGGCCTGTGGGAGCTGACGCGCAGGCTTTGAACAATGACCCGGCTCCAGACCTGCACCATCAGGTCCAAGAGCTAGCTAAAAGCGTTGCTGCGCTAACCCGAACTGTGCAGTCTTTACAGGTTTCTGCTCCAGGGAAGATCCAGCTGGCATCCGGACCGGAGGACATCCCGTGGCGTCGACCAAGGAGGACCCCACCGGCCAGAGCAAGACCCAGCGACCGATACAACGAGGACGGACAACCCATCTGCCGCCGCTGCAATCAACCCGGACATATGGCAAGGTACTGTCCTTTAAACTGGCACAACCTGGGGTAGAGGGCCAACCCCTAGGAATAAGATCACCAGGCCCATCGAACTGGCGTGACAAATACGTGGGAGGACGTCCAGTCTTGCCTGTGGTACTGGATGGCATTCCTATGAGTGCCCTACTAGACACCGGGTCACAGGTCACCACCATCCCGTACGTGCTCTTCAAGCAGTACTGGAATGACTCGGATATAACCCGCTACCCTGACGACGACTTGAGTATCATTGCCAGCAATGGTCAGCCCGTGCCACAGATCGGATTTAAAGAGATGACCATTAAAATCGGTAGAGTCGAACTGGCAGCACAGGGACTGAACATTGTAGACATTGACAAGCGCGAGAGTCACCCAAAGATAACTCTAGGAACTAATGTGATTGAAAATTGTCTTGCAGAGGTGATTTTCATTTTACAGCAGGTTGCCAAGAACGCCAGCTCCGGCCAGCAGCGAGTGCTCCAAAAAGAGATCCGGGCACTGATGCGGCGGCAACAGGTGGAACTCTCCGGTGGTGAGATAGGAAGCGTGAGAATGTGTGACCCTTTCCCTATTGCCATGCCCCCGAAAAGTGAAATGATGATTTGGTGCCGGGCAGCTATTGGTCTGAGAGGTAGAGATTACCAGGCAATGGTAGAACCAGTCTACTCAGACAGTAGGCCCACCATTTTGACAGCACGGGGGTGGTCGATGTACGCCATGGGAGGGTGCCCGTTCGCATCATAAATATCGGGGAGAGAGAAGTACACCTGCCCCGGTATGCCACGCTAGCCAAATTGTTCACCATAAACCAGAATTCTGTACAGACCGTGGAACTCTTGCCTCCATCTCAACCAGAGGAAGGTAACGGCTCTAAGCAACAAATGGAGGACTGGTGTCAGCAACTACATTTGGGTACTGACTCCACTCCCTCACACCAGAAACAGGGAGTCTATCGGGTGGTTCAAGAGTACGAGAGAGTGTTTAGTAAACACCCGTTAGACTTCGGGCGAGTAAAGGGGGTAGAACACCACATCCCCACGGGAAACCATCCTCCCATAAAGGAGAGATACCGACCCGTACCCCCTGCACACTACCAACACGCCAAGGGGATGCTTAGAGACATGAAGGAGGCTGGAGTAATCAGGGATAGCTGTAGCCCCTGGGCAGCTCCACTAGTCTTGGTTAAAAAGAAGGACAACACCATGAGAATGTGTGTAGATTACCGGAAAATCAACCGTATCACACACAAAGATGCGTACCCCTTACCAAGGATAGAGGAGTCTTTGGCTGCTTTAAAATCTGCTAACTTCTTCTCCACTTTGGATCTCACTAGCGGGTACTGGCAGGTTCCTGTAGCAGAGGCGGACCGGGAGAAGACCGCATTCACCACCCCGATGGGACTTAGCGAGTTTACCTGCATGCCGTTCGGACTCTGCAACGCACCAGGAACCTTCCAACGATTGATGGAATGCTGTCTGGGACACCGGAACTTTGAGACGGTCCTGCTGTACCTGGATGATGTTATAGTTTATTCCAAAACCTACGAGGACCACCAGAAACACCTGGCGGAAGTGTTTGAAGCCCTGGCAAACTACGGTCTGAAGGTGAAACCGTCGAAGTGTCACCTGCTAAAACCAAAAGTGCAGTACCTGGGACACGTGGTGAGTGCTGACGGAGTGGCTCCCGACCCTGATAAGATCACCGCGATTAAGGAATGGCCAAGACCCTCCAGTGTAAAGGAAGTGCGGCAGTTCCTCGGGTTGGTAGGCTACTACCGAAGATTCATCCCCGGTTTCACCAAAAAGGCAGCTCCTATGCAGGACCTCCTGATAGGCCAGTCCAGGAAGGCCAAGAACCAGAAGCCGCCCTTCAGATGGGAGAAGCTGGAAGAAGAGTCCTTCCGCCAGCTGAAGATGGCCCTCACGGGGGATGAAATCCTGGCGTACCCTGATTACAGCCAGCCCTTTATCCTCTACACCGACGCAAGTAACATCGGGCTAGGAGCCGTACTGTCCCAGATCCAGCAGGGGAAAGAACGGGTAATTGCTTACGCCAGCCGAAAACTACGACCCACCGAAAGAAACCCTGAGAATTACAGCTCATTCAAGCTAGAGTTCCTGGCAGTGGTGTGGGCAGTTACCGAACTCTTTAGGCACTACCTCGCCTCTTCCCGGTTCACCGTGTACACGGATAACAACCCGTTGATACATCTGGACACTGCAAGACTCGGTGCCCTGGAGCAGAGATGGATGGCCCGTCTGTCCAACTATGAATTTACGATCAAATACCGGGCAGGACGCTCCAATACCAACGCGGATGCCTTGTCCAGAATGCCAAACCTACCGGACGTAGGGGAAGATCCAGAGGAACTGGAAGAAGTTGAACTCCCCGCGTTCCACCGTCATGGGACTATCCAGTATTCCCACCGTGTAAGGGGTAAGCAATCCGCTACGTTTAACCCCTTACCTCATTACAACTGGGCGGAAGCGCAGGACAGTGACCCCGCTGTCCGACTGGTGAAGGAGATGCTGACTCAGCCAGATGCCCGCCTTGACCCAGACGCTCCGGAGGAGACCAAGCAACTGTTGGTTGAGAAGAGTCGACTGTTCCTTTACAGGGGGAAGTTGTGCCGCAGAATGGTTAACTCCCGGACGCATGAACTGATCTGGCAAGTGGTGGTGCCGAGAAGAGACGCGGCTATGGTACTGGAGGCATACCATGACGGAGCTGGGCACTTCGGATGGAAGAAGCTGGAGTTCCTGCTGCGCAGGCGGTTCCACTGGGTAGGCATGAGAGGAACCATCGAGAGGTGGTGCAGAGACTGTGGCCCATGCAACCTAAGAAGGAAGGACCGTGCTAGCCAGAAGACTCCCCTGCAGTCCATCGTCACCAAGCAGCCGTTGGAACTGGTAGCCTTGGATCATGTAAAACTGACCCCCAGCAGAAGTGGCTACGTCTATGCGTTAACCATCGTGGATCACTACTCCCGGTTCTTGGTTGTCGTCCCCGTCAAGGACTTAACGGCTCAAACAGCAGCTAGAGCCTTCCAGCAGCACTTCTGCCGTCCACACGGATACCCAGAGCAGGTGCTGACGGACCAGGGACCTGCCTTTGAAGCGGAGGTCTTCCAGGAGTTCTGCACTCTGTATGGCTGCCGGAAGATAAGAACAACACCCTATCATCCACAAACCAATGGACTCTGTGAGAAAATGAACCAGGTAGTGATAGACCTTTTGAAAACATTGCCCCTGGAAGAACGCAGTCTGTGGCCTGAGAAACTGCCTGATCTGGTGGACCTATACAACCACATCCCTGTAGGTTCTACCAACTGTACCCCGGCTTACCTAATGAGAGCAAGACCTGGTAAGCTGCCTGTTGATCTGGATATGGGAGTCCTGACACCCGAGGACACTTCATCAGAAGCAGACTGGGACACAGAGAGGCAGCAGCAGTACCGGAAAGTACAGGAGAGCGTTGAGCGAAGTCTCCGTCAAGCAAGAGAAAGACAGGAGAAGACTTACAACCAGTATGCTCCCGCTGTTCCCCTGGTACCTGGAGAGCAGGTCTTGAAGAGGAAGAGACGGCTCCACAAGTTGGACGACCAGTGGGAGAAGGACCCGTACACCGTACTGCCCTCAAGCCATGAGAACCCAAAAGTCTGCACAATCAGTAAGGACGGAGGAGAAACCACAGCCATTGTTTCCCAAGATCACCTGAAGAAGTGTCCCGAGCAGCTACGAAACCCTGAAGAAGATCAAGAAAACCCTCGACCCGCAGAGGAAAGGGAAGAGATGGTCAGTACTGTACTCGGAGACTTCCCTCGGTCTTGGACACAAGTGAATGGCGCTGTTGTGGTACCCGTCCTCACCTTCCTCCAGCCAGCATCCCAAGTGCCTACGGAAAAACAGGTAGAGCTGGAAGAGCAGCCGGTCCAGGAGGCAGAAGACCCCACACAAGCAGACCAGGAGGATCAACCCTCTGCTTATAGTGAGCCTGCCGTGCCCCTAGTGAGCCAAAGAGCTCGTAGACAGCTGCCCAGTTTACCTTTGACAGCCCCTACACCCTGTAACTCAGGACCAGTCAGTCAGCTCCGTAGGTCTACTAGGGTCACTAGAGGCCAGTTGCCCGTACGTTGGAGGATTTAAAGTGCTCAAACTGTTTTATTTGTATTTACTTGTTTATTGTTGCTTGTGAATAATTGTGTATTTCTAGTTATTTTATAGGTGTCGTTTATGGATTATCCGGAATCCTTTGTACATATGTTTGGAGCGTAACCCAGGAACGGACTAAAGACTGTTAAAGACTCGGGGCAGGACAGACCCCTACCTGGTTACGGCTCCCTGTTCTTTGGTGGAATGGACACCCTTGTTTTCTTCAAAAACTGCACCCGGTTGCGGACACGCCGTGACCATCCTAATGTGTTTTTCTTTATTGTACTGTTTCTGTTTATAACTTGTTATGTTTACAAAAGTATGTTTAGTCCCGGAGTACTAAATTTCACTAGGGGGGAATGTGGCACCCCAGGGGTCTGGTTTCCACAGTGATAGCAATATTACGTCTGAGAGCAGGTGGGAGGTCTCCTGGCCAGGAATCCTATGCATGCCACACCTCCTGCCCAGTCCTGGGAGGGGAAGAACTTCCCCTATATAAGACTGGGGCTGAGGCAGGGTTAGAGAGAAAGAGGAGAAGAAGAGTCCCAGACAGAGACATAGTCTGGTCTGGAGAGGAGCAGCTATAGGAAAGAAAGATCAGGAGCTCAGTGGGAGCAGTGCTAAAAGGAGTCAGGGGCTGGAAGCTGTAGAGCTCGCCCTGATTGAAGAGTTCTCACCGGACCCGGAGTCCGAGGCTGTGGGGACTAATCCTTACCCAGCAGCAGAAACCGACCGGCAGGGGATTTCAGGTCCTCTGGCCAAGAAACCCGAAGGCACGGTCACACGCAAGGGACCAGCACCGCCGTCGTGGAGCGGAAGCTACCAGAAGGCCCCGAGTCACCGGCCATACGGGTGAGCACCACACGGTACACTCAGGGACGTGGGCTACTTTTACCCGCCTCTAGCAAGGTAGCCAGAAGAGTACAATTAGTTGGGGAGGCCTACAACTCCGCCTGGCCAGGGGAGATCCCATCTGCTCTCGGACTGACCAGGCCCCGATCGCTAGCCAGTACTCCGGGAGGGTCTACCTTTGTCATCAGTAAAGACCCTGAACTACACCGCACCGTCTCTGAGTGGTTCCTGCTACCTGCATGCTATTCTGCTACCCCCTTCAAACACGTCGGCTGCCCTGAGGCCATACCCCTCCCGTTGGGGGTTATACCATCTACGCTGCACAATCGTACCACCGGCCTCAGCGGTCTGCCCTGCAGCGGCGGCCTCATAGCCGTATTCAACGGGTGGCGTAGTCGAACACGGTACCATCTTCTGCTAAACTCTGCCACTCAGCTTGACTCCCTGGGCACGGACCGGGTCACCGCCACGAGACTACTACCCCTATCAGATCCGGCTCCGGGTAGGCTCCCGCGTGCGCAACGCTGCGCGACTCAGGCCCAGGGGCGCGTCAAAAACAAAAGAGAAACATCTGACCAGGCAAGATTGATTACCCCCTTTAATAAACAGTGGAAGGAATTCAACAATATTATCCATAGGCACTGGAGAGTCCTTCAAATGGACCCTATTTTGGGACGAGTAATTGGGGACAAACCCAGCATTACTGCTAAAAGATCTAAAAACCTTAAAGACTTACTTGTTCGGAGCCACTACTCAAAAGCAAAAAATGAGGAAAGACTCTTTTAGAAACCATATTAAAGGCTTTTGTCCTTGCGGACATTGCAAGGCATGCTCTAACCTAGTCAAAAATGAAACATTTTTCAATTCAGAGAAAACCAGAGAATTTACAATTAACAGCTTTTTGACCTGCTCCTCTAAGGAGTGATCTATTTGGCAGAATGTCCTTGCCAAAAACTTTATGTTGGCATGACTACTCGAGAACTTAGAGTTAGAGTTTTTGAGCACATAAGAGACATTGAAAAATCGAAGGGGGCAGAAGATATGGGCAAACTGAAAACCCTACTGAGACACTTTAAAGTGTTTTTTATAACAGTGATGCAAGACTCTTAAGGATCAGAGCAATTGACCAGGTACTATTGGGTCCTAGAGGAGGAGACTTATTTAAAACTCTGTCACAGATGGAGAGCCGCTGGATTTATAGGCTCAAAACTGTAACTCCTTTTGGGCTAAATGAGAATTTTGAGTTCAGCTCCTTTCTGTGACCCCAAAAATGATCCCTTCCTACTTTCCTTTATGGTGTCCCCTTTTCTTCTTTTCTTTTGGGTGTAATTTTAATATTTAATTTGATTTTAATTGTCTTCCTTTTAGTTGTAGATCGCCTGATATATAGCGTGCGATACACCGTGAGGTTCAAATCTTGATATGGTCCGGGATGCGGGTGGATTTGTGGCACGCATGGCACTCTGGAAATTCCTGTTCGAGCCACTTAGGATGACCCAGGTGGATGTACCCCCCCAATTGCATGATTTGATGTCAAACAAACTTTCTAGCAACGGGTGGATCAATGACTGGCACTGACTCTTGTTTATAATGAGAAGGAAAAGAGAAACTATTATATGATAGCTCGATTTGGGTGGGATATATATTAAATTTGGGACTTGGGAAATCCATCAGACTTATGGGAGTGTGCAATAGACGTTTATGTAAGTTTTCTATTCATGTAGGTGGTCGTCTAGATATTACGTGCTTGGGAGATATGTATATTAAATACGGGTTATTCTGAGCCCCTGGTGGCATCTTACATACATATGTCCATATGGCATGTGAATGCATGCTGCCGCTGGATTATAGTTAAAACCTTTTATATCACGTATAGCCACTTCATAAGGGGTGGAATGTATGTCCCCTCCTCCCCAGCTGTGAACCTGCTTGACACTGCTTGATATGAGGGATAATTTATGAATGATAGCAGAAATAGTAGTAACTCCTATATGATCCCCCTTAGCTGGACCCGCCATCATAATGAGGAATATACAGTGCCTTGTGAAAGTATTTGGCCCCCTTGAACTTTTCTACCTTTTGCCACATTTCTGGCTCCAAACATAAAGATATAAAATTCTTATTTTTTGGGGAAAAATCAACAACAAGTGGGACACAATCGTGAAGTGAAACGAAATTTATTGGATATTTTAAACTTTTTAAAAAAATTAAAAACTGAAAAGTGGGGCGTGTAATATTATTACTTTCAGTGCAGCAAACTCACTCCAGAAGTTCAGTGAGGATCTCTGAAGGATCCAATGTTGTCCTAAATGACTGGTAATGATAACTAGAATCCACCTGTGTGTAATCAAGTCTCCGTATAAATGCACCTGCTCTGTGATAGTCTCAGGGTTCTGTTTCAAGTGCAGAGCATCATGAAGACCAAGGAACACACCAGGCAGGTCCGAGATACTGTTGTGGCGAAGTTTAAAGCTGGATTTGGATACAAAAAGATTTCCCAAGTTTTAAACATCTCAAGGAGCACTGTGCAAGTGATCATATTGAAATGGAAGGAGTATCAGACCACTGCAAATCTACCAAGACCCGGCCGTCCCTCTAAACTTTCGTCTCGAACAAGGAGAAGACTGATCAGAGATGCAGCCAAAAGGCCCACGATCACTCTGGATGAACTGCAGAGATCTACAGCTGAGGTGGGAGAGTCTGTCCATAGGATAGCAATCAGTCGTACACTGCACAAAAATGGCCTTTATGGAAGAGTGGCAAGAAGAAAGCCATTTCTCAAAGATATCCATAAAAACTCTCATTTGAAGTTTGCCACAAGCCACCTGGTAGACACACCAAACATGTGGAATAAGATGCTCTGGTCAGATGAAACCAAAATCGAACTTTTTGGCCACAATGCAAAACGATATGTTTGGCGTAAAAGCAACACATCTCATCACCCTCAAAACACCATCCCCACTGTCAAACATGGTGGTGGCAGCATCATGGTTTGGGCCTGCTTTTCTTCAGCTGGGACAGGGAAGATGGTTAAAATTGATGGGAAGATGGACGGAGCCAAATACAGGACCATTCTGGAAGAAAACCTGTTGGAGTCTGCAAAAGACCTGAGACTGGGACGGAGATTTATCTACCAACAAGACAATGATCCCAAACATAAAGCAAAATCTACAATGGAATGGTTCAAAAATAAACATATCCAGGTGTTAGAATGGCCAAGTCAAAGTCCAGACCTGAATCCACTTGAGAATCTGTGGAAAGAGCTGAAAACTGCTGTTCACAAACGCCCTCCATCCAACCTCACTTAGCTCGAGCTGTTTTGCAAGGAAGAATGGGCAAGAATTTCAGCCTCTCGATGTGCAAAACTGATAGAGACATACCCCAAGCGACTTGCAGCTGTAATCGCAGCAAAAGGTGGTGCTACAAAGTATTAACTCAAGGGTAGTGTTGAGCCACCCCCGTAGTGTTCGAGTTCGGTTCGGTTCGTCGAACACCCGTGTGTTCGTCGAACTGTTCGTCGAACACCTTCGAACACCGTTAAAACCAATGGCAGGCAAACAAAAACACATAGAAACACATAGAAAACACCTTCAAAGGTGTCCAAAAGCTGACAAACTGCTCTGAAGACACAACTAACACATGGAAAAGTGACAAGTACATATAGTCATGCGAAAAGAAAAGAGGTGGAGGAGTAAAAGGAGGGGGAGACACAGATATAGGCATGTCATGCCCTTCTAAAATCCAAAAAGTGAGAAGCCGACACGTTCAGTCCGCTCCTGCCCGTGCCACCTCCGTGTCGCCGGGTTTGTGCCAGAGCCGCGGTGAACCCTGACGGCCAGCCCCCCTCTCCCAATACTGGTGCCTGTCCGCTGGTGGGTCGAGCGAGCCCCCCTGTGGTGGAGGCAGCTCTAAGCTTTTTAATTTAAATTGTCTCTCTAATTTGAATGAATACACTTTAAATCCATTTACAAGGATCTATTGGAGGGCAAGTCTCATGCCAGCAGCCGTGTAATTCCAGCTCCAGTAGCGTCCACTAAAGCTGCTGCAGTTAAAAAGCTTTTATAAGGATCGAGCTCGGCTGTCCACCGCAAGGCATCCTACTGCCAGTCCCAGCCCCTATGCCTTGGGGTGCCTCCTGATGCTCTTCACTGAGTATCCCGTGGTCCCGAAGCATTTCCTTTGAAAAAATTAAGTGTCAAAACTACAGGTGGTGTAGCTTGCTTAACAGCCGGGATAATCCGCTGACTAGCAGACACTGCTACTAGGCACAAAGTATTTCCTGGGCTAGATGCAGTTAAAAATTTGTAATTAGATACTCTCGTTGGATGCTGAGAAAGCATTCCATAGAGTCTCCTGGCACGCCATATATGATTCTCTTAAAAAGCTTGGGGTAGGGGTCTAGGGGACCCTTTTATAGCCAAAATCACGGCCCTGTATCGCAATACGTCACCTAGGCTGAAGATAAATGGAACTGTATTACCCTGAGGGCTCGGTTGCTACAGAGGTATTGCACCTCACCCAGAGGTGTGATATCTCACTCTCAGGTAAGGATGGAGTGTGGATCAGGACCCGACACCTGCATGCATTACACCACATTGCCATGGGGCAGGGCGACCAATATGCCCCTGAGATGGGCACGACAGTCCCTGTCCCTGGCTGGAGTGGGGGGAGGGAACACTGAGGAAGGGGAACCCTGTAGTGCAGGAGCAGGGAGGAAGCAGTTCCTGGGTGCATTGAGAAGGGAGTATAAAAGGTGGGCACCATCTTAGTTCAGTGCAGAGAAGTCTGAGCAGAAGTGGCAGGGAGCAGGGGCTCTGCATGAGCTCTGCTCCGGAGCCGGGCCTAGTAACAGAGGCCCAGGCCTGCAAGAGGGAGAAGGAAGGAAGAGGAGCGGAGAAGGCTCCAGGAACGAGGAATGAAGGGATCCCAGGGGTGCGGACGGGCGAGTCGCCACCGCACGCCCGAATCCACCTGCGTGGAGGGGTCAGGCCAAAGGGGGAGACCGGTCCCCGAAACTAGTGGAGGCAGGAAACGACCCTCAGCTAGAAACCGGAGGCTGTGACATTTTATGTGGCGCAGCCCCTCACTACACCCGCTAGGAAGGCACCACATAGGGTCAGGGAAACTGGCGCCAAGTTTACCAAGAGGAGGCCCGAGGCAGCCGGACAGAAGGGTTGGTAAGAAAGGCCAGACAAAGGACACACAAAGGGGGTCCTGTGAAGCGCTCCAAAGTTATCTGGGAGTTGTCTGAGCCCCTCACCTGGTGAGCACAGTACGACGTGGGCAGTCGTTACCTGCAGACGTGGTCTGGATAATAAGAACTGTGAGTAAAGGCCCTGGACTGCATCACTGACTCCGTGTCGTTACTGCTGCTGCCCTGCACCATCACCCCCATCCTCCGCATACACTGCCCTGAGGCTATACTCCTCCCGTGGGGAGTTATGCTACGCTCTGCTGCACCCACAACACCAGCCTCAGCGGTCTGCCCTTCAGCGGCGGTTCACTCTGACCGCAATCCACGGGTGGCGTAGTCGGACATTTAAACATCAAAACCACATAAATAGTTCCGCCACTGGTTTGACCGCCCTGAGCCACGGAACCGGGTCGCCGCCACGGAGACTACAACCACCAGCATCCACCAAAAAGGGTCCGGCTCCGGGTGTCCCAAGGCCCAGGGGGCGCGTCAGAACATTTTCATCACCTTTCACAATCACCAATGGGACAAGGCAGGGATGTCCTCTGTCCCCTCTCTTATACATCCTAGTGACGGAGCACCTGCTCTCATCAATTCGCCATAACCCCAATATTAGGTGGATTGAGGTGGGAGGCACCGAGTACAAGTGCTCTTTATTTGCTGATAATGTCCTAGTATATATCACTCAATCACATATATCCATCCATGCTGTTATGGCTGAAATAGATCACTTTGTTACATGGTCAAATTTTAAAATCAATGCAGCGAAGTCTGAGGCCCTCGATGTCTCCCTCCCCAAATCCATATAGGATTCCATCCAGTCCAACTTTCCCTTTGCCTGGCCCTCACAGGGTATCAAATACTTAGGAATTCCTATTCATAGAGACCTCTCCCATCTATGTTATCTTAATTTTGGGCCCTTTATTGAACAACTCCATACAGACCACGGTTGGCAAGTTAGAACTGTAAGATTCACTACGTGAACCACTGGTGTTTTGTGGAAAAGCACATGTACACTGTGTTCCAAATTATTATGCAAAAAGTGTTTAGGAGTGATAAGGGAAGAATTTGTTTGTTTGTCAGTTAAACTCATTGATGGTGATGTGTGTCAGGGCTCTTTATATCACTGTAAGCAATTGCAGACACCTGTGCTAATTAGTTTGGCAGGTGTGTCCAATGAAAGGCAAGACTACTTAAGAAGGCTGTCTCACATTATTAAGCAGCCTACATTCTCTGCCAAAATGGGAAAGAAAAAGGATGTGTCGGCTGCTGAGAAGCAACAAATTGTGGAGTGTTTAGGTCAAGGCATCACTACAATCAACATTTTGCGATGATCAGGATGAAGTGTCTTGGCAATCAAGAAGTATGTAGCTGATTCACAGTACACACGTGTGCGTGCTGATAAGGGCAAATTGAGGACTCTTTCCTACAAGCAATTACGTCAGGTTAAAAGAGCAGCGGCAAAAAAGACTTGTCATAGCAGCAGACAAGTTTTTGAAGCTGCTGGTGCCTCCAACGTCCCCCGAACAACAAGATGCAGGGTCCTTCAGAGGTTTGCAGCTGTGCATACGCCATCCTGTCGACCTCCTCTATCCACTTCACACAAGCAGAAACGGCTCCAGTGGGCCAAACATTACATGAAGACTGATTTCAAAACTGTTTTGTTCACGGATGAGTGCCATGCAGCGCTCGATGGTCCAGATGGATGGAGTGGAGGATGGCTGGTTGATGGACACCCCACGCAAACACGGCTACAGCGCCAACAAGGAGGAGGTGGAGTAATGTTTTGGGCTGGAATCATGGGGAGAGAGATTGTCGGCCCCTTTAGGATCCCTGAAGGCGCTAAAGATGAACTCCATAATGTATGTGGATTTTCTCAAACAGCACTTCCTGCCATGGTTCAAGAAGAAGAACCGTGTATTTCACAGCAAGATCATTTTTTTGCATGATAATGCACCATCTCATGCTGCATATAAAACATCTGCATCTCTGGCTGATATGGGCATAAAAGGGGACAAACTTATGGTGTGACCCCCATGCTCCCCTGACCTCTACCCCATTCAGAACCTCTGGAGCATCATCAAAAGGAGTGTCTATGATGGCGGGAGGCAGTTCACATCTAAGCAACAGCTCTGGGAGGGTATACTGTCCTCATGCAAAACAATTGAAGCAGAAACCATCCAAAACCTGACAAATTCAATGGGCGAGAGAGTTCAGAAGCTCCTTTCGAACAAGGGGTCCTATGTGAAAATGTAACATCACCTAGAATAAAGTTTTGAGTTGAAAACTGTTTGATTTCAGTTTCTAATAACCTGCTAATGCTTATAATTTCAAAAATGACCATTTTTTTGGTCTTTATTAAAATGAAAAGTTTGATCGAAAAGTTTGGCGGATCTAAGAGTGCGGCAACCCAGTAATCATGATTACTTCGAATTCTGACAATATGAGGGTCATGTTGCAGGTAGTGCAGCAAGAAGGCACTTATGTGTCTTGCGCATTTCGGAGCCCCAAAATTATTTTCCGGGCTAGATGCAGCTAAAAATTATTATTAATTTTAAATCTGGTGGAGCTTAGTATAGATAGCCTAATAGGATCAGTGCTGCACACTGCTACAAAGCCCAAATTATTTTCCAGCCAAGATACAGATAAACATGATTAGTAATTTTAAATCTGGTGGAGCTTATTATAGATGGCCTAATAGAATCAGTGCTGCACACTGCTACAAAGCCCAAATTATTTTCCAGCCAAGATACAGATAAACATGATTAGTAATTTGAAAGCTTAAAACGGTTGGTAGGGTGATTTTAACCAATCATCCATCTTTTACTCTCTCCAGGATGACACAGGGGTAGAAAAGTCGTTTCGGATCCATGATTTGTTCATCTTTATGAACGTGAGTCTGTCTACATTATCAGTGGAGAGCCGCGTGCGCTTATCTGTCAGCACACCACCAGCAGCGCTGAACACACGTTCAGACAGAACGCTGGCTGCGGGGCATGACAAGATCTCCAAGGCGTAAGTGGCTAGCTCCGGCCATTTATCCAGATTGGAAGCCCAAAAAGAGCAAGGGTCCAGTGACACAGTCATGGCTTCAATGCTTACTTGGAGATACTCCTGTACCATCGTCTCTAGGCGTTGACTATGTGTCAGACTTCTTGTCTCCTGTGGCCTTGCAAAGGATGGGCTAAAAAAGTGGTGAAATGATTGCGCAAAATTGATGTTACCAGCAGATACTGTGGTTCTGTTATGGTTTGAGTGCTGAACACTTGACGGTCCCACGGTTGGCAAGTTGGAACTGTGAGATTCACTACGTGCACCACTGGTGTTTTGTGGAAAAGCACATGTAAGATTCTGCAACAGTCTCTGCTGATACTCCTGCATGCGTGCATCCCTTTCTATGGCAGGAATAATTTCTGCAAATTTACTTTTGTACCGGGGATCTAACAGTGTGGCAACCCAGTAGTCAGGATTATTTCTAATTCTCACAATTCGAGGGTCATGTTGCAGGTAGTGCAGCAAGAAGGCACTCATGTGTGTTGCGCATCCAGGAGCACCAAGTCCCTGTTGTGTTGGTGGCGAGGTAACAATCATGCTTCCTTCCTCTGTCCTCTCCCCCCAACCTCGCACAACAGAAATGTGATCAAGGTCTCCCTCATCTGATGAGTCTTCCATCAGTTCGTCCTCCACTTCTTCCTGGGCTCCTGCACCTTCCTCACTAGTTTGGCTGCTACCATGCGCCCTGGTAAAACCATCTCCCCCACCCTCACATGCCTGCCGCCTTGGTGCTGCCGACCGTCTGGACCTTGCAGATGTTAGCCCTTCCGCATACAACTCCTCCTCCTCTACTTTCTCCACCTCCTCTTGTGCCACCACCTGACTCCGAATTCTGTTTAACATGTGCTCCAGCATGTAAATCACCGGAATAGTCATGCTGATAATGGCATCGTCAGCACTAAACATCTTCGTCGCCATTTCAAAACTGTGCAGAAGGGTGCATAGGTCCCTGATCTGAGACCACTCCTCCAGCGTGATTTGCCCCACGTCTGGATCTCGTTGGCCCAGGCTATACGTCAGAACGTATTGCACCAGGGCTTGTCGGTGCTGCCACAGTCGCTGCAACATGTACAGAGTTGAATTCCACCGGGTAGGCACATCGCATTTTAGCCGGTGAAGTGGCAGGCCCAACGACTTCTGTAGAGATGTAAGTCGCTGAGCTGCGGGATGCGAACGGCGGAAGTGAGCACACAGCGACCGTGCCCTCTGCAGAAGGCCATCTAGTCTGGGATAGTGGGCTAAAAATTGCTGGACAACCAGGTTCAACACGTGAGCCATACAAGGCACGTGTGTGACATTGCCCCGGCGAAGGGCCGCACCCAGGTTTGCAGCATTGTCGCACACGGCCTTCCCTGGTTTCAGGTCCAGTGGAGACAACCATTCATGAAATTGGTTCTCCAGAGCTGACTACAACTCCTCAGCTGTGTGACTCACATTTCCCAGACATTTCAAAGTAAAACCGCCTGATGACGTTGAGCCCTACTGCCAGCATAGTAAGGAGGTGTGCAGGATCCCTTCTGCGCAGTTAGAAAGCTTGTGGCATGACCAGACAGGCTTTGGGTGCAGGTGGAAGACCGAGAGGAGGTTGAGGAGGCAGAAGCAGTGGAGGAACTTTGACAAAAAGAGGATTGACGCACAACTCGTGGGGACGGCAAGACTTGGACAGCAGCCCCTTGTCCTGCTGTCACCATAGTTACACAGTGCCCAGTCAGCGACATGTAACGCCCCTGTCCATGCCTACTCGGCCAAGTGTCTGTGGTGAAATGCACCCTGTCACACACAGAGTTTCTCAAAGAAGCGGTGATGTTGTGTGCGACATGCTGGTGGAGCGCAGGCACACCTTTCTTTGAGAAGTAGTGCCGACTGGGCATCTGGTACTGGGGCACTGCGACGGACATAAGGTCTCGAAAATCCTCTGTGTCCACCAGGCGGAAAGGCAGCATTTCTGTAGCCAAGAGCTTGCAGATGGTGAAATTCAACCTCTTAGCTTTCTCATGGCTAGGAGGAAATGGTCTTTTACTTGTCCACATCTGAGGGACCAAGGTCTGGCTATTGTGCTTAGACGGGGTTGATAAGGGTGTCCCCGGCAAACTGCCGGTCTGTGAGGAAGATGCAGGTGGACATGTTTGGTTGCCTTGATCCAAAGGTGGTGCTATCGATGTCGGACAGCGCTCAACACCAGCTGGTGTTACCACCTCCAAAGAAAATGATGACCTGCCAATCACGCTGGCTGTTGCGGGTAAAGAGGTGGCAGGTCTGCGCCCCAAAACAGGTGTGACTGCTGTCCCCCCAGTCACAGAGGATGAAGAGGCCGCGGATGCACAAAATATGGCAGACGGTGGTTGGCCCGGCCGGCTAGGCCGCATTGTAGCACACTGAGCTTCCCACTGCAACTTATGCTTCATGTCCATGTGCCGGTTCATGCATGAAGTACTCAAACTATGTATTTTTTGGCCTCTACTTAGCTTTTGCTGACAAATGTTACAGATAACACGAGTTGGGTCATCTTTATCGATCTGAAAAAATGCCCAGGCTATGCAAGGCTTAGCACACATGCGACCTGAAGAGCCACCACGACTTGTGGTGAGAGGCAGAGTTGTGTTTGAGGATGCAGTTGTTGACGTGCTTCCAGTACTACGTCTCTGTCCAGGAAGGCGCAACCTGACCTCGTCGTCACTAGCATCTTCCTCCACCTCCTCTGCTGACCTCATCTCTTGGCTGACTGTGGGTTGACAGTAAGTGGGATCTCCAACCTCATCATCATCACCCTGTGCGTTATCACACCCGTCGTCCTCAGAGCCAACCTGTTCCTGCCCTGACAAAAAACTAAAGTTGTCGCTCCAATCAGGTATTTGAGTCTCATCATCGTCTTCCTCATTGTCTCCACCAACAGGAGTTACAGTTTGAGAATGAGGGTCTACATTACGGTCAGAACCTTCAGCGTCTGGTCCTGGATCCGACTCATAAAGATTCTGGGCATCAGTGCAGATCATTTCCTCGTCTGGATTCACAGAAGCGCTGGAGTCAACCTCTGATTCCCAGGCTATAGTATGAGTAAACAGCTCTGCAGACTCAACCGTCTGTTCTACCTCATACTCAGACGGGCAGCTGGAGATTTGGGAGCTGTGAGGAAGCAAGTGCGATTGGGGTGACACCTTTGAGGACTGGAGTATTTGTGATGTTGAAGTTGATGTGGAGGAGAGCCCACTTAAAGGAGCACTTGATATCCGTTGAAGCACCTGCTGTTTTTGTGCCTCACCTGGAATTTGTAGCGATTGGCGTGGCCGTAAGAAAGGGATCTTATCACATTGTCCGCTAAAAGAAGTAGACATTTTAGTTTGGCTGGAAGATGGTCTTTCTTCTGCAGATGTTACTGTTGCTTTAATACCTACCCCACAGACACAACCTTTTTTCCCCTTCCCAACACGCCTATTCCCCTTTCCACCAGCAGCAGGCCTTTTTCCACACATTTTGGTGGTTAACTAATTCACAACTCTGGAGTTGTTTGCACAAAAAAACAATGGATGGGAACCGAGCAGAGCTGAGTGGCCAAACTGTGGTATTAGGCCAAAACTATTGGCTGGGTTAGATGCAGAAAAAAATTATATTCAATTTGCAACCTGATGGAGGTCAGTATAGATGGACTAATAGAACAAGTCCCACACACAGCTAGAAGCCCAAATATTTTTTCAGAGGTAGATGCAGAAAATAAAATATTCAGTTTGCAACCTGATGGAGGTCAGTATAGATGGACTAATAGAGAAAGTCCCACACACTGCTAGAAGGCCAAATATTTTTTCAGAGCTAGATGGAGACAAAAAATTATTTTGAATTTGCAACCTGATGGAGGTCAGTATAGGTGGACTAATAGAAATAGTCCCACACACTGCTAGAAGGCCAAATATTTTTTCAGAGCTAGATGCAGAAAAAAATTATATTCAGTTTGCAACCTGATGGAGGTCAGTATAGATGGACTAATAGAGAAAGTCCCACACACTGCTAGAAGGCCAAATATTTTTTCAGAGCTAGATGCAGAAAAAAATTATATTCAGTTTGCAACCTGATGGAGGTCAGTATAGATGGACTAATAGAGAAAGTCCCACACACTGCTAGAAGGCCAAATATTTTTTCAGAGCTAGATGCAGAAAAAAATTATATTCAGTTTGCAACCTGATGGAGGTCTGTATAGATGGATTAACAGAACAAGTCCCACACACTGCTAGAAGCCCAATATTTTTTCAGAGGTAGATGCAGAAAAAAATATATTCAGTTTGCAACCTGATGGAGGTCAGTATAGATGGACTAATACAACAAGTCCCACACAGCTAGAAGCCCAATACTTTTTCAGAGCTAGATGCAGAAAAAAATTATATTCAATTTGCAACCTGATGGAGGTCAGTATAGATGGAGTAATAGAACAAGTCCCACACACAGCTAGAAGCCCAAATATTTTTTCAGAGCTAGATGCAGATAAAAATTATTTTTAATTTGCAACCTGATGGAGGTCAGTATAGATGGACTAATAGAGAAAGTCCCACACACTGCTAGAAGGCCAAATATTTTTTCAGAGGTAGATGCAGAAAAAAATTATACTCAGTTTGTAAACTGATGGAGGTCTGTATAGATGGATTAATAGAACAAGTCCCACACACAGCTAGAAGCCCAATATTTTTTCAGAGCTAGATGCAGAAAAAAATTATATTCAATTTGCAACCTGATGGAGGTCAGTATAGATGGAGTAATACAAGTCCCACACACAGCTAGAAGCCCAAATATTTTTTCAGAGGTAGATGCAGATAAAAATTATTTTTAATTTGCAACCTGATGGAGGTCATTATAGATGGACTAATAGAGAAAGTCCCACACACTGTTAGAAGGCCAAATATTTTTTCAGAGCTAGATGCAGAAAAAAATTATATTCAGTTTGCAACCTGATGGAGGTCTGTATAGATGGATTAATAGAACAAGTCCCACACACAGCTAGAAGCCCAATATTTTTTCAGAGGTAGATGCAGAAAAAAATATATTCAGTTTGCAACCTGATGGAGGTCAGTATAGATGGACTAATACAACAAGTCCCACACACAGCTAGAAGCCCAATATTTTTTCAGAGCTAGATGCAGAAAAAATTATATTCAATTTGCAACCTGATGGAGGTCAGTATAGATGGAGTAATAGAACAAGTCCCACACACTGCTAGAAGCCCAAATATTTTTTCAGATCTAGATGCAGATAAAAATTATTTTTAATTTGCAACCTGATGGAGGTCAGTATAGATGGACTAATAGAGAAAGTCCCACACACTGCTAGAAGGCCAAATATTTTTTCAGAGTTAGATGCAGAAAAAAATTATATTCAGTTTGCAACCTGATGGAGGTCTGTATAGATGGATTAATAGAACAAGTCCCACACACAGCTAGAAGCCCAATATTTTTTCAGAGGTAGATGCAGAAAAAAATATATTCAGTTTGCAACCTGATGGAGGTCAGTATAGATGGACTAATACAACAAGTCCCACACACAGCTAGAAGCCCAAATATTTTTTCACAGTTAGATGCAGAAAAAAAAATATTCAGTTTGCAACCTGATGGAGGTCAGTATAGATGGACTAATAGAGAAAGTCCCACACACTGCTAGAAGGCCAATTATTTTTTCAGAGCTAGATGCAGACAAAAAATTATTTTGAATTTGCAACCTGATGGAGGTCAGTATAGATGGACTAATAGAACAAGTCCCACACACTGCTAGAAGGCCAAATATTTTTTCAGAGCTAGATGCAGAAAAAAATTATATTCAGTTTGCAACCTGATGGAGGTCAGTATAGATGGACTAATAGAGAAAGTCCCACACACTGCTAGAAGGCTAAATATTTTTTCAGAGCTAGATGCAGAAAAAAATTATATTCAGTTTGCAACCTGATGGAGGTCAGTATAGATGGACTAATAGAGAAAGTCCCACACACTGCTAGAAGGCCAAATATTTTTTCAGAGCTAGATGCAGAAAAAAATTATATTCAGTTTGCAACCTGATGGAGGTCTGTATAGATGGATTAATAGAACAAGTCCCACACACAGCTAGAAGCCCAATATTTTTTCAGAGGTAGATGCAGAAAAAAATATATTCAGTTTGCAACCTGATGGAGGTCAGTATAGATGGACTAATACAGCAAGTCCCACACACAGCTAGAAGCCCAATATTTTTTCAGAGCTAGATGCAGAAAAAAATTATATTTAATTTGCAACCTGATGGAGGTCAGTATAGATGGAGTAATAGAACAAGTCCCACACACAGCTAGAAGCCCAAATATTTTTTCAGAGCTAGATGCAGATAAAAATTATTTTTAATTTGCAACCTGATGGAGGTCAGTATAGATGGACTAATAGAGAAAATCCCACACACTGCTAGAAGGCTAAATATTTTTTCAGAGGTAGATGCAGAAAAAAATTATTTTCAGTTTGCAAACTGATGGAGGTCTGTATAGATGGATTAATAGAACAAGTCCCACACACAGCTAGAAGCCCAATATTTTCTCAGCGCTAGATGCAGAAAAAAATTGTATTCAATTTGCAACCTGATGGAGGTCAGTATAGATGGAGTAATAGAACAAGTCCCACACACAGCTAGAAACCCAAATATTTTTTCAGAGGTAGATGCAGATAAAAATTATTTTTAATTTGCAACCTGATGGAGGTCAGCATAGATGGACTAATAGAGAAAGTCCCACACACTGCTAGAAGGCCAAATATTTTTTCAGAGCTAGATGCAGAGAAAAATTATATTCAGTTTGCAACCTGATGGAGGTCTGTATAGATGGATTAATAGAACAAGTCCCACACACAGCTAGAAGCCCAATATTTTTTCAGAGGTAGATGCAGAAAAAAATATATTCAGTTTGCAACCTGATGGAGGTCAGTATAGATGGACTAATACAACAATTACCACACACAGCTAGAAGCCCAATATTTTTTCAGAGCTAGATGCAGAAAAAAATTATATTCAATTTGCAACCTGATGGAGGTCAGTATAGATGGAGTAATAGAACAAGTCCCACACACTGCTAGAAGCCCAAATATTTTTTCAGAGCTAGATGCAGATAAAAATTATTTTTAATTTGCAACCTGATGGAGGTCAGTATAGATGGACTAATAGAGAAAGTCCCACACACTGCTAGAAGGCCAAATATTTTTTCAGAGGTAGATGCAGAAAAAAATTATATTCAGTTTGCAACCTGATGGAGGTCTGTATAGATGGATTAATAGAACAAGTCCCACACACAGCTAGAAGCCCAATATTTTTTCAGAGGTAGATGCAGAAAAAAATATATTCAGTTTGCAACCTGATGGAGGTCAGTATAGATGGACTAATACAACAAGTCCCACACACAGCTAGAAGCCCAAATATTTTTTCAGAGTTAGATGCAGAAAAAAAAATATTCAGTTTGCAACCTGATGGAGGTCAGTATAGATGGACTAATAGAGAAAGTCCCACACACTGCTAGAAGGCCAAATATTTTTTCAGAGCTAGATGCAGACAAAAAATTATTTTGAATTTGCAACCTGATGGAGGTCAGTATAGATGGACTAATAGAACAAGTCCCACACACTGCTAGAAGGCCAAATATTTTTTCAGAGCTAGATGCAGAAAAAAATTATATTCAGTTTGCAACCTGATGGAGGTCAGTATAGATGGACTAATAGAGAAAGTCCCACACACTGCTAGAAGGCCAAATATTTTTTCAGAGCTAGATGCAGAAAAATATTATATTCAGTTTGCAACCTGATGGAGGTCAGTATAGATGGACTAATAGAGAAAGTCCCACACACTGCTAGAAGGCCAAATATTTTTTCAGAGCTAGATGCAGAAAAAAATTATATTCAGTTTGCAACCTGATGGAGGTCTGTATAGATGGATTAATAGAACAAGTCCCACACACAGCTAGAAGCCCAATATTTTTTCAGAGGTAGATGCAGAAAAAAATATATTCAGTTTGCAACCTGATGGAGGTCAGTATAGATGGATTAATAGAGAAAGTCCCACACACTGCTAGAAGGCCAAATATTTTTTCAGAGCTAGATGCAGAAAAAAATTATATTCAGTTTGCAACCTAATGGAGTTCTGTATAGATGGATTAATAGAACAAGTCCCACACACTGCTAGAAGCCCAATATTTTTTCAGAGGTAGATGCAGAAAAAAATATATTCAGTTTGCAACCTGATGGAGGTCAGTATAGATGGACTAATACAACAAGTCCCACACACAGCTAGAAGCCCAATATTTTTTCAGAGCTAGATGCAGAAAAAAATTATATTCAATTTGCAACCTGATGGAGGTCAGTATAGATGGAGTAATAGAACAAGTCCCACACACAGCTAGAAGCCCAAATATTTTTTCAGAGGTAGATGCAGAAAAAAATTATATTCAGTTTGCAACCTGATGGAGGTCTGTATAGATGGATTAATAGAACAAGTCCCACACACAGCTACAAGCCCAATATTTTTTCAGAGGTAGATGCAGAAAAAAATATATTCAGTTTGCAACCTGATGGAGGTCAGTATAGATGGAATAATAGAGAAAGTCCCACACACTGCTACAAGGCCAAATATTTTTTCAGAGCTAGATGCAGAAAAAAATTATATTCAATTTGCAACCTGATGGAGGTCAGTATAGATGGACTAATACAACAAGTCCCACACACAGCTAGAAGCCCAATATTTTTTCAGAGCTAGATGCAGAAAAAATTATATTCAATTTGCAACCTGATGGAGGTCAGTATAGATGGAGTAATAGAACAAGTCCCACACACTGCTAGAAGCCCAAATATTTTTTCAGATCTAGATGCAGATAAAAATTATTTTTAATTTGCAACCTGATGGAGGTCAGTATAGATGGACTAATAGAGAAAGTCCCACACACTGCTAGAAGGCCAAATATTTTTTCAGAGTTAGATGCAGAAAAAAATTATATTCAGTTTGCAACCTGATGGAGGTCTGTATAGATGGATTAATAGAACAAGTCCCACACACAGCTAGAAGCCCAATATTTTTTCAGAGGTAGATGCAGAAAAAAATATATTCAGTTTGCAACCTGATGGAGGTCAGTATAGATGGACTAATACAACAAGTCCCACACACAGCTAGAAGCCCAAATATTTTTTCACAGTTAGATGCAGAAAAAAAAATATTCAGTTTGCAACCTGATGGAGGTCAGTATAGATGGACTAATAGAGAAAGTCCCACACACTGCTAGAAGGCCAATTATTTTTTCAGAGCTAGATGCAGACAAAAAATTATTTTGAATTTGCAACCTGATGGAGGTCAGTATAGATGGACTAATAGAACAAGTCCCACACACTGCTAGAAGGCCAAATATTTTTTCAGAGCTAGATGCAGAAAAAAATTATATTCAGTTTGCAACCTGATGGAGGTCAGTATAGATGGACTAATAGAGAAAGTCCCACACACTGCTAGAAGGCTAAATATTTTTTCAGAGCTAGATGCAGAAAAAAATTATATTCAGTTTGCAACCTGATGGAGGTCAGTATAGATGGACTAATAGAGAAAGTCCCACACACTGCTAGAAGGCCAAATATTTTTTCAGAGCTAGATGCAGAAAAAAATTATATTCAGTTTGCAACCTGATGGAGGTCTGTATAGATGGATTAATAGAACAAGTCCCACACACAGCTAGAAGCCCAATATTTTTTCAGAGGTAGATGCAGAAAAAAATATATTCAGTTTGCAACCTGATGGAGGTCAGTATAGATGGACTAATACAGCAAGTCCCACACACAGCTAGAAGCCCAATATTTTTTCAGAGCTAGATGCAGAAAAAAATTATATTTAATTTGCAACCTGATGGAGGTCAGTATAGATGGAGTAATAGAACAAGTCCCACACACAGCTAGAAGCCCAAATATTTTTTCAGAGCTAGATGCAGATAAAAATTATTTTTAATTTGCAACCTGATGGAGGTCAGTATAGATGGACTAATAGAGAAAATCCCACACACTGCTAGAAGGCTAAATATTTTTTCAGAGGTAGATGCAGAAAAAAATTATTTTCAGTTTGCAAACTGATGGAGGTCTGTATAGATGGATTAATAGAACAAGTCCCACACACAGCTAGAAGCCCAATATTTTCTCAGCGCTAGATGCAGAAAAAAATTGTATTCAATTTGCAACCTGATGGAGGTCAGTATAGATGGAGTAATAGAACAAGTCCCACACACAGCTAGAAACCCAAATATTTTTTCAGAGGTAGATGCAGATAAAAATTATTTTTAATTTGCAACCTGATGGAGGTCAGCATAGATGGACTAATAGAGAAAGTCCCACACACTGCTAGAAGGCCAAATATTTTTTCAGAGCTAGATGCAGAGAAAAATTATATTCAGTTTGCAACCTGATGGAGGTCTGTATAGATGGATTAATAGAACAAGTCCCACACACAGCTAGAAGCCCAATATTTTTTCAGAGGTAGATGCAGAAAAAAATATATTCAGTTTGCAACCTGATGGAGGTCAGTATAGATGGACTAATACAACAATTACCACACACAGCTAGAAGCCCAATATTTTTTCAGAGCTAGATGCAGAAAAAAATTATATTCAATTTGCAACCTGATGGAGGTCAGTATAGATGGAGTAATAGAACAAGTCCCACACACTGCTAGAAGCCCAAATATTTTTTCAGAGCTAGATGCAGATAAAAATTATTTTTAATTTGCAACCTGATGGAGGTCAGTATAGATGGACTAATAGAGAAAGTCCCACACACTGCTAGAAGGCCAAATATTTTTTCAGAGGTAGATGCAGAAAAAAATTATATTCAGTTTGCAACCTGATGGAGGTCTGTATAGATGGATTAATAGAACAAGTCCCACACACAGCTAGAAGCCCAATATTTTTTCAGAGGTAGATGCAGAAAAAAATATATTCAGTTTGCAACCTGATGGAGGTCAGTATAGATGGACTAATACAACAAGTCCCACACACAGCTAGAAGCCCAAATATTTTTTCAGAGTTAGATGCAGAAAAAAAAATATTCAGTTTGCAACCTGATGGAGGTCAGTATAGATGGACTAATAGAGAAAGTCCCACACACTGCTAGAAGGCCAAATATTTTTTCAGAGCTAGATGCAGACAAAAAATTATTTTGAATTTGCAACCTGATGGAGGTCAGTATAGATGGACTAATAGAACAAGTCCCACACACTGCTAGAAGGCCAAATATTTTTTCAGAGCTAGATGCAGAAAAAAATTATATTCAGTTTGCAACCTGATGGAGGTCAGTATAGATGGACTAATAGAGAAAGTCCCACACACTGCTAGAAGGCCAAATATTTTTTCAGAGCTAGATGCAGAAAAATATTATATTCAGTTTGCAACCTGATGGAGGTCAGTATAGATGGACTAATAGAGAAAGTCCCACACACTGCTAGAAGGCCAAATATTTTTTCAGAGCTAGATGCAGAAAAAAATTATATTCAGTTTGCAACCTGATGGAGGTCTGTATAGATGGATTAATAGAACAAGTCCCACACACAGCTAGAAGCCCAATATTTTTTCAGAGGTAGATGCAGAAAAAAATATATTCAGTTTGCAACCTGATGGAGGTCAGTATAGATGGATTAATAGAGAAAGTCCCACACACTGCTAGAAGGCCAAATATTTTTTCAGAGCTAGATGCAGAAAAAAATTATATTCAGTTTGCAACCTAATGGAGTTCTGTATAGATGGATTAATAGAACAAGTCCCACACACTGCTAGAAGCCCAATATTTTTTCAGAGGTAGATGCAGAAAAAAATATATTCAGTTTGCAACCTGATGGAGGTCAGTATAGATGGACTAATACAACAAGTCCCACACACAGCTAGAAGCCCAATATTTTTTCAGAGCTAGATGCAGAAAAAAATTATATTCAATTTGCAACCTGATGGAGGTCAGTATAGATGGAGTAATAGAACAAGTCCCACACACAGCTAGAAGCCCAAATATTTTTTCAGAGGTAGATGCAGAAAAAAATTATATTCAGTTTGCAACCTGATGGAGGTCTGTATAGATGGATTAATAGAACAAGTCCCACACACAGCTACAAGCCCAATATTTTTTCAGAGGTAGATGCAGAAAAAAATATATTCAGTTTGCAACCTGATGGAGGTCAGTATAGATGGAATAATAGAGAAAGTCCCACACACTGCTACAAGGCCAAATATTTTTTCAGAGCTAGATGCAGAAAAAAATTATATTCAATTTGCAACCTGATGGAGGTCAGTATAGATGGACTAATAGAACAAGTCCCACACACAGCTAGAAGCCCAATATTTTTTCAGAGGTAGATGCAGAAAAAAATATATTCAGTTTGCAACCTGATGGAGGTCTGTATAGATGGATTAATAGAACAAGTCCCACACACAGCTAGAAGCCCAATATTTTTTTCAGAGGTAGATGCAGAAAAAAATATATTCAGTTTGCAACCTGATGGAGGTCAGTATAGATGGACTAATACAACAAGTCCCACACACAGCTAGAAGCCCAATATTTTTTCAGAGCTAGATGCATAAAAAAATTATATTCAATTTGCAACCTGATGGAGGTCAGTATAGATGGAGTAATAGAACAAGTCCCACACACAGCTAGAAGCCCAAATATTTTTTCAGAGCTAGATGTAGAAAAAAATTTTTTTTTAATTTGCAACCTGATGGAGGTCAGTATAGATGGACTAATAGAGAAAGTCCCACACACTGCTAGAAGGCCAAATATTTTTTCAGAGCTAGATGCAGAAAAAAATTATATTCAGTTTGCAACCTGATGGAGGTCTGTATAGATGGATTAATAGAACAAGTCCCACACACAGCTAGAAGCCCAATATTTTTTCAGAGGTAGATGCAGAAAAAAATATATTCAGTTTACAACCTGATGAAGGTCAGTATAGATGGACTAATACAACAAGTCCCACACACAGCTAGAAGCCCAATATTTTTTCAGAGCTAGATGCAGAAAAAAATTATATTCAATTTGCAACCTGATGGAGGTCAGTATAGATGGAGTAATAGAACAAGTCCCACACACAGCTAGAAGCCCAAATATTTTTTCAGAGGTAGATGCAGATAAAAATTATTTTTAATTTGCAACCTGATGGAGGTCAGTATAGATGGACTAATAGAGAAAGTCCCACACACTGCTAGAAGGCCAAACATTTTTTCAGAGCTAGATGCAGAAAAAAATGATATTCAGTTTGCAACCTGATGGAGGTCTGTATAGATGGATTAATAGAACAAGTCCCACACACAGCTAGAAGCCCAATATTTTTTCAGAGGTAGATGCAGAAAAAAATATATTCAGTTTGCAACCTGATGGAGGTCAGTATAGATGGACTAATACAACAAGTCCCACACACAGCTAGAAGCCCAATATTTTTTCAGAGCTAGATGCAGAAAAAATTGTATTCAATTTGCAACCTGATGGAGGTCAGTATAGATGGAGTAATAGAACAAGTCCCACACACATCTAGAAGCCCAAATATTTTTTCAGAGGTAGATGCAGAAAAAAATTATATTCAGTTTGCAACCTGATGGAGGTCTGTATAGATGGATTAATAGAACAAGTCCCACACACAGCTACAAGCCCAATATTGTTTCAGAGGTAGATGCAGAAAAAAATATATTCAGTTTGCAACCTGATGGAGGTCTGTATAGATGGACTAATAGAGAAAGTCCCACACACTGCTAGAAGGCCAAATATTTTTTCAGAGCTAGATGCAGAAAAAAATTATATTCAATTTGCAACCTGATGGAGGTCAGTATAGATGGACTAATAGAATGATGCTATGCCCAAAAGATTTTACTTCACTAGGTGCAGTAAAAAAATTGGTATTCTATACACAGGTGGTATATCTTGCAACACAGATAGGCTACTCCACTGACTAACACACTCTGCAATAGGCCAAAAAGGATTAGCTTTGCTAGATTCAGCCAAATGCTGTGAAAAAAACTTGCACAGCACTGGCACAGACCTGCCTGGCAAAAACTGATAGGAACTGATGTAACCTAGTCCTGAAAAGGACTGCAATTACAATTAGTCTTTACTCCCACAATCTATCTATTTAAGAGCACAGACCTGCCTTATAAAAGTCGTAGGAAATGCTGTAACCTAGTCCTTAAAAGGACTGCAATCACAACTATTCCCTACTCCCAAGCTATCTGTAGATTTGTGCGAAAATTGGCTTGAAATTAACAAGGTATAGTGCACACAGCAACAGCGGTGCCGTCTAACACGCAGCTGCAGCAGTGAGAAAATGGTGGCGACGGGGAAAATGGCTTGGTCTTATAGGGCAAGGACATGTGACATACACTGCCAATGACACATGCCCTTGCTTGTGTGAAAAAAAGCACTTCGCTCCGTGTGTGCGCTGCTGATAGGCTGACAGATTGCACCTCCCCACTGTAAATGCGGGAAAGAGAAAAAAAAATGGAGATCTTCATTATTCCTGCAGAGATCCATCCCCTGCCCCTCCCCCCACCCCGCTGTACACTCAAACTGCGTATTAACATTAATTTTCATCATTACTGAGAAAAAATCCAGTTATGATTTTGGTGCACGAACAGTTATCGAACATAACCTCGAACAGCCGAATTTTTCTCAAATCGTTCGCGTTCGCCGAACGGCTCGAACACCGCCCAAAACAGCTCGAATTTGAGATTGGCGAACAGTTCGAGTAGAACAACGCTCATCTCTACTCAAGGGGGCCGAATAATATTGCACGCCCCACTTTTCAGTTTTTAATTTTTAAAAAAAAGTTTAAAATATCCAATAAATTTCATTCCACTTCACGATTGTGCCCCACTTGTTGCTGATTCTTCCCAAAGAAAATAGAATTTTATATCTTTATGTTTGAAGCCAGAAATGTGGCAAAAGGTAGAAAAGTTCAAGGGGGCCAAATACTTTCACAAGGCACGGTATTTGAATATTGTAGGACTTTTTTTATTACACTTACCGTCCTTCTCTATAATTCCTTTCCTTCGTTGCCTAGTGCGCATGCGTGCCACTGTCTCTCCGGACCTTTCGCCCGCTGATGCAGGGCGCGCCAGCGTGTGCATCGCTGCTTAGCAGCGGTGGCACTCTTGCGTTCCACTGTCGGTGGGCGGAAGTGTCCCACAGGATGTGACGTGTGGTGACACATGCGCCGACAGGGGCTTACGCTGCCACCACATTCCGGAAGAAATCCCACATACCGGGCTGGATATGAGACCGGATGACATTTCCTTATATAAGGCAATGTCTACTCACCCTAAAACATGCCCCCCCTATGAAGCGAGGGCGATACGAGCGTAGGGGCGCGAGGACACGGGCATCTACTATATAATCGGCTTTTCCTGTCTGTCTGTCCGGCCAGGAAATCCTGCGTCGCTGATTAGTCTGGCCGCGGCCAATCAGCGACGTGAAATTTCAGAACAAGATGGCAGCCGTTAGCGGCTCATCTGCCGCGCAGTCATCTCCCAGCTGCTCGTAGCAGAAGTACCCCGACCCGCGGCCTAGGCGGCGCCGCTCCCCGGTCCTCCATTCACACTTGCCGTAGGGAGATAAGCGTCCCTAGCCGCTGATCTCCCGATGGTAGCCACATGGAGGTCAGCGGCAATGCAGCTGGGAGATGACCGGCGATCCTGCCAGGAGCTGCTGTAGATAGAACAGACAGCGCTGGAGCAGAGGTAAGGAAAGAAGGTGAGTATTAGTGTTTATTTTTTTAACTGTGCTGTGGGGATGGGGGAATGAGGAGATCATACAAAACCAGGATGAGGGGGCCATACAAGCCAGGATGAGGAGGCCATGCAAGCCAGGATGAGGGGGCCGTACAAGCCAAGATAAGGGGGCCATACAAACCAGGATTAGGGGAATGACGGAGCCTTACAAACCACAATTAGGGGATAAGGGTGCCATACATACCAGGATATGGAAATTTAACAGTAGCTACTGCATTTCCCACCCTAGGCTTATACTCAAGTCAATAAATTTTCCCAGTTTTTTGTTGCAAAATTAGGGGTCTTGGCTTATACTCGGGTCACCGCGCACAGGCAGCATGTGACCACCGGCTGCAGCCGGCTCTTGCTTCCGCTTATGTCACGACTATTTGCGGCTGCAGCCAAGGGGTCTCCCCTTTTGCGTTCCACGGTGAGTGATGGGCTGTGGGCGGGGTTATCCCCCATCCCGTCACACCCGACATCCACCACACGCGCATTCATTGACAGAGCGCGCGGTGGATGCTGGGTGTGACACGATTGGGGATAACTCCACCCACAGCCCGTCATTCACCGTGGTACGTGGAACAGGAGACCCCTGGCTGCAGCCGCAAATAGTCGTGATGTAAGCGGAAGCAGGAGCCGGATGCAGCCGGGGGAATTACGTGCTGGCTGTGAGTGGTCAGCGATGTTGTCACAAGCAGTATTGACAACATGACGTAATTACAAAATTCATTAGGGGCCCCGGGGGGGATACATTGGGGGGTTAATTTAAAGTAGTGCACAACCCATTTAAACACTGCTTCGCTGATTAGTCACGCCCGGTCTGCCGCATACATATTCTAGAATACCCATGCGTTAGAATCGGGCCACCATCTAGCTACTCCTATATTCCTACAAGTAAGTACGGACGACTATCTATTAATAGGCGGTAATGCTACTACTGCTGATCAGAGGCTGTGTTGTCCATGTTCGGGGTTCGTGCTCGAACAGTAGGTGTTCGGTATGGATCTCAAACTTTACTGTTCGGGTTCGCCCATCACTACTGCTAACTTGCACATTTCCTAAAAGACAGAGTGGAGTCGAAGGGAAGGAATTCGTTACACTTTTGTTTTCTACGTTTGGTCTACTGCTTGTGCTTGTTGGTGTCATGGTCACAGGTGGCGCACGTGGTTCGTAGACTCACTGTGAGATGGGGCCAGGCTTGCCTATAGAGGGGCGTAGCTAAGCGGCTACCTGGTGTTCACTGGAGCTCCTGATGGTGGAGTCAGGCTTGAGCTGCAAGGTAGCCACCAGGTACCAATCCTAGGCAGTCACCGGTACCGCAACTGCCGACCCCAGGGATCAGGTTCGCTAGATGGGGACACGGGAGCGGAGTCACTGACAGGAAGGATATGGAGACTGATAGACAGTTCAGAAAACGTGGGATTCAAGAATAGATTTCCATCTCTGGAAACGGTTCAGGTACCGCCGGAGCCATTCCAGGGTCACATATACACTACACAAGACTACAGGAACGATACATATAAGGGAATAACTATAATAGACTGAGAGCGAGGACCTGGCAACATACAGTTGCACACACACTACCACAAAGTAACTATAGGGGTTGCTCAGGCACCTCCCTATTGGAGAGGATGCCTTTAATACAAGAGGCCTCCCATCTATTGGCGCGCACTCGCACTAGGCGCATCGCTGGAAGCCTGTGCGGTGTGCACAGGAGAAGGAGGCAGAGGAACACAAGGACGTTGTCGCAGCCGCGTAGGTAAGTATGTCGCCATCCACGCATAGAGGGAGAAGGGGAACCATGCAGAGGGGCCAGCAATGGATTTCACATCTGACTTGTTTCTTCTTAGATTTCTGCTTGCCAGGCCACTGAAAATGTTGTTAACACTGAAGCAAACGCAGTGTTACACGTGATAGGCTTATATTCACTATTTCAACAGCTCAAAAATGTAATTTAAGTCATTTGAAAATAAAATACTTTTTTTTATATTTAGTATAAGTTTTGAGAATTCTTTCAAAATTACTTTGATGGTAAAAAAAAAAAATGTAAATACCTTGAGAGCATGACTTCTACAGGGAAATCTATTACATTTACCTCCTCTGTTGAAGCATTTGCACAAGGGACTTATATAGCCTGATAACACAACACATATATGTGTAAAGCAATATAATTTGCTCTTTGATAGGATCGGTCATTCTAGAAGGTTCACCATCATTTGACAATACGAGTAAAAGATTAAAAAGCTAAGGATAACTATTTGGATACTTACACAATTGTTTTAACCAAATGAAGGTAATATCTTCTAGTTTTGCCAAATACGTGTCCTCCATAAGGTAGGTTTTTATATGAAAAAAATAGTTGAAATCACAAAAGGTCAACAGATACTTTAGCTCAGCAGCTCAGGGTCCAGGGAAGTCATCTGAAAATAAAAGTTAAAAATGTAATTTACTGAATGTATTGTACAATGATTTTCGATGATGTTTTGCTGTGTATCTGCTCTTGAATTGCACTCAATGGCTTCTTTCCTTGGTCTTATTGTTTCCACTCCTTGAAGTCGCTGCTCCAAGATTGGAAAATGGGAAATATACAAAAGTTTTTACTTTTCAAAGTGTTATCATTGGATGTTCTAAAATGAATGAAAGAAACACAAGTAAAAGCAACAGCATTTTTTAAAAATATTACATACATTTTTATTTCATTTTTGTGAAGTTTTTATTAATTTTATTATGTACATTAAAAAAATTTTCCTGACAAAGTCTATGGGAAAAAATGCCAGCAAAAATGTCAAATGCTGACAATTTTTTATTTAAAAAAGAAATGTCACTAACCCCAAAAAAGCCACATTTTTGTATGTTGTTCATTTTCTATTTAAATATAGACTTTTATGTAATGTAATATCTTCGTTTTTGGTCAAAAAAATAATGGCAAGAAAAACGCAATGAAAAGTGTCATGTTTTTCTGCGAAGTTCTGAGTATTAAACCACACGTATAGAGAATTAAAAGATAGAGGGAAAAGAGAAGATGAGAGAGGTGTTTAACATGTTGTAGCCTTAAAATGGAGACATATCAGATCCAGGGCCAGACAGTCCCACCGGATGACCAAGCAATCTCCCAGACTGTGCATAAAGTTTAACTATCTGTATCTCTAAATATGTATTTTTTCCATTATTGTCCAGGAACCAAAAAGTAATGGAAGGTACAAACCAAACATCTCCAGGAAGTTTCATCCTCCTCGGTCTGTCTAATGTCCTGCATTTCCAGATCATCTGCTTTGTCATATTCTTGGTGATGTATATTATGACATTGGCAGGGAATGTTCTACTGGTCATCGTGGTGAGGATCAATTCCAAACTGCAGACACCAATGTACTTTTTCCTTAGCAATCTCTCGATAATTGACATCTGCTTCTCCTCCACCATAGTCCCCAAAATTCTCATAAACACCATTTCTGAGGACAGAAGTATTTCTATATTGGGATGTGCATTTCAAATGTATTTCCATTTGGCATTGGGAGCCACAGAGTGCATACTACTTGCCATCATGGCTTATGATAGATTTGTAGCCATTTGTAAGCCCTTGCACTATACCAACATAATGAGCAAGATATTGTGCTCCTGTTTAGCTGCTGGATCATGGAGTTTTTGCTTCATGAACTCAGCCATTCATGTGGTCCTTACCTTCCATCTACCCTACTATAGATCACATCATATCAACCACTTCTTCTGTGAGATGCCTCCATTTTTTCAATTGTCTTGCAAGGACACTTGGTTCAATGAATTAGCAATGTACATCTCAGCCGTGATCATAGCCTCGTCTTCTTTCGTCTTGACCCTAATTTCATATGTCCACATCATCTATACGATACTGAAGATCCGTTCTTCACAAGGGAGGCAAAAAGCTTTCTCAACATGTGCCTCACACCTTACTGTAGTGTCGCTATATTATGGGACCATTATGTTCATGTATATGAGACCTCGTTCCATGCACTCTCCTGAGACGGACAAGACTGTGTCCATTCTGTACACAGCGGTGACTCCAATGTTGAATCCCATCATCTACAGTATGAGGAACAAGGATGTTAAGAGCACTATTAAAATAAAGCTGATTAGACAGTCAGTAAACCACTAAATGGCTTCTGGTTATTTTTTTTTTCAACAGTATCAGTATTTCTATTTTTACTTATGGAAAAATCATCATAAAAGCAACCAAAAATAACAGAAGATCAATGCTTTTGAACATATAAGTAGGTTACGACATTTACAGAAACTGATAATGAACAGGACCCATCAGTAGACTATGGACCACTACATCATTAGGGAGTTACGATTTAGCTTTCCTACTATGCTTATAACAAAACCAGGCATATTAGAATTAAGTAATTAAAAATGTTATAATTTACCAAAGATGAATCTGGGACTCTTCTCCAGTGGCATTATTGGAGGCGCATTGCATAGACGAAGTTGAGGATGCAGAAATAAGTGCCCTTAGTTCCGCCTGATGTTGCTGGAAGGAAGTCCTGGACTCATCTCAGGTAACTCATAAGCTCTTCTACTACCTAATGCCAAAATACTAAAATCACCAAAGGGTAATTCTGCTTTTTTTTCCAATTCTGCAGAGAAAAGAAAAGCAGAAAATAATTTTGACAATTGTGTGAATAACCATATTAAATTGAAATTGAAGATGGGAGCCTCAACGTATCCACAGCATGTAGAAAGTGGCCCAGATGCCCTCATGTTAAAATATAAAAGGGGAGTAGTGTTGAGCCACCCCCGTTGTGTTCGGGTTCGGTTCGGTTTGTCGAACACCGGCATGTTCGTCGAACGGTTCGTCGAACACCGTCAAACACCGTGGAACACCGTCAAACACCGTTAAAACCAATGGCAGGGATTGTCTGCCACTCACTGTAATGCCACAGTCATGGTGGTTGTGGCATTACAGTGGTTGCCCAAATCGATGGGAACAGTGCTCACAGTGAAACATGAAAAGCCGGCAATTCAGCAGCAGCATACACCGGTACCCGACAATTTAGAACCGAAAGAATAGAGCATCACACATAGATTAGATAGATAGAAACATGTCAGTCACATATATAATAAGTACAGTGATAGTGTTGATTACTGTACTTGTCATTAAGTGTTAAAATAAAGGATTTATTAAAAAAAAAATTGACGTGTGGTTCCCTGTAATTTTAGTCTCTAGCGGAGGTTAAGCAGACGGCTGGGGCAGATGTTTGAAGCCTGGGAAGGGGGTAATACCCACAGAGCTGCCCAGGCTACTAATATCAGCCCCCAGCTGAATACCTAGCCTTTACTAGCTATTAAAATGGGGGACCCCCCAAAAAAATGACGTGGGGTCCCCCCTATTTTAATAGCTAGCAAAGGCTAGGCAGACAGCTGGGGGCTGATATTAATAACCCAGGAAGGGTGTCATGAATATTAGCCCACTCCCAGACTAGAAACACCAGCCGTCAGCCACCCCAAAAATGGCGCATCCATAGGATGCGCCAATTCTGGCACTTGGCCTTGCTCTTCCCACTACCCTATAGCGGTGGCAGTGGGGTAATAGGGTTGGGGTTGATGTCAGCTTTTAATGTCAGCTGACATCAAGCCTAGGTTAGTGATGGAGAGGCGTCTATAAGACACCCCCATTACTAACCCCATAGTCAAAGTTACAAAAAAATACAAACATCCAGAATAAAGTCCTTTAATTGAAATAAAGACTCATTCCTTTAATGTTCTAAATTAAACCCTACTTACCGTATCGCCCATTCCAGCTGAAGCCAATGTCTCCTGCAATAAATGTAAAATAATAAACCAACTTCATCCTTACCTTTCCATAGTTCCCAGGACAGCTTCAGCTCTGCTACATTCACATGACAATCAAGAAAGAAGGAATTGTGCGGTGTTAGTGAAGCACTAGAACAACTAGACAGGGGATTAGGTTATAACACTCAAACCTTTTATTGTTTAGTACGCTCTCTAACGCCACAAAGCATTTCGATAGCAGAAGCTATCTTCCTCAGGTAGATCCAGCTTGTCATCTTTCAGAAGGCATGCTGGATGGCAGCGCTCAGCTGTGATCCAGGCTGTCATCTCAATGCCATCCCCGCATGGGAGAATTATCCTGCTCAAGCGCTGAGTGCAGGAGAATTCTCCCACGCTGTCAGTGACGTGCATGAGGTGAGCTGAGTTCATTGGACATGAACTCGGCTCATCTGGATGCGTTCACAGCCAGACACTGAGGAGCACAAGCATGCCTGCGCTTCTCAGTGTCTGCGGCATGGCAAGTTGGATGGCAGCGTTCTGCTACGATCCAGCCTGTCATGTCAATGTAGCAGAGCTGAAGCTGTCTTGGGAACCATGGAAAGGTAAGGATGAGGTTGGTTTATTATTTTACTTTTATTGCAGAAGACATTGGCTTCAGCTGGAATGGGTGATACAGTAAGTAGGGTTTAATTTAGAACATTAAAGGAATGTGTCTTTATTTCAATTAAAGGACTTTATTGTGGGTGTTTGTGTTTTTTTTAACTTTGACTATGGGGTTAGTAATGGGGGTGTCTTCTAGATGCCTCTCCATTACTAACCTGGGCTTGATGTCAGCTGGCATTATAAGCTGACATCAACCCCAACCCTATTACCCCACTGCCACCGCTACAGGGCAGTGGGAAGAGCGAGGCTAAGTGCCAGAACTGGCACATCCTATGGATGCGCCATTTCTGGGGCAGCTGACGGCTGGTGTTTCTAGCCTGGGAGGGGGCCAATATTCATGGCACCCTTCCTGGGCTATCAATATCAGCCCCCAGCTGTCTGCCTAGCCTTTGCTAGCTATTAAAATAGGGGGGACCCCACGTCATTTTTTTTAATAGCTAGTAAAGGCTAGGTATTCAGCTGGGGGCTGATATTAGTAGCCTGGGAAGCTCTGTGGGTATTACCCCCTTCCCAGGCTTCAAACATCTGCCCCAGCTGTCTGCTTAACCTCTGCTAGAGACTAAAATAACAGGGAACCCCACGCCAATTTTTTTTTAAATAAATCCTTTATTTTAACACTAAATGACATGTACAGTAACCAACACTATCACTGTACTTATTATATATGTGACTGACATGTTTCTATCTATCTAATCTATGTGTGATGCTCTATTCTTTCTGTTCTAAATTGTCGGGTACCGGTGTATGCTCCTTATGAATTGCCGGTCGGCTTTTTTAAAGTGACAAAAACACTAATTTTTTTTTAATAAATCCTTCATTTTAACACTAAAAAACAAGTACAGTAACCAGCACTGTCACTGTACTTATTATATATGTGACTGACATGTTTCTATCTATCTAATCTATGTGTGATGCTCTATTCTTTCTGTTCTAAATTGTCTGGTACCGGTGTATGCTGCTGATGAATTGCCGGCCGGCTTTTTTAAAGAGACAAAAACACTATTATTTTTTTTTAATAAATCCTTTATTTTAACACTAAATAACAAGTACAGTAACCAACACTGTCACCGTGCTTATTATATTTGTGACTGACATGTTTCTATCTATCTAATCTATGTGTGATGCTCTATTTTTCTGTTCTAAATTGTGGGGTACCGGTGTATGGTATTATTATGGTATTATTATGGTATTATTATGGTATTATTTGTTTTTTTTCCAAAATTTTGGCAGCCGTTGCACTCACTGCATACTCTATAACTGTATAGCAGACCCGCTCCCTTCTAATGGGAACATGCTGACTGTGGCCCACCTCTATGTGTCTTTAAATTCTTATTTGGGTTTTTTCCAAAATTTGGGCAGCCGGTGCACTCACTGGATACTCTATAACTGTATAGCAGACCTGGAACATGTCATACTCGTTACTGAGGCCCACCTCTATGGGTCTTTAAATTGTTATAGGGGTTTTTCCCAAATTTTGGCAGCCGTTGGACTCACTGCATATCATATAACTATATAGCAGAACTGCTCTTTTCTAATGGGAACATGTCATTACTGATGTCCACCTCTATGTGTCTTTAAATTGTTATTGGGGTTTTTCCCAAATTTTGGCAGCCGTTGTACTCACTGCATACCCTATAACTATATAGCAGAACCGCTCCTTTCTAATGTGAACATTTTGTTACTGAGGCCCAACTCTATGTGTCTTTAAATTGGTATTGGGTTTTTCCCAAATTTTGGCAGCCGTTTTTCTCACTGTATACTCTATAACTTGTAATGCAGCAGCTTGCGGCATTACTGTAATGGTCCAGGGGGTGTGTTCTGGCTGACCATGTACCTCTCCCTCAGGTGACTGATCACATGACTGTGACATCATCACAGGTCCTGTGCACACAGAAGGACTGATCATATGACTGTGACATCATCACAGGTCCTGTGTGCACTGAAGGATATATAAATCCTGGTGCTTTTGAAACGGGGGTGAAAGGCATGAGGCCTGTTCCCTGTGTGTGGGACACCGTTAGCCTGGAGAGGCTAGAGAGAGAGGCTTAGAGATAGAGGCCTAGAGAGGGCTGGTGAAGCCTGAAAGGCACAGGCTGGATCCCTGTGTGTGTGGGGGATCCCAGTAGCCTTGGAAGGCAAGAGGCTTGGAAGGCAAAAGTCCTGGAAGGCAGAGGCTGGATGTTGTGTGTGTAAACATACCAGTAGCCTTGGAAGGTACGAGGCCTGGAGACCACGTTTGGTGAGCCTTAAAGCCAGTGCAGCTGCAGAACCGCGCTGAGAGAAGCAGCTAAAACCCGGCAAAGGTAAAAACGCTGCTTGATGTGGACATTGATATTGTTACCTTGCTGAAGGCTGTATCTGGAGCCAAGTGGACATATCTGTCACTGGAAAGGCTCTTGGACATTATATGTGTAATATGTCGGTGAGCCACTGAGATGGAATATGTTATGAGCGGTTTATGATAAGTAATAAACTGCTGGATTGTGAAATACCAGAAAGACGTTGCATGTGTGCTTTAATTGACCCGGTGAAGCGAGTGCCCCCCAGCATGATGAATAGCGCTGCCATACATGTGGTTGGAGAATGCGGGCAACTGCAGCCTGATTGCTAGGGGCAACTGCAGCCTGGCTGCTAGGGGAAATTGCAGCCTGGTTGCTAGGGGTAACGACACAGGACGATGAGTGTGGATGCAAGCATCTTGCTGTGGCTCGGCGGGGTCACGAAGATTAAAGCATCTGGCTGTAACTCGGCGGGGTTACGAAAATTGTCCTCGCACTCAAACATGGTTTGCTGTGGCTCGGCGGGGCCACAAAAATTTTCTGGGGAGAGCGGTGTGAAGTGTCTAGTGTGAACAGTGTACCGCGATGGCTGTGAACGGAGCAGCAAATGAGACTGAAGCTATTGAGCGATTAAAGTGCCGGTTAAAACCGCAGCAGGTATTTGAGAAACGTCTACAGGACATGGTGCAGGAACGGCAGGAGCTGATGGCACCATATAGAATGGCGGCAGCGGACCATTATGTGAGTTATCCTGGGGCGCCGGTATTGTCCGAGAGTGCCCGGGGAGGTGATAAGAGAAGTTGTGAACTGGGTCCTAAGACTATTGCGTGGGTTTTTTCTAAAAACCCCCCTACAGGTGTGGGTGTCCAAAAGGGGGCGGAGTCTCAAAAGGGGGCGGATTTTCAAAAGAGCGTGGAGTATAGAAAACCAAAATTGGTTACTGGTTGTGGGTTGCTAACGCCTAAAAATGACAATTTGACCGTTGATAACGGGCTAGCTCCAGTAGAAGGGGTTGACGTCAAGGTGGGAGGTGACTTGTTGGTCCACAACACCATGGGGAGTGACACAGACCCCACAACTGATGGTGACACTTCGAAAGTAGAAAGAGATTTCAGTCAGGAGGAGCTAGACAAGGTGAAAAAGTCCCCATCTCGTCGTCGACGGCGCAAGGGCCACAAAAAAGTTTCTCCTGTTGTCTTTGTTGAAAGCGCAAATAAAGAAAGTGTAATGCTGTGTGCCTTTATTAAGAGTGTGGATCCTCCTTTAGAAGCAGAAGAGGAGGTGACGTTGCCAGTAGCAACCTCCGGTACAGTACTGAGACAGAAGGATAAGGATCCGACAGCCCTGAAAGAGGAGGTGGCCAGTCATGACCAAGAGCTGGAGCCTATAAGGCAGCAGTATCAGAGTGACGTGCAGCTGTGGCGCCCTGCTGCGCATTGGTGCCACAGATCCTAGAAGGGTGCATGGACGGAATCATCCACAAGAGGCCCTTGTAGCATTCACACACCTCCACCTTCCACCTAAGACCACCAGAGGGAAGGTGGAGCTAGGCAGTTCAGTCTGGTCTGAAGTCAAGTCTGTAAGGAGCTAGGCAGCCAGTCTAGTCTGGGAGGCTGTCTCGTCTGCAGTCTAAAGTCAGTCCAGCTCAGACTCAGGGAGCTCAGTTAGTGAGCCCAAGGCGTGCCGATACCGTAAGACCAGTGAAGAGTAGCGAGGCCTACTGCCAGTGTGAAGCCTAGTGAGGGCCCCGAGCGTTTCCGAAGGCAAGTGGACTAAGCGAGTTACATAGGGGGCAGAGGAGCTTAGCCAGCTCACCCCAAGACCACATACCGGACATCGGGCCTGCGTCTGCAGAGATCTCTACGACCAGCAGAAACTACCGGAACCCCTGGCGAACTACATGTCCCAGGAACACCAAAAGCTGATTGATATACTAGGGTCAGGAGTCACTGAGGCCCAAGAAACCAGGGAGTGTGATCTCCAACAGAAGGCCCTACCACCAGGTCAGCAGGTGCAAGACAGAGACCAAGTTAGGCCTAGCTCCAGGCAGGTCATAAACTTATCAGGAAAAGGCAAGAAACAGGAGGCCCCACACCCGCTCACTGGGGAGAGTCCTGAAATGCACCCTTCGCCCTACAGTGCCCTGGATCGTGCCTGCAAACACCACCAGTAAAGGTACTGAAGAGAACTGTTGTGTGTGCCTATTCTTCTTCCGACCCGGCTGGGTCCCCTATGTCCTGCATCCCTTCTCCTACACTGTCCTGAGGCCCCGCTCCACCTGTGGGGAGCTGTATGAACTAAGCTGCCTGATCACCGGCCTCAGAGGACTGTAGCAGCGCTAATGATCCTCACTAGACACCACGGGTGGCATCACGAACAATTTCCCCTTTCCCATACACCTTTCCCAATTCCTTGCTTTTAAGAGTGACCCCAGGGTACTGCCCCGGGAGCCGGCCACCGCGGCATCCCCAAAAGCAACAACAAGGCCCAGGCGCCGAGTCGTCCCCATCCCCTGCGTGTGTCATCTCTTCCTGGCGTCACAAACAGGATTCCGTGCACGCTGCAACGACGAAGTGTTGTGCCCATTGCCACCGGGTACTGTGCGCCTTTAATCAGAACTGTGTATTTAACTGTGGCGAATAACGCCGCCATTGTTGTGCCGCCGAGCGGGAAGAAGGGCGTAACCGCGGGAAACTGAGAGGCGTACCTGCTAAAGCGTGCAAAGACCCGGACACGCCCCATGCCTCGACGTCAAACCAGGAAGCGCCAGGTCCTTGTAGGAGCCCCGGTGAGCACTCTGACGTAGGACGCAAACGACGCAAGGTCCTGAAGAAGACCGTCACCTGCGAAGCTGCGGCCTACCAGAAGAAAAGAAAAAGAAGGTAGGCCACGGTTCGCTAGGGGGGCACCAGAATGTCCGAAGAACAGCACAACGCCGGAGTACCGGATAACCGCCCTGATCATCAACCCGAAGCAGCCGCTCCTCCTGCAGGGCTTGTAACCCCTGTCATACCCATGGCCCTACCGTACATCCCTGGAGCGAAGTGGCTCCCCCAGTACAGCGGCAAACCAGATACCCTGTCTGGATTCAAAAGGGAAATATGCGGTATACTGGACATGTACTCTATGACAGGCAAGCAAAGAGCCGCTGTTGTATTGGGACAATTGACTGGTGCTGCGTAGCGAGAAGTAGAAACCTGGTCGGCCGCAGAACGGGAGTCAGTGTCCGCAATCTTTAAAGAGTTACAGACTGTCTTTGAGAATCGTACTGAGACAGACCTCCGGATGAGGTTCTACAACTGCTCTCAGCAACCGAAGGACAGTGTTCGGGACTATGCCTGTCGTTTACAAGGGGCCCCGCGAGCTCTGAAACAGGTTAGTCCAACCAGCATCGATAATGAAAATAAAATGCTGAAGGAACAGTTTATCCGGGGACTGAGGTCCCAAGAGGAGAGCAGGACTGTGCGTTGGTGGTCCCTGGATCATCCAGATGCCATCTTTGACACCCTTAAGGATATGGCTATAAAAGGACTGCAGCCCCTGGAGACAACTGCTATCCAATGTTACCAGGGTGGGGCCACCCCAGTGCCTGCAGCATCCACCTTTTTCCCTAGTGAGCTGGACAGCCTGCGCTCTGAAGTGCATCAGTTGAGCAAAACCCTGACCACTGTATTGAGTGCCCTGCAGCTGCGGACGGAGCCCGAGGAGGAAGGAAGAATCCTGCTAGCCGACAGCCCTGAGGATGTCCCCTGGATGAGAAGGAGGAGGAGGACAACGCCACCCCATGGGAGGACCAGCGACCAACGCCGCCCGCCGAGGGACCCTGTCTGCCACCACTGCCACAAGACAGGTCACGCCATCCAGAGCTGTCCTTTAAATGAGAAAACCCTGGGGCCGAGGGCCGACACCCAGGAGTAGACCCCTCAGGCCTATCAAACTGGTACCGCAGGTTCGTGGGAGGAAGACCTTTCCTGTCCATTGCGCTGGACATCATCATGACACCCGCTCTGCTGGACACAGGATCTCAGGTAACCATCATGCCTGATGTCCTCTACAAAAGGTTCTGGTCCAAAGACGAACTTCACCCGCCAGATGCCAATCTTTCCGTGTATGCCTCAAACGGCCTCCCCCTTAACCTAGTCGGAGTTAAGGATGTGGCAGTAAAGGTGGGAAGAGTGGAACTGAAGGACCAGGGACTAATTGTAGTAGAGACTAATCCTGATGACACAGACTTGTATATGGTACTTGGCATGAATATTGTTAGTAACTGTTTGGGAGAAGTGTTGTTCTTGCTCCAACAGCTGACACTGCCTGACCAGGGCAGAGGAGGGCGCTCCAGAAAGAGATCCGAGCCCTTATGTACCAGCAACAGGTAAAGCTAACCGGCGGTGAAATTAGTAATGTACGGGTGACAGACCCGGTACCCATTGTGATTCCCCTGATGAGTGAAATGCTGATTTGGTGTAGAGCAGCAATAGGTCTCAAAGGATGGAGCTACCAGGTGGTAGTAGAGCCCCTTAGCTCAGATCATAGGCCTACACTCTTAACTGCCAGAGGGGTAGTGGATGTACGCAATGGGAGGGTGCCCGTACGCCTCCTAAACTATGGGGAGGATGAGGTTAGATTACCACGCTATGCCACTGGTGCCAAACTGTACACAGTAAATAACAACTCCATACACACGGCGGAGTCCTTAACCTCACCAGACGAAGTGGAGGATAATGACCCGGCAACCCAGGTGGAGGATTGGTGTCAACAGCTCCATGTTGGGACAGACACCACTCTTGCCCATCAGAAGCAGGGTGTACATTGGGTGGTTCAGGAATATGACCAGGTATTCAGTAAGCACCCACTTGACTTCGGGAGGATTAAGGGGGTTCAACACCATATCCCCACAGGTGACCATCCACCCATCAAAGAACGTTACAGGCCTATACCACCAGCACACTACCAGAAGGCGAAGGAGATATTGCACGACATGAAGAAGGCAGGGGTAGTGAGGGATAGTTGTAGTCCCTGGGCAGCTCCCCTAGTTCTAGTCAGGAAAAAGGACGGAAGCATGAGAATGTGTGTAGATTACAGACAAATAAATCGCATTACACATAAAGATGCATACCCTTTACCACGTATAGAGGAATCCCTGGCTGCCTTAAAGTCTGCAAATTGCTTCTCCACCCTTGACCTCACTAGTGGGTACTGGGAGTTCAATAGTATGCCGTTCGGACTCTGCAACGCCCCTGGAACGTTCCAGAGATTGATGGAGTGCTGCCTGGGTCACCACAACTTCGAGACTGTACTACTATACCTGGACGACGTGATAGTGTACTCCAAAACGTATGAGGACCACTTGAAGCACCTGGCGGAGGTATTTGAGTCGCTGTCCCGGTATGGGATGAAGCTGAAGCCCTCAAAGTGCCACCTGCTCAAGCGAAAGGTAGAGTACCTGGGGCACATTGTTAGTCCAGAGGGAGTAGCACCAGACCCGGAGAAGGTCACTGCCATCCAGTAATGGCTGGAGCCAAAGAGCCTCAAGGGGGTACGTCAGTTCCTGGGACTAGTCGGGTATTACCGGAGGTTTGTGAAGGATTATACCAAGAAAGCGGCGCCTTTGCAAGATCTCCTGGTAGGACAGTCCGGAAGAAGCAGAAACCACCTGTTCCAGTGGGGTAAGGAGAAAGCTGAATCCTTTGAGGCGATGAAGGGGATCCTGACCGGCGAAGAGATTCTAGCCTACCCTGACTACAGCCAACCGTTCCTGCTGTACACTGATGCCAGCAACGAGGGATTAGGAGCTGTACTGAGTAGAGATGAGCGTTGTTCTACTCGAACTGTTCGCCAATCTCAAATTCGAGCTGTTTTGGGCGGTGTTCGAGCCGGTCGGCGAACACAAACAATTTGAGAAAAATTCGGCTGTTCGAGGTTATGTTCGATAACTGTTCGTGCACCAAAATCATAACTGGATTTTTTCTCAGTAATGATGAAAATTAATGTTAATACGCAGTTTGAGTGTACAGCGGGGCGGGGGGAGGGGCAGGGGATGGATCTCTGCAGGAACAATGAAGATCTCCATTTTTTTTTCTCTTTCCCGCATTTGCAGTGGGGAGGTGCAATCTGTCAGCCTATCAGCAGCGCACACACGGAGCGAAGTGCTTTTTTTCACACAAGCAAGGGCATGTGTGATTGGCAGTGTATGTCACATGTCCTTGCCCTATAAGACCAAGCCATTTTCCCCATCGCCACCATTTTCTCACTGCTGCAGCTGCGTGTTAGAGGGCACCGCTGTTGCTGTGTGCGCTATACCTTGTTAATTTCAAGCCAATTTTCGCACAAATATACAGATAGCTTGGGAGTAGGGAATAGTTGTGATTGCAGTCCTTTTAAGGACTAGGTTACAGCATTTCCTACGACTTTTATCAAGCAGGTCTGTGCTCTTAAATAGATAGATTGTGGGAGTAAAGACTAATTGTAATTGGAGTCCTTTTCAGGACTAGGTTACATCAGTTCCTATCAGTTTTTGCCAGGCAGGTCTGTGCCAGTGCTGTGCAAGTTTTTTTCACAGCATTTGGCTGAATCTAGCAAAGCTAATCCTTTTTGGCCTATTGCAGAGTGTGTTAGTCAGTGGAGTAGCCTATCTGTGTTGCAAGATATACCACCTGTGTATAGAATACCAATTTTTTTACTGCACCTACTGAAGTAAAATCTTTTGGGCATAGCATCATTCTATTAGTCCATCTATACTGACCTCCATCAGGTTGCAAACTGAATATAATTTTTTTCTGCATCTAGCTCTGAAAAAATATTTGGGCTTCTAGCAGTGTGTGGGACTTGGTCTATTAGTCCATCTATACTGACCTCCATCAGGTTGCAAATTAAAAATAATTTTTTTCTTCATTTAGCTCTGAAAAAATATTTGGGCTTCTAGCAGTGTGTGGGACTTGTTCTATTAGTCCTTCTATACTGACCTCCAGCAGGTTGCAAATTGAATATAATTTTTTTCTGCATCTAGCTCTGAAAAAATATTTGGGCTTCTAGCGGTGTGTGGGACTTGGTCTATTAGTCCATCTATACTGACGTCCATCAGGTTGCAAATTAAAAATAATTTTTTTCTGCATCTAGCTCTGAAAAAATATTTGGGCTTCTAGCAGTGTGTGGGACTTGGTCTATTAGTCCATCTATACTGACCTCCATCAGGTTGCAAATTAAAAATAATTTTTTTCTTCATTTATCTCTGAAAAAATATTTGGGCTTCTAGCAGCGTGTGGGACTTGTTCTATTAGTCCATCTATACTGACCTCCATCAGGTTGCAAATTAAAAAAAAATTTTTTCTGCATCTAGCTCTGAAAAAATATTTGGGCTTCTAGCAGTGTGTGGGACTTGGTCTATTAGTCCATCTATACTGACCTCCATCAGGTTGCAAATTAAAAATAATTTTTTTCTGCATCTAGCTCTGAAAAAATATTTGGGCTTCTAGCAGTGTGTGTGACTTGGTCTATTAGTCCATCTATACTGACCTCCATCAGGTTGCAAATTGAATAAAAAAAAATTCTGCATCTAGCTCTGAAAAAATATTTGGGCTTCTAGCGGTGTGTGGGACTTGGTCTATTAGTCCATCTATACTGACCTCCATCAGGTTGCAAATTAAACATAATTTTTTTCTGCATCTAGCTCTGAAAAAATATTTGGGCTTCTAGCAGTGTGTGGGACTTGGTCTATTAGTCCATCTATACTGACCTCCATCAGGTTGCAAATTAAAAATAATTTTTTTCTTCATTTAGCTCTGAAAAAATATTTGGGCTTCTAGCAGTGTGTGGGACTTGTTCTATTAGTCCTTCTATACTGACCTCCAGCAGGTTGCAAATTGAATATAATTTTTTTCTGCATCTAGCTCTGAAAAAATATTTGGGCTTCTAGCGGTGTGTGGGACTTGGTCTATTAGTCCATCTATACTGACCTCCATCAGGTTGCAAATTAAAAATAATTTTTTTCTGCATCTAGCTCTGAAAAAATATTTGGGCTTCTAGCAGTGTGTGGGACTTGGTCTATTAGTCCATCTATACTGACCTCCATCAGGTTGCAAATTAAAAATAATTTTTTTCTGCATCTAGCTCTGAAAAAATATTTGGGCTTCTAGCAGTGTGTGGGACTTGGTCTATTAGTCCATCTATACTGACCTCCATCAGGTTGCAAATTGAATAAAAAAAAATTCTGCATCTAGCTCTGAAAAAATATTTGGGCTTCTAGCGGTGTGTGGGACTTGGTCTATTAGTCCATCTATACTGACCTCCATCAGGTTGCAAATTAAAAATAATTTTTTTCTGCATCTAGCTCTGAAAAAATATTTGGGCTTCTAGCAGTGTGTGGGACTTGGTCTATTAGTCCATCTATACTGACCTCCATCAGGTTGCAAATTAAAAATAATTTTTTTCTTCATTTAGCTCTGAAAAAATATTTGGGCTTCTAGCAGTGTGTGGGACTTGTTCTATTAGTCCTTCTATACTGACCTCCAGCAGGTTGCAAATTGAATATAATTTTTTTCTGCATCTAGCTCTGAAAAAATATTTGGGCTTCTAGCAGTGTGTGGGACTTGTTCTATTAGTCCTTCTATACTGACCTCCAGCAGGTTGCAAATTGAATATAATTTTTTTCTGCATCTAGCTCTGAAAAAATATTTGGGCTTCTAGCGGTGTGTGGGACTTGGTCTATTAGTCCATCTATACTGACCTCCATCAGGTTGCAAATTAAAAATAATTTTTTTCTGCATCTAGCTCTGAAAAAATATTTGGGCTTCTAGCAGTGTGTGGGACTTGGTCTATTAGTCCATCTATACTGACCTCCATCAGGTTGCAAATTGAATAAAAAAATTTTCTGCATCTAGCTCTGAAAAAATATTTGGGCTTCTAGCGGTGTGTGGGACTTGGTCTATTAGTCCATCTATACTGACCTCCATCAGGTTGCAAATTAAAAATAATTTTTTTCTGCATCTAACCCAGCCAATAGTTTTGGCCTAATACCACAGTTTGGCCACTCAGCTCTGCTCGGTTACCATCCATTGTTTTTTTGTGCAAACAACTCCAGAGTTGTGAATTAGTTAACCACCAAAATGAGTGGAAAAAGGCCTGCTGCTGGTGGAAAGGGGAATAGGCGTGTTGGGAAGAGGAAAAAAGGTTGTGTCCGTGGGGTAGGTGCAGAAGAAAGACCATCTTCCAGCCAAACTAAAATGTCTACTTCTTTTAGCGGACAATGTGATAAGATCCCTTTCTTACGGCCACGCCAATCGCTACAAATTCCAGATGAGGCACAAAAACAGCAGGTGCTTCAACGGATATCAAGTGCTCCTTTAAGTGGGCTCTCCTCCACATCAACTTCAACATCACAAATACTCCAGTCCTCAAAGGTGTCACCCAAATCGCACTTGCTTCCTCACAGCTCCCAAATCTCCAGCTGCCCGTCTGAGTATGAGGTAGAACAGATGGTTGAGTCTGCAGAGCTGTTTACTCATACTATAGCCTGGGAATCAGAGGTCGACTCCAGCGCTTCTGTGAATCCAGACGAGGAAATGATCTGCACTGATGCCCAGAATCTTTATGAGTCGGATCCAGGACCAGACGCAGAAGGTTCTGACCATAATGTAGACCCTCATTCCCAAACTGTAACTCCTGTTGGTGGAGACAATGAGGAAGACGATGATAAGACTCAAATACCTGATTGGAGCGACAACTTTAGTTTTTTGTCAGGGCAGGAACAGGTTGGCTCTGAGGACGACGGGTGTGATAACGCACAGGGTGATGATGATGAGGTCGGAGATCCCACTTACTGTCAACCCACAGTCAGCCAAGAGATGAGGTCAGCAGAGGAGGTGGAGGAAGATGCTAGTGACGACGAGGTCAGGTTGCGCCTTCCTGGACAGAGACGTAGTACTGGAAGCACGTCAACAACTGCATCCTCAAACACAACTCTGCCTCTCACCACAAGTCGTGGTGGCTCTTCAGGTCGCATGGGTGCTAAGCCTTGCATAGCCTGGGCATTTTTTCAGATCGATAAAGATGACCCAACTCGTGTTATCTGTAACATTTGTCAGCAAAAGCTAAGTAGAGGCCAAAAAATACATAGTCTGAGTACTTCATGCATGAACCGGCACATGGACATGAAGCATAAGTTGCAGTGGGAAGCTCAGTGTGCTACAATGCGGCCTAGCCGGCCGGGCCAACCACCGTCTGCCATATCTTGTGCATCCGCGGCCTCTTCATCCTCTGTGACTGGGGGGACAGCAGTCACACCTGTTTTGGGGCGCAGACCTGCCACCTCTTTACCTGCAACAGCCAGCGTGATTGGCAGGTCATCATTTTCTTTGGAGGTGGTAACACCAGCTGGTCTTGAGCGCTGTCCGACATCGATAGCACCACCTTTGGATCAAGGCAACCTAACATGTCCGCCTGCATCTTCCTCACAGACCGGCAGTTTGCCGGGGACACCCTTATCAACCCCGTCTAAGCACAATAGCCAGCCCTCGGTCCCTCAGATGTGGACAAGTAAAAGACCATTTCCTCCGAGCCATGAGAAAGCTAAGAGGTTGAATTTCACCATCTGCAAGCTCTTGGCTACAGAAATGCTGCCTTTCCGCCTGGTGGACACAGAGGATTTTCGAGACCTTATGTCCGTCGCAGTGCCCCAGTACCAGATGCCCAGTCGGCACTACTTCTCAAAGAAAGGTGTGCCTGCGCTCCACCAGCATGTCGCACACAACATCACCGCTTCTTTGAGAAACTCTGTGTGTGACAGGGTGCATTTCACCACAGACACTTGGACGAGTAGGCATGGACAGGGGCGTTACATGTCGCTGACTGGGCACTGGGTAACTATGGTGACAGCAGGACAAGGGGCTGCTGTCCAAGTCTTGCCGTCCCCACGAGTTGTGCGTCAATCCTCTTTATGTCAAAGTTCCTCCACTGCTTCTGCCTCCTCAACCTCCTCTCGGTCTTCCACCTGCACCCAAAGCCTGTCTGGTCATGCCACAAGCTTTCTAACTGCGCAGAAGGGATCCTGCACACCTCCTTACTATGCTGGCAGTAGGGCTCAACGTCATCAGGCGGTTTTTACATTGAAATGTCTGGGAAATGTGAGTCACACAGCTGAGGAGTTGTGGTGGTCAGCTCTGGAGAACCAATTTCATGAATGGTTGTCTCCACTGGACCTGAAACCAGGGAAGGCCGTGTGCGACAATGCTGCAAACCTGGGTGGGGCCCTTCGCCGGGGCAATGTCACACACGTGCCTTGTATGGCTCACGTGTTGAACCTGGTTGTCCAGCAATTTTTAGCCCACTATCCCAGACTAGATGGCCTTCTGCAGAGGGCACGGTCGCTGTGTGCTCACTTCCGCCGTTCGCATCCCGCAGCTCAGCGACTTACATCTCTACAGAAGTCGTTGGGCCTGCCACTTCACCGGCTAAAATGCGATGTGCCTACCCGGTGGAATTCAACTCTGCACATGTTGCAGCGACTGTGGCAGCACCGACAAGCCCTGGTGCAATACGTTCTGACGTATAGCCTGGGCCAACGAGATTCAGAGGTGGGGCAAATCACGCTGGAGGAGTGGTCTCAGATCAGGGACCTATGCACCCTTCTGCACAGTTTTGAAATGGCGACGAAGATGTTTAGTGCTGACGATGCCATTATCAGCATGACTATTCCGGTGATTTACATGCTGGAGCACATGTTAAACAGAATTCGGAGTCAGGTGGTGGCACAAGAGGAGGTGGAGGAAGTAGAGGAGGAGGAGCTGTATGCGGAAGGGCTAACATCTGCAAGGTCCAGACGGTCGGCAGCACCAAGGCGGCAGGCATGTGAGGGTGGGGGAGATGATTTTACCAGGGCGCATGGTAGCAGCCAAACTAGTGAGGAAGGTGCAGGAGCCCAGGAAGAAGTGGAGGACGAACTGATGGAAGACTCATCAGATGAGGGAGACCTTGATCACATTTCTGTTGTGCGAGGTTGGGGGGTGAGGACAGAGGAAGGAAGCATGATTGTTACCTCGCCACCAACACAACAGGGACTTGGTGCTCCTGGATGCGCAACACACATGAGTGCCTTCTTGCTGCACTACCTGCAACATGACCCTCGAATTGTGAGAATTAGAAATAATCCTGACTACTGGGTTGCCACACTGTTAGATCCCCGGTACAAAAGTAAATTTGCAGAAATTATTCCTGCCATAGAAAGGGATGCACGCATGCAGGAGTATCAGCAGAGACTGTTGCAGAATCTTACATGTGCTTTTCCACAAAATACCAGTGGTGCACGTAGTGAATCTCACAGTTCCAACTTGCCAACCGTGGGACCGTCAAGTGTTCAGCACTCAAACCGTAACAGAACCACAGTATCTGCTGGTAACATCAATTTTGCGGAATCATTTCACCACTTTTTTAGCCCATCCTTTGCAAGGCCACAGGAGACAAGAAGTCTGACACATAGTCAACACCTAGAGACGATGGTACAGGAGTATCTCCAAGTAAACATTGAAGCCACGACTGTGTCACTGGACCCTTGCTCTTTTTGGGCTTCCAATCTGGATAAATGGCCGGAGCTAGCCACTTACGCCTTGGAGATCTTGTCATGCCCCGCAGCCAGCGTTCTGTCTGAACGTGTGTTCAGCGCTGCTGGTGGTGTGCTGACAGATAAGCGCACGCGGCTCTCCACTGATAATGTAGACAGACTCACGTTCATAAAGATGAACAAATCATGGATCCGAAACGACTTTTCTACCCCTGTGTCATCCTGGGGAGAGTAAAAGCTTGATGATTGGTTAAAATCACCCTACCAACCGTTTTAAGCTTTCAAATTACTAATCATGTTTATCTGTATCTTGACTGGAAAATAATTTGGACTTTGTAGCAGTGTGCAGCACTGATCCTATTAGGCCATCTATAATAAGCTTCACCAGATTTAAAATTAAAAATAATTTTTAGCTGCATCTAGCCCGGAAAATAATTTTGGGGCTCCGAGATGCGCAAGACACATAAGTGCCTTCTTGCTGCACTACCTGCAGCATGACCCTCATATTGTCAGAATTCGAAGTAATCATGACTACTGGGTTGCCACACTCTTAGATCCCCCAAACTTTTCGATCAACCTTTTCATTTTAATAAAGACCAAAAAAATGGTCATTTTTGAAATTATAAGCATTAGCAGGTTGTTAGAAACTGAAATCAAACAGTTTTCAACTCAAAACTTTATTCTAGGTGATGTTACATTTTCACATAGGACCCCTTGTTCGAAAGGAGCTTCTGAACTCTCTCGTCCATTGAATTTGTCAGGTTTTGGATGGTTTCTGCTTCAATTGTTTTGCATGAGGACAGAATACCCTCCCAGAGCTGTTGCTTAGATGTGAACTGCCTCCCGCCATCATAGACACTCCTTTTAATGATGCTCCAAAGGTTCTGAATGGGGTAGAGGTCACGGGAGCATGGGGGTCACACCATAAGTTTGTCCCCTTTTATGCCCATATCAGCCAGAGATGCAGATGTTTTATGTGCAGCATGAGATGGTGCATTATCATGCAGAAAAATGATCTTGCTGTGAAATACACGGTTCTTCTTCTTGAACCATGGCAGGAAGTGCTGTTTGAGAAAATCCACATACATTATGGAGTTCATCTTTAGCGCCTTCAGGGATCCTAAAGGGGCCGACAATCTCTCTCCCCATGATTCCAGCCCAAAACATTACTCCACCTCCTCCTTGTTGGCGCTGTAGCCGTGTTTGCGTGGGGTGTCCATCAACCAGCCATCCTCCACTCCATTCATCTGGACCATCGAGCGCTGCACGGCACTCATCCGTGAACAAAACAGTTTTGAAATCAGTCTTCATGTAATGTTTGGCCCACTGGAGCCGTTTCTGCTTGTGTGAAGTGGATAGAGGAGGTCGACAGGATGGCGTATGCACAGCTGCAAACCTCTGAAGGACCCTGCATCTTGTTGTTCGGGGGACGTTGGAGGCACAAGCAGCTTCAAAAACTTGTCTGCTGCTATGACAAGGCTTTTTTGCCGCTGCTCTTTCAACCTGACGTAATTGCCTGTAGGAAAGAGTCCTCAATTTGCCCTTATCAGCACGCACACGTGTGTACTGTGAATCAGCTACATACTTCTTGATTGCCAAGACACTTCATCCTGATCATCGCACAATGTTGATTGTAGTCATGCCTTGACCTAAACACTCCACAATTTGTTGCTTCTCAGCAGCCGACACATCCTTTTTCTTTCCCATTTTGGCAGAAAATGTAGGCTGCTTAATAATGTGAGAGAGCCTTCTTAAGTAGTCTTGCCTTTCATTGGACACACCTGCCAAACTAATTAGAACAGGTGTCTGCAATTGCTTACAGTGATATAAAGAGCCCTGACACACATCACCATCAATGAGTTTAACTGACAAACAAACAAATTCTTCCCTTATCACTCCTAAACACTTTTTGCATAATAATTTGGAACGCGGTGTACATGTGCTTTTCCACAAAACACCAGTGGTTCACGTAGTGAATCTTACAGTTCTAACTTGCCAACCGTGGTCTGTATGGAATTGTTCAATAAAGGGCCCAAAATTAAGATAACATAGATGGGAGAGGTCTCTATGAATAGGAATTCCTAAGTATTTGATACCCTGTGAGGGCCAGGCAAAGGGAAAGTTGGACTGGATGGAATCCTATATGGATTTAGGGAGGGAGACATCGAGGGCCTCAGACTTCGCTGCATTGATTTTAAAATTTTACCATGTAACAAAGTGATCTATTTCAGCCATAACAGCATGGATGGATATATGTGATTGAGTGATATATACTAGGACATCATCAGCAAATAGAGAGCACTTGTACTCGGTGCCTCCCACCTCAATCCACCTAATATTGGGGTTATGGCGAATTGATGAGAGCAGGTGCTCCGTCACTAGGATGTATAAGAGAGGGGACAGAGGACATCCCTGCCTTGTCCCATTGGTGATTGTGAAAGGTGATGAAAATGTTCTGATGCACCCCCTGGGCCTTGGGACACCCGGAGCCAGACCCTTTTTGGTGGATGCTGGTGGTTGTAGTCTTCGTGGCGGCGATCCGGTTCCGTGGCTCAGGGCGGTCAAACCAGTGGCGGAACTATTTATGTGGTTTTGATGTTTAAATGTCCGACTACGCCACCCGTGGATTGCGGTCAGAGTGAACCGCCGCTACAGGGCAGACCGCTAAGGCTGGTGTTGTGGGTGCAGCAGAGCGTAGCATAACTCCCCACGGGAGGAGTATAGCCTCAGGGCAGTGTATGCGGAGGATGGGGGTGATGGTGCAGGGCAGCAGCAGTAACGACACGGAGTCAGTGATGCAGTTCAGGGCCTTTACTCACAGTTCTTATTATCCAGACCACGTCTGCAGGTAACGGCTGCCCACGTCGTACTGTGCTCACCAGGTGAGGGGCTCAGACAACTCCCAGATAACTTTGGAGCGCTTCACAGGACCCCCTTTGTGTGTCCTTTGTCTGGCCTTTCTTACCAACACTTCTGTCCGGCTGCCTCGGGCCTCCTCTTGGTAAACTTGGCGCCAGTTTCCCTGACCCTATGTGGTGCCTTCCTAGCGGGTGGAGCAAGGGGCTGCGCCACATAAAATGTCAGAGCCTCCGGTTTCTAGCTGAGGGTCGTTTCCTGCCTCCACTAGTTCGGGGACCGGTCTCCCCCTTTGGCCTGACCCCTCCACGCAGGTGGATTCGGGCGTGCGGTGGCGACTCGCCCGTCCGCACCCCTGGGATCCCTTCATTCCTCGTTCCTGGAGCCTTCTCCGCTCCTCTTCCTTCCTTCTCCCTCTTGCAGGCCTGGGCCTCTGTTACTAGGCCCGCCTCCGGAGCAGAGCTCATGCAGAGCCCCTGCTCCCTGCCACTTCTGCTCAGACTTCTCTGCACTGAACTAAGATGGTGCCCACCTTTTATACTCCCTTCTCAATGCACCCAGGAACTGCTTCCTCCCTGCTCCTGCACTGCAGGGTTCCCCTTCCTCAGTGTTCCCTCCCCCCACTCCAGCCAGGGACAGGGACTGTCGTGCCCATCTCAGGGGCATATTGGTCGCCCTGCCCCACGGCAATGTGGTGTAATGCATGCAGGTGTCGGGTCCTGATCCACACTCCATCCTTATCTGAGAGTGAGATATCACACCTCTGGGTGAGGTGCAATACGTCTGTAGCAACCGAGCCCTCGGTGCTACAGTTCCATTTATCTTCAGCCTAGGTGACGTATTGTGATACAGGGCCGTGATTTTGGCTATAAAAGGGTCCCCTAGACCCCTACCCCAAGCTTTTTAAGAGAATCATATATGGCGTGCCAGGAGACTCTATGGAATGCTTTCTCAGCATCCAACGAGAGTATCTACTTACAAATTTTTAACTGCATCTAGCCCAGGAAATACTTTGTGCCTAGTAGCAGTGTCTGCTAGTCAGCGGATTATCCCGGCTGTTAAGCAAGCTACACCACCTGTAGTTTGGACACTTAATTTTTTCAAAGGAAATGCTTCGGGACCACGGGATACTCAGTGAAGAGCATCAGGAGGCACCCCAAGGCATAGGGGCTGGGACTGGCACTAGGATGCCTTGCGGTGGACAGGCGAGCTCGATCCTTATAAAAGCTTTTTAACTGCAGCAGCTTTAGTGGACGCTACTGGAGCTGGAATTACGCGGCTGCTGGCATGAGACTTGCCCTCCAATAGATCCTTGTAAATGGATTTAAAGTGTATTCATTCAAATTAGAGGGACAATTCAAATTAAAAAGCTTAGAGCTGCCTCCACCACAGGGGGGCTCTCTCGACCCACCAGCGGACAGGCACCAGTATTGGGAGAGGGGGGCTGGCCGTCAGGGTTCACCGCGGCTCTGGCGCAAACCCGGCGACACGGAGGTGGCACGGGCAGGAGCGGACTGGCCGTCTCGGCTTCTCACTTTTTGGATTTTAGAAGGGCATGACATGCCTATATCTGTGTCTCCCCCTCCTTTTACTCCTCCACCTCTTTTCTTTTCGCATGACTATATGTACTTGTCACTTTTCCATGTGTTAGTTGTGTCTTCTGAGCAGTTTGTCAGCTTTTGGACACCTTTGAAGGTGTTTTCTATGTGTTTCTATGTGTTTTTGTTTGCCTGCCATTGGTTTTAACGGTGTTCGAAGGTGTTCGACGAACAGTTCGACGAACAGTTCGGCGAACACACGGGTGTTCGACGAACCGAACCGAACTCGAACACTACGGGGGTGGCTCAACACTAGTACTGTGTCAGAAGCAGAATGGCAAAGAGAAGGTGATCGCCTATGCAAGCAGGAAGCTCCGCCCGACTGAGAGGAACCCAGAGAACTATAGCAGCTTCAAGTTGGAGTTCCTGGCCCTGGTCTGGTCCATCACCGAGCATTTCAAGCACTATCTAGCCTCCAGTAAGTTCACTGCCTTCACTGATAACAACCCCTTGACTCATCTAGAAACAGCCAAGTTAGGAGCCATGGAGCAACGATGGATGGCTCGCTGTCAAACTACCAATTCACTATTAAGTACCGGGCGGGCCGCAAGAACGCCAACGCCAATGCCCTGTCCAGGATGCCTCATCAGTCGGACACTGAAGAAGAAGTGGATGACCTGGAGGAGATTGAACTACCTGCCTTTCATCGGAATGGAAAGGTCCATGAGCAACGAGCCTCCAAGAGGCAATGCGGTAAGACGTTAAACCCCCTGCCTCACCACAGCTGGAAGGAGACCCAGGACAGCGACCCGGTTGTCAGCCGTATCAAAGAGCTGATAACCCAGGAAGGTTCCTCCCTGGAGAAGGACGCGTCTCTACAAGCCAAGCAGCTGTGGAATGAGAGAAGCCGGCTGTTCATCTATAGAGAGAAGCTGTGCCGGAGGTACGCCAACCCCAAAACTCATGAGATGGTATGGCAGATAGTGGTGCCCAAGACAGACATCCAGATGGTGTTGGAGGCTTACCACGATTAGGCGGGGCACTTTCGCTGGAAGAAGCTAGAAACCCTGCTGAAGTGTCAGTTTTATTGGGTAGGAATGCGCAGTTCCATTGAGAGGTGGTGCCGGAATTGTGGACCCTGTAGCCTCAGAATAAAAAACTACAGCAGTCAGAAGGCACCCCTGCAATCCATCAAGATGACTCGTCCCCTGGAGATCGTGACCCTGGATCATGTCAAGCTGTCACCCAGCAGGTCAGGATATTCCTGTGCCCTGACCATGGTGGATCACTACTCCCGGGTTCCTGGTGGTCGTCCCTGTCAAGGATCTGACGGCAGAAACTGCGGCGAAGACATTTCAGGCGTACTTCTGCAGGCCCCAAGGATACCCAGAGCAGGTGCTGACGGATCAAGGCCCAGCCTTTGAAGCCAAACTGTTCAAGGAGTTCTGCCATCTGTACGGGTGTAAAAAGATCCGGACTACACCGTACCACCCCCAAACCAACGGTCTCTGTGAAAAGATGAATAACATCGTCATCGACCTGCTGAAGACCTTACCACTAGAGGAGAGAAATCAGTGGCCAGACCTACTACTGTGGGGGTCGTGATGACATTCCACTCGTCCTCCAGTCACTCCAAGTTCAAACTATGAGCATGGGTCAACCATTCAAAGAATGAGTCAGACAACAAGCTGGTTCAAGCTCAGAGCACGCTCAGAAGACTACTACAGACAACGTCCTCAGCAATGTTCTGAATTTATTTTTTACATGCACAAATCTAAATACACTACATAATGGGAGGGGAAAGGGGTTGTCCGGAGCGGGGTAAGCCATGAAAGTCCAGTGTCTAGCCACTCCTGATTGGTCCACATCTCCTTATCTCAGTCTCTGGGCAGATATTGCAGCCGTCAGCTTATAATCTTGTTTCGTTTCTCTGAAATAAGTCTTGGCAACACTGGAACTGTCTTAGTTTAAGTTTCGATTTGAGTAATATATAGCAAGGAAAGCTTATTGTTATATGACACAAAATGGTGGTTAGTACATTAGCAAAAAAGCGTATAAAAGTTACAAAAATATAAAAGTTACAAATATATATATTCTCTTTTACCCCGACATTCCCCCCTAAACACTAAGCTTTCCTTTGCTTCGGGGCCTTTGAGACTGTCCATGTGTGGGGAGAGGGGAGGTGGATTTCTTCACCCAATCATCTTAGAAGCTGCCCCCTTATGGGACGCCCCCAGACAATCGAGCCCTATCCTGGGTGACACATGGAGTTCTCCCAACTGATCCTAAACTGAATCTTTCAATTGGACTTTGTCATGGGGGGGCTGGTCAGGCTTGTTCAAAGAAGTGTATTTCTCTATATATTTTCTTGATTCAGAAAGATCCCGGAGGTTGGGACAGCATTGGTTATATTTTTCCTGTATAAGGGGACTATGCAGCACAGGACCACCAGGCCCAATACTAGTAGACCTCCCATTACTAGACAAACTTGTTGGAGGAATCCCTTGAGCCCTCCCAACTAACCTGAGAAGAAGGAGGTATCTACCCCTGTGTGGTAGCTGTCCACCCTGGGACAGACAGTAAGCATATGGAAAGGATATAGAAGAAGGTAGTCATCTTTTATAGACTCGTTCTGTCTCTCTTGCAGTGGGAGGCGTGAATCCAGGTGCTCTTGCCCTCAAGCTTCAGAGCCGTCGGGGTGGTGAGAAGCACAGTGTACGGTCCCTCGAACCGCGGCTGGAGACAGTCTTTCCGGACAAACTTCTTCACATACACTAGATCGCCTGGGATGAAATCATGTACTGCATCACCTGTAGATTCTGGGAGAGAAGCAGATACTGGAGAGCGGGTGTTAGTCAATTCTCTAGACAAGGCAATCACAAATTTTACCACTCTATCATGTGTTTCAGACAACTCTTGGGGCCTAATCTCTCCTATCTTGGGTGGGGTCCCAAACAAAATTTTATAGGGAGTCAGCCTATGTTTGGCCTGAGGAGTGTGTGTGATATGATACAATACTATAGGGAGTAGGTCGGGCCAGGGGAGGGGATGATCTTAGGTCATTTTCAAGAGCTGGGTCTTGAGTGTGGAATTCATTCTCTCCACTTTGCCTGAACTGGCAGGATGGTATGGAGTGTGGAGGCCCAAATCTGTTCCCAACATGTTCCAGAGTTCTTCGTAGATATTTGCTGTGAAAGCTGGTCCTTGATCCGATTCTATGACTTGGGGAACTCCAAATCTGCAGACAGTTTCGGTGATCAGTTTCTTGGCTGTGACTTTAGCAGTCATATTGACAACCGGGTAGGCCTCGGGCCAGGCTGAGAACATATCCACGGCTACCAAAACGTACTCCTATTTTCCTGCTTTAGGCATTTGGATATGGTCGACTTGTATTCTCTGCCAAGGGTAGTCTGGTTTAGCCGGGTGTTGGAGAGGGACCCGTGCCGTACACGTTGGGTTGCAGGTAGCGCAGACAGAGCAGGATTTTGAGTATGCAGTCACAGTGGAAGAGATTCCGGGTGCAAAGTACAGTTTCTTGATACATGCCAAAGCTTGATTCTTTCCTCTGTGTGTAGGCCCGTGAGCCCATGCTGCCACAGCTGAGTACATGCGTCTAGGCAAGCAAGGCTTCCCATCCACTTGGTAAAGAGTCGAGTTGACCTTTGAATCTTTGCGACCTGCCAGCACGGCTCCTGCCGATTTCCATTGCTTGACTTCTTCAGTGGGGGGTCTTCCTTTGTTCCTCACACAATTTTTCTTCAGGCATCCTGACCCCCCTGGATTCCACTCGTGTCTCCGCTGGACTTGTATGGTCTTCCGCCGGCTGTTCTTTGGCTCTTGCTCTAGTGAGCGCCACAGCTACGGTTTGCAGAGTCTCTCCCATCTCTTCTTCCTTTTCCTGCCACTTTGATGACACATTCTCCACTGCTGCAGTCTTGGCTGCTTGGTCAGCTAGGTGGTTGCCCCTGGCTTCTCTGGATTCTAGTTTTCCATGAGCCTTGACCTTGATAACAGCAACCTGAATGAGTAGTTCCAGGGCCTTCATTAGGGCCTTAATCCATGAGACATGTTTCACTGGTGTACCTGCAGCTGTGATGAATCCTCTAGACTTCCACAAGAGTCCAGAATCATTGCAAATTCCATGTCCATACCTGGAATCGGTATATATATATTCGCCTTTGTTCCTGCTGCCAGGTGGCAGGCCTCTGTGAGAGCCACAAGTTCAGCTTCTTGTGCAGACATGTATGGTGGTAGAGCTTCAGCCTTGAGGACTGTTAGGTCCGTTGTGACAGCATATCCCGTGTGGAACTTCCCTTGAGGGTCTGCGAGCGGATGTGCCACCATATTCTCTGGAGCAGAAGTCTCTTCCTGCAAAATTTTTATACAATCATGAGGTTCCACCAATGGATCTTCACCCTCTTCACCTTCCCCCCTAGAAGGTGGAAGCAAAGTGGCAGGGTTGATAGTCAGACATCTGGTCAGCTGACTTGTCAAGGAGGATGTGAGCAGCGTGGACCGCCTTAAGGCACGTGGGGGCAGTTCGGGCGACAGGGTCCAGGCGGGCTGAGTAGTAGCCCAAAGGCCGATACTTATGATCATAGCGTTGTGCTAGAACTCCAGAGGCATGACCTTCCGATTCCGAGACAAAAAGGTGAAATGGCTGAGTATAGTCTGGTAAGCCCAAGGCCGGGGCAGAGACAACAGCCTGTTTAAGGTGGTCAAAACATAGTCTGTGTTGAAGAGAAACACGTGGATCTTCAGCATGAAGCCAAACCGAGCCTTCATTTTTGAGACAGTCGTACAGAGGTTGCATGAGCTTTGAGACATCAGGGATCCATTGCCTGCAGTAAGTGATGAGGCCAAGGAAAGTCTGCATAGCGGAATAGGTGGTTGGGAAGGTGATATCCATGATGGATTGTTTTCTTTCTTCAGTCAGATGTCTAGTACCTTGTGATATACAATGTCCGAGGAAAATGACCTTGGGCAGACACCATTGGACTTTGCCTTTCGAGACTTTACAGTTAGCTGAGTGAAGAAACCAGAGAAGGGATGCTGACATCTCTGGCAAATTTTCTTCAGTGCCACAGAGTAAAAGATCATCCACATACTGTAGAAGGGTGACCTGAGGGTTCTCTTGAACCCATGGCTCCAGAATAGACTTCATAGAATGAGTGAATTGGTTAGGAGAGTTCTGGGCTCTTTGCGGAGTCCTGGTCCATGTAAGCTGTGCTCCTTGAAAGGTGAAGGCAGAAAGAAACCACGAATCTTCATGTAAGGGTATACTGAAAAAGGCGTTGGCCAGATCTAACACCATAAACAAAGTGGCCGTTGGAGGCAGCTGAGACAAAAGGGTGTTTGGGTTAGGTACCTCTGGAGTTTCTAAAATGGTAGCTGCATTGACGGCTCTGAGATCCTGAACCAACCGGTATCTTGGAGGCTCTCCCGGAGCGGTTTTCTTTTTTACAGGAAAGAGGGGTGTATTGCATGGAGATACACATCTGACAAGGACTCCTGATTCTAGGAGGGAAGCGACTTGGGTACTCAAGCTTTGTTCTTGTGCAGCCTTGAGGGGGTATTGTGGCAACCGTGGGTACCTATGTCCAGGCTTGAGGTGTACTCGGACCGGGGGAACCTGCAGGAGGCCGACGTCCTCTGGCCCACTGGACCACAGAGAGTGAGAGAACTGTGAGGTATCAAGAAGAGTGTGAGGTTGTATGGTCATCATCATGAGAGGGAAGGCTTTAAGAACACAGCGGTCTTCAGTCCCTTGTTTGGAATGAGGGTCCCGCAAAAGAAGCTCCATACCATGGTTTCCGAAGGTAATTGTTGCCTTCATCCGCTCTAAGAGATCGGCTCCCAACAGGTTGACAGGGCAAGTTTCAGAGACCAAGAATCTTGTGAGTACTCCGGTGAACGGTCCTGCAGACACAGGGACTGTGAGTGGAGAAGAAATATGTTGGCCTTCTACCCCAACACAGGTGAGGGTATCCGGTGATAGGGATACAGAAGGAGGGAGCTGTGCAGAGGAAATGACAGATGTGGCCACCCCAGTGTCCACCAGGAACTCCAGTGGTTGATGGTCCACCTGTAAAGTGACAGTCCCACAGGCGGCCGTGAGATGCGTAGCCGGGAAAGTGGACACTGGTTGACCGAGCCGTCATTGGCGTGGATGAGATGGTTCACGGGAAGGTCCATGGTTGTGTGGACCGTCATGAAATGAGCGGTCATGGTACTGTCTGCGGGTTGGACAGTCTCTGAGGATGTGGTCAAGGTTACCACACTCCTAACACAACATTCATCTTTCAGAATCACGAAGTTGTCTTCTGTTTCTAGATGGTCCCTTGTCATCTCTTCTGTCTCGTCTTCTATATGTGGGAGGAGTATTATCACTTGTGCCTTTAACCATTACCCACTTGATTCCATGTTGGTTGCCAGGGGGTGGGTAGCTTTCTTGAGCTTGATATACCATGGCAGGAGCGGTTTTCTTCTTTGGCTTAATATCCTTTTCCATTTTTAGCATTGATTTTTGGAAAGCTTTAACGATGTCCACCGCGTCGTTGAAAGAAGAAGAACGAATCTCGGGCCGTACTCTCAGGACTTCATCTCTGAGAGCGTCTTGTAGGCCATCTACTAGGGCCTGAACCAACAGGGCGGCCAGCGTCTTGACGTGAGGACTGTATCCGAGATCCTCAAAATGCATGCTGAGTCTTGCAGCATATCTTTCCACAGATTCATCAGGGTCTTGTTGAACATCTTGTATAGACCCAGCTTGATCTGACAAACGATTCTGAGCCCAGGCTTTTAACTGTTTCATGTATTCTAGGCCGGATTCATACGTACTAAGGGGTCCTGCTTTTGTGGAATCCATGGCCTTTTGAAAGCTCTCCGTTTTCGGCTAAGTGAGCCTGGCATTCTGCAGCCAGAGTAGAACCAGCAGCAAGGGAAATTTTGCGAGCCAATCCTCCAACATGGCTCATACAGGTGTTTGCAGGGTTGACTATGGCCCCCACCCGATGTGTAAGGATGTCACCATAGCCTATTGACAGAATGACGGGGCGTCCTGATGGGTCTACTAGATTACGGGAGCGGCAGGGGTCCCAAACTTCTGAGAGGCTGGGGGGTGGTGTTCTGTCAGCAGTTGCTTGGAGCAAGGGCCGGAGTATGGGTAATGAATGTGGGGTGGAGGATGCCATAGGAGACGTATGGGGTAAAGGGGGGGGGGGTTTGGAGTGTCTTGAGCCCATCCCTCATCTGGCTCCGTATCGTCTTGAGTAACAGTATGTTGGCGGAGGGAGAGCAGTCTGGCCTGAAATTCTGGGGAGTTGAGGAGGATATCCCCAGGGTTGTGGGTGACTCCCATAGGAAACAGGGGAAGCGTCTCAGCATCGTGGACTGGAGCAGAGGGTGTCACATTAACTTCAGATGGGTGCTCTGGGCCTGCGGGCTTTTCCACCTGTGCTGGTGGCTGGTAATATGCACCGGACGGATCTAGTAGTGGATATAGGCCGGATTGGGGCTTTCCGGGCCTCCCACAACCAATAAGAGGTGTAGCAAGATGGCCGTTGGAGGGAGGAGTTAGAGTGGGAGTGGGAATGTTCTTGGAGGCAGGCTGGGCATCGTGCCATGGGCGGCCCCCCCCCCAGACACAGCAGAACTCCACCCAAGGTGGGTTTTGCTCTCAGCACATACGACACGTCCACCCCTCCGGTGATTTGTTGTTGGCACCATTATAGTGCGGTGGCTGAGGGCTCGGTGTAGTGACAGGCATCAAAGGTGCAACGGCCATTTTGGGGGCACATAACAAATCACAGTCTGCAGCTTTCATGTATCCGAACAAAGGCTCGAACAAAGGCTCGGCATTCTCTGTTCCCCCCTGCACCATCTACTCTAAGATGTGCATGAGCCTGGTGTAGAAGTCCTCACCCAACTTTCCAAACTTCTGTGTAACACATTCTTTCTACACTGAAAACTAAAGCCTGCCTGTACTGGATAAGCTTATCATGTTATACAAATTCCTAACATTCTTCTTGCCTTCTTGCCTTCCCGTAACTCCACTAATTGGCTTAAGTCCCACAGCAGCATTCCGCAACTTACGAGATCTTTCAAATTTAAATATACACAACATTTTCTTATAGAATGCAAGGATCTGTCGCGACTCAGATCACTGGTGCAGCCGACAGGTCGCCACTCGTCAGTGTAGAGTACCTCTCCATACACTGATAAGATAGAGAGTACCTCTCAATCTATCCCTTCCCTAACCTTGAATGGCGACTTTACAGTACGACTCACCACGGCACCCTGACTGACAGCAGAACCCCTCCTTATGAGGTTTCTCTGTATAAGACGAAGAGCACCTCTCAATCCGTCTTCTTTCCTACCACGGCACCACCCGTCAGTGTAGAGTACCTCTCAATACACTGATGAGATAGAGAGTACACCTCTCAATCTATCTCCTTTGCTAACCTTGAATTTAGAGCAGTCTCTGTGTTAGACGAAGAGCACACCTCAATTCGTCACAGATTCTTTCTCCCTTACACTACAATTCAGGAATGCTTTGAAACTTCGACTATCAGTTACGGGAGGCAGCTATCTAAGAAAAGTACAGTGACCGGGGGAGGAGGAGGTGGTGTGCACACGAGCACGCGCAGGCATGCGACGTCACTCGTTTTAACACTTGCTGGTTCAGGACGTGGTGCGGGACGCCTAAGGTCTCACCACTCGACCGGTCACCCACCCAGATCCAACCTGACAACCCAACAGGAACCGCTGCGGCTGACACACAGGCAAGTGAGACATATAAAATACATCTCAACTTACCGTGTTCGATGGAGGTTGATCAGGCCTCAAATTCAGCCACCGCGGTCACCACCAGGGAAGTCAGCAATATGGGTCCGGGAGGGCGGCGTACCGCTAGCCACGCCCCACGTTGGGCGCCATTTGTGGGGGTCGTGATGACATTCCACTCGTCCTCCAGTCACTCCAAGTTCAAACTATGAGCATGGGTCAACCATTCAAAGAATGAGTCAGATAACAAGCTGGTTCAAGCTCAGAGCACGCTCAGAAGACTACTACAGACAACGTCCTCAGCAATGTTCTGAATTTATTTTTTACATGCACAAATCTAAATACACTACATAATGGGAGGGGAAGGGGGTTGTCCGGAGCGGGGTAAGCCATGAAAGTCCAGTGTCTAGCCACTCCTGATTGGTCCACATCTCCTTATCTCAGTCTCTGGGCAGATATTGCAGCCGTCAGCTTATAATCTTGTTTCGTTTCTCTGAAATAAGTCTGGACACTGGAACTGTCTTAGTTTAAGTTTCGATTTGAGTAATATATAGCAAGGAAAGCTTATTGTTATATGACACAAAATGGTGGTTAGTACATTAGCAAAAAAGCGTATAAAAGTTACAAAAATATAAAAGTTACAAATATATATATTCTCTTTTACCCCGACACTACCTGACCTGGTAGATCTGTACATCCACATACCTGTGAGTTCCACCAATTGTACTCCAGCATATCTCATGTGAGCAAGACCCGGGAAGTTGCCCATGGACCTGGAGCTTTGTGTAGTAGAACCAGAAGCAGATATGTCCACTGAGGACTGGGACACGACCAGACAGGAGCAGTACAGAAAAGTACAGGCCTGTGTCGAAGACAGTCTCACTCGGGTAAGGAACAAGCAGGAAGCCCACTACAATAAAAGTGCGCCTGCAGAACCCTTCACACCAGGAGAAGTGGTGTTAAAGTGGAAAAGGAGAAACCTCAAACTTGATGACCAGTGGGAGAGAGAACCCTACACTGTGTTAAATTCAAGATTTGATAACAAGAAGACCTGTTTGATTAGCAAAGACGGAGGAATAACGACTGCAACGGTATCTAGAGAAAATCTGAAGTTGTGTCCAGACCTGCTAAAGCCCAAAGAAGAAGTGCCTCTCACCGTACCGGAGGAGCCTAAAGAACAGGGTCGGCGTCAGCACCCGGCGTACCCGGGCAAGTGCCGAGGCCCTGGAAAATCAGAGGGGCCCACCGCCCACTCACTGTCGGGGCCCACTGCCCACTCACTGTCGGGGCACTGGCCGCTTCCTCGGCATCTGTTCAATGACGCAGGCGCTGCTTGATTGCCGGCACTCCCCCAGACATGGCCGCGCGCTGTGCGGCTGTGTCTGCTAGTAATGACACGGCAGGGTCGACGGCACTGCACCTTTAATTGTGCTTGTGTGTCGCCCCTGCCACGTCATTACTAGCAGACACAGCCGCACAGCGCATGGCCATGTCTGGGGGAGTGCCGGCAATCAAACACCGTCGGAGGTCCTGCACAGATGGGGGGGAGCGGCCCGGACCCGACCGCAAGTGGGCCCCTCTGATGGTCCAGGGCCATGATGTCTGTGACACGCCGGGGGCCCTGCACTGCCCCATACCTGAGGAGCTGCTGGAGAGGACACTGGACCGGGGACAGGTGAGTGAGGCTTCCCCTATCCCCATATTAAAAATATTTGTAATGGGTCTGTGTGAGTGCATGTATGTGAATGTCAGTGTGTATGACTGTATATATATTTGTCTGTTTTATATATGTTTTTAAGAATTTGTGTAAAAATGTGTGTATGTCTACATATCTGTGTACCATGTGTGCATGCATATGTCTGCTTACCGTGTGTGCATATGTCTGCATACCGTGTGTGTGCGTGCGCATGTCTGCATATCGTGTGTGTGCATGCGCATGTCTGCGTACCGTGTGTGTGCGTGCGCATGTCTGCGTACCGTGTGTGTGCGTGCGCATGTATGCGTACCGTCTGTGTGCTTGCGCATGTCTGCGTAACGTGTGTGTGCGTGCGCATGTCTGCGTACCGTACGTGCACATGTCTGCGCACCGTGCGTGCGCATGTCTGCGTACCGTGTGTGCGTGCGCGTGCCCATGTTTGCGTACCGTGTGTGCGTGCGCATGTCTGCGTACCGTGTGTGTGCGTGCTCATGTCTGCGTACCGTGTGCGCGTGCGCATGTCTGCGTACCGTGTGTGTGTGCGTGCGCATGTCTGCGTACCGTGTGTGTGTGCGTGCGCATGTCTGCATATGTGAAGGATAAGGTGGCAGGCTGGGCCCTGTGTACTATATATATATTTCTCCGCCGTATCTGTGCATCATGAATCGTGTATGTGTTAAAAGGGCCCACTCAGACTCTTTCGCCCGGGGCCCAGAAAAACCTGGAGCCGGTCCTGCTAAAGAAGCAGTACTCCATACTGACTTAAGAGATTTCCCGGCAGATTGGCCTCAACTAGGAGGAGCAGTAATAATACCTGTGATCCACTTCTTTCAACAGCCAGAAGACCCTCCACAGCAAGTAGAGTCTGTAAGTGCTTCAGAAGAGCCTGCTCAAGAAAAATCCCGGGAAGAAGGATCCCCGGTTGGAGCAGAGCAAGAAGGCCCAGCCAATGGTATACTTGCCAGTCCAGTAGAGAGGTTAAGGCAACCCTGCAGTTCCCCAACACTTAGAACTGACAGAATGGGAGGTAGTGCAAACACTAGTGCCTCACGCATCCCAGTACCACGTAGGTCGACACGTAGCACACGAGGTCAGACCCCTGTCAGATACAGAGAGTAAGGAAGGAAACTCTGACAGTGTAGATAGTTGCCCCTGGGGTATTGTCTTGTTTATTTTCCTGTATATGTATTTATTAACTTGTGTTTTGCCTTATAATGGACAATCTAAGTGATATGGACACTTCCCTTGTTATCTCTAGTTACCCGTAAGGGTACATAAAGAACTTTGTGGCTGAAGACAATGTGCAGCCCAAAAACTGCTTCTTGTAAATAATTGCACTCCCTCGAGTGCCCCCTTAGGTGACCTCAGAAGAAAAACCTGTCTGGTGTGGCACAAACGGAGGTCCAACTCAGGATCGCAATGCCCTGCAGCCACCCCAGGGCCTACGTGGAGGGTTTGCTTTGGACATTTCCCTCAAGCTACCAAGTACTCTACCCTGTGAGATGGACATCCTGTCGGGGAACCTCACCTGAAGAGACTAGAATTCTGGGGTTGCTTATCGAAATGTATATATCTATTTATTATTTATAATGTTTTATATGTAATGTTCAAGCAAAGTGCCTCCCATAAAGGGAAGAGTTATTGTATTGTTGATATAAAAAGTACTTCAGTCCGGGAGTACTGAGCTTTGCTAGGGGGGAATGTGGCGCCCCGCTGCGCATTGGTGCCACAGATCCTAGAGGGGTGCATGGACGGATTCCTCCACAAGTGGCCCTCGTAGCATTCACACATCTCCACCTTCCACCTCAGACCACCAGAGGGAGCCCGGATAGGGATATAAAAAGGGAAGGTGGAGCTAGGCAGTTCAGTCTGGTCTGAAGTCAAGTCTGTAAGGAGCTAGGCAGCCAGTCTAGTCTGGGAGGCTGTCTCGTCTGCAGTCTAAAGTCAGTCCAGCTCAGACTCAGGGAACTCAGTTAGTGAGCCCAAGGCGTGCCGACGCCGTAAGAGCGGTGAAGAGTAGTGAGGCCTACTGCCAGTGTGAAGCCTAGTGAGGGCCCCGAGGGCGGCCAAAGGCAAGTGGAGTAAGCGAGCTACATAGGGGGCAGAGGAGCTTAGCCAGCTTACTCCAAGACCACATACCGGACACCGGGTCTGCGTCTGCAGGGATCTCTACGATCAGCAGAAACTACTGGAACCCCTGGCGAACTACATGTCCCAGGAACACCAAAAGCTGATTGATATACCAGGGTCAGGAGTCACTGAGGCCCAATAGACCAGGGAGTGTGTTCTCCAACAGAAGGCCCTACCACCAGGTCAGCAGGTGCAAGACAGAGACCAAGTTAGGCCTAGCTCCAGGCAGGTCATAAGCTTATCAGGAAAAAGCAAGAAACAGGAGGCCCCACACCTGCTCACTGGGGAGAGTCCTGAAATGCACCCTTCGCCCTACAGTGCCTTGGATCGTGCCTGAAAACACCACCAGTAAAGGTACTGAATTGAACTGTTGTGAGTGTGCCTATTCTTCTTCCGACCCGGCTGGGTCCCCTCTGTCCTGCATTCCTTCTCCTACACTGCCCTGAGGCCCCGCTCCACCTGTGGGGAGCTGTACCAACTAAGCTGCCTGATCACTGGCCTCAGAGGACTGTAGCAGCGCTGGTGATCCTCACCTCACCAGACACCCCGGGTGGCGTCACGAACAATTTCCCCTTTCCCATACACCTTTCCCAATTCCTTGCTTTCAAGAGTGACCCCAGGGTACGGCCCCGGGAGCCGGCCACCGCGGCATCCCCGAAACCAGCAACAAGGCCCGGGCGCTGAGTCGTCCCCATCCCCTGGGTGCGTCACAGCAACTAAGGGAAAACCTGGAGAACGTGCTGAGCCTGGAGTCTGAACGGCAGAAAATATACCAGGCAGTGAGGAACTTGCAGCGAGAACTGAAGGAAATGTTCCAGAAAAATAAAGAGGAGGTTTTTCAGTTGACGCTTGACAAAGCAGAGTATGAAGATGAGCTGTGAGAGATGAAAGATCGCTTCTCCCTGGTACGGGTAGAGCTGAGGCAGGAGAAGCAAAGGCTGGATGAGGGTCTACTCCAGAGGGATAGGGAGCTATCTGTCTTAAAAGGAGCACTGCAGGATGAAGTTTCTGGACATGATCAAGATCTAGAACAACTGCATGAACAGTTCAACCGGGAGCTGTGTGAATCCAAGAAGGAGTATGGTGAACTCATGAGGGAGCTGCAGCAATTCCAGGACCAAGTAAAGCCTCTAATGCAGGAGAAGGAGCGGCTAGAGGATCTCCTCAAGGTTAAGAAAAAACTAGAGGTTGATAAGGCTGAGGCAGAGCACATGCGCCAAGTGATTGAGACCACTCTGCAGGACACCTGTGATGAGAATGATGATCTCCGCAGAAAGATACCGGGACTGGAAGCTCAAGTGAAGGAGCTGCAGACGTTCTGTGATAATCTCCAGAGGGCAGAGACGTGCCTTAAGGATAGATTCTGCAGGATGGAGGAGTCTATCGGAGAAGGGAGGTATGAAGCAAATGCCTCTTTGAATAATGCGAGCTTGGGTGATTTGGTGGATGTAAAAGCCGACATTAAGTAGCTCAAGGAGTCGCTACAAGCCAATTTGAAGCAAGAGAAACTTGAGAGACTGGCTGTCAAGAGCCGAGTGGGCACATTGGAGACAGAGAGGTCTGAGAGAACTCTACTGTTAAAGGAGCAGTTGAAGCCAGAAGAGCTTCAGAGATGGGTTGCAGAGAGGTGAGTAGCTGAGCTAGAGGAAGAAGTTTTCGAGCTCATAGGTCGCCTGGCAAAGTATCACCCAGTGAACGAGGCCTCCTTGGAGAAGTAAAAGGGCAAACAAGTTGCACTTACTCCTTAATACCATGAGAAGGGGGACCTGAGGAGAGCTAAGAGAGTGTTAACAGAAGATAAGTATGAAATGGAAGTGGTCAAGATGAAAATTCTTGAATTTGTAGCGGTGAGTAAGCTCAGGTGAAGCATACAGGGTGAAGAAGCTGAAAGTCAGTTGCCCCTGAAACCTGAGCCAGATGATCGTTTGGAGACCACTGGTGAGACAGAAACCTCTCGGTACAAGTGCCTCATAGATGTACCCGAGGATTTGAGAGAAGAATGCACCAGTGAGTCCGTGCATGAAGAGTTTAAGAAAGCCGTGGGAGCCTGTAAGGTGTACTCGACCTCAGAAGCTAAACAACTGGTGGTCCTGTCCACAACAGAAGTCACAGTGAAGAGGGTGGCTATCTTAAGTGACATGCACTGGCGATGTATTCGCACAAAGCGGTTTGTCCGGTTGAAGACGGAACAAGCCATTAGACAACTAGAGCTTATGAGAAAAGCTCAAAGTCTGCGTGAAGAGGTCATCTGGGTTCCTAAGACTCTGGAAAGAAAGCTCATTGGGAGAAATGGCCGAACCATGCAAAGGATGGTAAAGAAGTCTGGTGTGATGAAAGTAAGCAGTCCACGTGATCGTCAGGACTGGATACCAGATGAAGACGGCATGGTGTCATTCTCCGCTGTAGGAAAGGAAGAAAATCTTGCATATATACGCATGCTGATGGAATACCGGGTGACCTACCTGCGAGAAGTAGAACAGTTGAATCTCGCTAGACTGCTAGTGGAAAGACAAAATCGCCTGAGCAGCCGAAGATAGCAGCCGTCTATAAATTGTGAGACAAGACAGAGAGATGGCCCTTCAAATAATAGAACGGCTACAGTAGAAGTTAGAGACCTTTCAAGATGTCCTGAGAGTAGTGGGCGTGGGTTTAGAGGTAGTGAGACCTCCAGTAACTCGGGTCTGAGAGGCCCATACAAACGACCCAATAGAGTACGGGACAGTACGGAGTCGGACCGGACCTTAGATACAAGGGCATGTGAGTCACACTGCTGTATTGACCGCTGGGAGCGGGGGAGGTCTGACAAGGTTACGACTGACTGCTGGGAGCGGGGGAGGTCTGACAAGGTTACGACCCGGAAATGTGACTTGACAAAGTCAGTGACAATGACAGATGGTAGGTCCCTAAGGAATGGGCTAATGTCGATGACTAATGTTCCAGGGGCTGAGCTGCGCAATTGTCAAGTACATGGTCTCTGTGTGAACTGTGGGTTATAATGTGATTGTGTATATTATGTTTTCAACCCCACAAGTTTGAACAGAGGGGGGGATATGTAATGCAGCGGCTGGCGGCATTACTGTAATGGTCCAGGGGATGTGTTCTGGCTGACCATGTACCTCTCCCTCAGGTGACTGATCACATGACTGTGACATCATCACAGGTCCTGTATACACAGAAGGACTAATTACATGACTGTGACATCATCACAGGTCCTGTGTGCACTGAAGGATATATAAATCCTGGTGCTTTTGAAATGGGGGTGAAAGGCGTGAGGCCTGTTCCCTGTGTGTGGGACACCATTAGCCTGGAGAGGCTAGAGAGAGAGACCTAGAGAGAGAGGCCAAGAGAGGCCTGATGAAGCCTGAAAGGCACAGGCTGGATCCCTGTGTGTGGGGGGGATCCCAGTAGCCTTGGAAGGCAAGAGGCTTGGAAGGCAAGAGTCCTGGAAGGCAGAGGCTGGATGTTATGTGTGTAAACATACCAGTAGCCTTGGAAGGTATGAGGCCTGGAGACCACGTTTGGTGAACCTTAAAGCCACAGCAGTGGCAGAACCGAGCTGAGAGAAGCAGCTAAAACCCGGCGAAGGTAAAAACGCTGCTTGATGTGGACATTGATATTGTTACCTTGCTGAAGGCTGTATCTGGAGCCAAGTGGACATATCTGTCACTGGAAAGGCTCTTGGACATTATATGTGTAATATGTCAGCGAGCCACTGAGATGGAATATGTTATGAGCGATTTATGAAAAGTAATAAACAGCTGGATTGTGAAATACCGGAAAGACGTTGCATGTGTGCTTTAATTGACCCGGTGAAGCGAGTGCCCCTCAGCATGATGAATAGCGCTGCCTTACAAACTGTATTGCAGAACAGATAATTTCTAAGGGGAACATGTCATTACTGAGGCACAACTCTATGTGTCTGTAAATTTGTATTGGGTTTTTCCCAAATTTAGGCAGCCTTTGCAGACACTATAGGAGACCCATTCCTTTATAATGGGAATATTTTTTTTTACTGAGACCAACTCCTTATAATGGGAACATTTTTTTTACTGAGGCCCTCCTCTATGTCTCTTCAATGGGGAATTGGGGTGTGTCCAAATTTTTGGCAGCCCTTGCAGTCACTGCATACGCACTAACAGTATAGGAGACCCACTTGTTAATAATGGGAACAACAAAGCATAGCAGGCTAATGGCTCTCTAACAATGGTGAGGGCCGACTGCTGGCCCTTTGAGAATAGTAAGGGCCGCCTGATGGCCCTATAAAGATAGTCTTTGTGAATTTCAGAGTTCCTCCTTCATAAATGAAACAGAATGTGTCTGATCATGTTTCTCACACACATGGCCAGATAAGGTATTAAAATGTTAAAATTACATTTACTGGTGAATGTATTTTTCACCATTGAAAGCAATGCAAAAGTGCAAAAACACATCAAAAACGCTACATGTGAACAAAGTCCAAGGTGAGGATGAGCATTCTTGTTTTTGCTTATTTATTTTGCCTTATATATCCTGGAAAGGATGTTCTTTAACATTTTTCCGAGGAAAATCCATTTTGGTTTCCTTTTTGTATGTTGTGACCTGGGAGTCAGAGATGCTTCCACTGGTCTTCTCTATGCTGTTCCCATGCCATTTGAGCACTGTTCCCATCGATTTCGACAATTTTTAGGCCTCCTGCAGACTGCCGGGGGGAAGGGTGGAAAAATGCTCTAGTTTCCCAAAGTCCTACATTGGGCTCTTTGCTTGGGTCAAGTACCTGAGCATTTCAATTTGCTCGATTCGAGCAATGAGTACCCGAATGTCAGGAGCGACAGCTACGACACCGGGAAGATCACACAATATCCCACCGCTACCGTCACTTTGTCAGGATTTGTTAGGGATTCGCACACACAAGATCCCAATTATTCACTAATTAGCTATCGGCAAGCGGGCAGAGTGTATGGTGTACACACCTCCGGATTCCAACACTTAGAATATGTGTATACGCCCCAGTACGGTCACTGCCAGCCTCACAATAGCCCAATTATGATTATTCGCTGACACCACCGACCATATTTGAAATATAATACAGGCCTGATCTGACGCCTGCTTTCTGGTAGTGTATATGGCTTCGGGGGAGGAACAATTACAGAGCAAAATAAACAGGACTTTTACATTTTATATTTAATCCAAAAGGGAGGCAGTGTTTATGTAAAATATACAAAAGGTTTTACGAAAGGAGACATTTACAGTACAAAATATACAGTTACACAAAATAAAAAGGATTAATAGAAGAACTTACTCAACAGATCGCAGAGACGATTCAGTCTAACTGAAGGGGAGGCGCTCCAATTCTGGCCGTTATCGAATGGGACCCGTGCTTAGAAAATATATATCTAACTCCCGGCATGAGTACTGACCCACCCTTGGCTGGGTGTTTTATGTTGAAGGGGGGAACCTGCTAATACACCCCTTGTGATGACATCATGTGGGCTGGGCTCCAGCCTTCATATTTTTATTAAAATATCTGACTTCCGCAATAACTTATCGCTGGTTGATCACAGAAGCTTGCAAGTAATGCCATATTCTTTGTTACGAATTTACCTTTCCTTAGAGACTACACATGGCATAGCTGCGGTCCGTTATTCTGGTACTTTTGGCCACAGCTCACCGGAGGGGCTCGCAGCTACAGAAAAATAATCATATTGCTCCTTAGCTAACTCTGCCACTAAAAATATGTGTCCTATTATTTTCAGAATTATGGAACTTCCAATATTCAATATTTCGTGCCTAAAAGCCTTGAGTTTGCAGCTGACTATTGTGAATGGTGCTTGAAGCCTAAACGAGCTGCATCCTCCTCACCCAGGTGTATATTTATCACAGGCCTGTGCCACTGGAAAGTACACTCAAATGTTAATTGGGTTTGCCACCTCTCTTTGTACTGGCATTTGCCTATTAGCCACTTCTCCTGTGTCTGTTAATTTGCATACAGACAGCTTCGTAGATTGTCAGCTCTGCTACTCTGACAAACAGTGTGGAGGAGGGGGGGTGAGGGATTTAAGGGGAGAGAGAGATCCTTAATATTTCTATGACACTGAGCATTTTAGTGCTCGCTCATCACTAATCACTGATTATGCAGTGTACCCTATATACAGTATAATGTTCATGGCTTGAGAAAGACTCACAGTTTGAACAGCTGAAATGTTGCACAAACATGGGGGAATAAAGATCATTTTTTTCACTATCTCACGTCTGGAGTGCCACCATTTTATTGCCGTACATCACTATAAATAAATATATATCTATATCCATCCTTATTCGTGCAGTTGCAATTTTTATATGTAAAACAATAACTGCAGACAAGCGTCATATATTATACAAACTCGACCAATCCATCAGCAGGATCTATTATAAAACTTGCACACTTCTTTGGCTGGTATTCAGACTTAAGTATCTTGGATGTATGTGGCACTTAAAACAATGGCAACTATTTCTGACTGAATAACTTTGCATGTCCCTGATCCGATTCCCATGGAGTCCTGTGAATCTGGTTATTCAGCTCTACATTACACTATTATATACTGTATGATGCTGGTTACACAGTGATTTGGCCATGGCGCAGGTTGTGCAGCATAATCACTGTAAGCTTCTGCTACATGACTTAGCGGCAGAAATAAAGTGAATAGGGTCACATTACGTCCCCTACGTACCGCAACAAGCAGATTAAAAAAATCAGGACTTGTCACACCACTGCGGGGTTCACAATGTGACCCTACTCGCCGGCATCGCGTTACCATGTAGCAGCGGCATAGAGCGAAGTTTGGCAGCTTGACCCATGTTGTGACCAAACATGGTGTAGCCCCAGCATAGGCCAGACTGTGTGTGTAGGGTAACGTCACTGCCATGTGACATCTATGCCGGGCACGCCAACCTCAGCTGCTGGTCTCTGGGCGGCGGTCTGTTTTGCAGTGCAAGGACCCAGCAGGTCTCTGCGCTGTAACACACTTCAGCTGATTGTGCATCCGGGTGCATATCCAACTGAAGTAGACACTGGCTTCAGCAGGCGCCCAGTCACACTTTCTGTGACCGCAAACATTATACCCCTGGGGACATGTGATGACTCTATCACCATTGTGGATGTGGTGTGAGGAGTAGTGATCGGTGCTGCACTGCCACAGATGAAAGCACAGGATCACTGCTCAGTCAGCGCCAAAGCTGGAATGAATGTGGTCAGTGCTGGGGCAGATTACTAACAGACAATGCTGCGTATTAGGCGGGCAGAAGGCAGTGCTGCGCAATTGAGCCAGGCAGTGCTGCACAACTGAGCCAGACAGTGCTGCACAACTGAGCCAGACAGTGCTGCACAACTGAGCCAGGCAGTGCTGCACAACTGAGCCAGACAGTGCTGCACAACTGAGCCAGGCAGTACTGCACAACTGAGCCAGACAGTGCTGCACAACTGAGCCAGGCAGTGCTGCACAACTGAGCCAGACAGTGCTGCACAACTGAGCCAGACAGTGCTGCACAACTGAGCCAGGCAGTACTGCACAACTGAGCCAGACAGTGCTGCACAACTGAGCCAGACAGTGCTGCACAACTGAGCCAGACAGTGCCAGTTCTGGTTGTGAGATTAGAAAAAAGGTCACAGGGAGTTTCCCAGTCTGGAGAGCAGCATGTAAACAAAAAGGGTGCAGAAAATGAAGTGAAATTAAAGAGGAATGAAGGGTAGAGTACAATACAATTTATTGGGGTGTCATAAATAAAAAAATATATAAAACTGGTTGGACAACCTCTTGGTCTGCTGACGAGGTGGCAAAGGCTGGTGTTGCTGCCGAGGTGGCAGAGGCTGGTGTTGCGGCCGTGGTGGCAGAGGCTGGTGTTGCTGCCGAGGTGGCAGAGGCTGGTGTTGCTGCCGTGGTGGCAGAGGCTGGTGTTGCTGCCGAGGTGGCAGAGGCTGGTAGTGATGCACAGGTGGCAAAGGCTGGTGGTGATTCCGAAGTGGCCAATGCTGGTGGTGATGCACAGGTGGTAAAGGCTGGTAGTGATGCCGAGGTGGTAAAGGCTGGTAGTGATGCCGAGGTGGTAAAGGCTGGTGATGATGCCGAGGTGGTAAAGGCTGGTGGTGATGCCGAGGTGGTAAAGGCTGGTGGTGATGCCCAGGTGGTAAAGGCTGGTGGTGATGCCGAGGTGGTAATGGCTGGTGGTGATGCCCAGGTGGTAAAGGCTGGTGGTGATGCCGAGGTGGTAAAGGCTGGTGGTGATGCCCAGGTGGTAAAGGCTGATGTTGATGCTGAGGTGGTAATGGCTGGTGGTGATGCCCAGGTGGTAAAGGCTGGTGGTGATGCCCAGGTAGTAAAGGCTGGTGGTAATGCCGAGGTAGTAAAGTCTGGGGGTGATGCCCAGGTGGTAAAGGCTGGTAGTGATGCCGAGGTGGTAAAGGCTGGTGGTGATGCCGAGGTGGTAAAGGCTTTTGGTGATGCCCAGGTGGTAAAAGCTGGTGGTGATGCCGAGGTGATAAAGGCTGGTGGTGATGCCGAGGTGTTAAAGGTTTGTGGTGATGCCCAGGTGGTAAAGACTGGTGGTGATACCTAGGTGGTAAAAGCTGGTGGTGATGCCGAGGTGGTAAAGGCTGGTGGTGATGCCGAGTTGATAAAGGCTGGTGGTGATGCTGAGGTGGTAAAGGCTGGTGGTGATGCTGAGGTGGTAAAGGCTGGTGGTGATGCCAAGGTGGTAAAGGCTGATGGTGATGTCAAGGTGGTAAAGGCTGGTATTTCCAAGGTGGTAAATGCTGGTGTTGCTACCGAAGTGGTAAAGGCTGGTGTTGCTGCCGAAGTAGTAAAGGCTGGTGTTGCTGCCGAAGTAGTAAAGGCTGGTGTTGTTGCCGAGGTGGTAAGCGGCATTTTCCTATATAGAGTGGAGATATAACGAACAATATTGTTAAAGCGCATTTCAGTCACAAGATATTGATGAGCTATCCTAAGGACCTACAGTGCATCTCAAAAGTGAGTACACCCCTAAGTGTAAATGGCCAAATTGTGCTCAATGAGGCATTTTCCCTCCCCAGTGTCATGTGGCTCATTAGTGTTGCAAGGTCTCAGGTGTGAATGGGGAGCAGATGTAGTAAATTTGGTGTCATCGCTGTCACACTCTCTCATACAGGTCACTGGAAGTTCAACATGGCACCTCATGGCAAAGAACTCTGAGGATCTGAAAAAAAGAATTGTTGCTCTATATAAAGATGGCCTAGGCTATAAGACGATTGCCAAAACCCTGAAAGAGAGGTGCAGCACGCTGGCCAAGACCAGACAGCAGTTTAACAAGACAGGTTCCACTCAGAACTGGCCTCGCAATGGTGAACCAAAGAAGTTGAGTGCAAGTGATCAGCGTTATATCGAGAGGTTGTCTTTTCAAAATAGACATACAAATGCTGTCAGCATTGCTGCAGAGGTTACAGTGGTGGGGGGTCAGCTTGTCAGTGCTCAGATCATACACTGCATCAAATTTTTCTGCATGTCTGTTGGCTCAGAAGGAAGCCTCTTCTAAAGATGATGCACAAGAAAACCAGATTACAGAATGACGGTAAGACCTGGTGGTGGACATATTACAGAATGATGGTGAGACCTGGGGGTGGACATATTATAGAATAACAGTAAGACCTGGGGGTGGACATATAACAGAAAGATGGTAAGACCTGGGGTGGACATATTACAGAATGATGGTGAGACCAGGGGTGGACATATTACAGAATGATGGTGAGACCTGGGGGATGGACATATTACAGAATGATGGTGAGATTTGGGGGTCGACATATTATAGAATGACAGTAAGACCTGGGGGTGGACATATAACAGAATGATGGTAAGACCTGGGGGTGGACATATTACAGAATGACGGTGAGACCTGGGGTTGGACATATTACAGAATGACGATGAGACCTGAGGGTGGACATATTACAGGATGATGGTGAGACCTGGTGGTGGGCATATTATAGAATGACGGTGAGACCAGGGGTGGACATATTACAGAATGATGGTGAGACCTGGGGGATGGACATATTACAGAATGATGGTGAGACTTGGGGGTGGACATATTATAGAATGACAGTAAGACCTGGGGGTGGACATATAACAGAATGACGGTAAAACCTGGGGGTGGATATATTACAGAATGACGGTGAGACCTGGGGTTGGACATATTACAGAATGACGATGAGACCTGGTGGTGGGCATATAACAAACTGATGGTGAGACCTGGGGGTGACATGTACAGAAAGGATCTTGTATACTCACTGTTTTAGATATTGAAACAACAGAAATGGAAGAAGAAGCATCGAAGCCTAAAAAAATAGATAGAAACAAGGTAACATTAGTGTTAAGAAAACATCCTCCATTTCCAGAGATCCTATGATATTGAGTGCAATAAATAAATGGCCGCTGTCTGTACAGTCAGGTATATAAAATGTGTGAGTGGTGACAATAAATGGCCGCTGTCTGTACAGTCAGGTATATAAGATGTGTGAGTGGTGACAATAAATGGCTGCTGTCTGTACAGTCAGGTATATAAGATGTGTGAGTGGTGATAATAAATGGCCGCTGTCTGTACAGTCAGGTATATAAGATGTGTGAGTGGTGACAATAAATGGCCGCTGTCTGTGCAGTCAGGTATATAAGATGTGTGAGTGGTGACAATAAATGGCCGCTGTCTGTGCAGTCAGGTATATAAGATGTGTGAGTGGTGACAATAAATGGCCGCTGTCTGTACAGTCAGGTATATAAGATGTGTGAGTGGTGACAATAAATGGCCACTGTCTTTGCAGTCAGGTATATAAGATGTGTGAGTGGTGACAATAAATGGCTGCTGTCTGTACAGTCAGGTATATAAGATGTGTGAGCGGTGACAATAAATGGCCGCTGTCTGTGCAGTCAGGTATATAAGATGTGTGAGCGGTGACAATAAATGGCCGCTGTCTGTGCAGTCAGGTATATAAGATGTGTGAGCGGTGATAATAAATGGCCGCTGTCTGTACAGTCAGGTATATAACATGTGTGAGTGGTGACAATAAATGGCCGCTGTCTGTGCAGTCAGGTATATAAGATGTGTGAGGGGTGACAATAAATGGCCGCTGTCTGTGCAGTCAGGTATATAAGATGTGTGAGCGGTGATAATAAATGGCCGCTGTCTGTGTAGTCAGGTATATAAAATGTGTGAGTGGTGATAATAAATGGCCGCTGTCTGTACAGTCAGGTATATAAGATGTGTGAGTGGTGATAATAAATGGCCGCTGTGTGTGCAGTCAGGTATATAAGATGTGTGAGTGGTGATAATAAATGGCCGCTGTCTGTACAGTCAGGTATATAAGATGTGTGAGTGGTGATAATAAATGGCCGCTGTGTGTGCAGTCAGGTATATAAGATGTGTGAGTGGTGACAATAAATGGCCGCTGTCTGTGCAGTCAGGTATATAAGATGTGTGAGTGGTGATAATAAATGGCCGCTGTCTGTGCAGTCAGGTATATAAGATGTGTGAGTGGTGATAATAAATGTCCGCTGTCTGTGCAGTCAGGTATATAAGATGTGTGAGTGGTGATAATAAATGGCCGCTGTCTGTGCAGTCAGGTATATAAGATGTGTGAGTGGTGATAATAAATGGCCGCTGTCTGTGCAGTCAGGTATATAAGATGTGTGAGTGGAGACAATAAATGGCCGCTGTCTGTGCAGTCAGGTATATAAGATGTGTGAGTGGTGATAATAAATGGCCGCTGTCTGTTCAGTCAGGTATATAAGATGTGTGAGTGGTGATAATAAATGGCCGCTGTCTGTGCAGTCAGGTATATAAGATGTGTGAGTGGTGATAATAAATGGCCGCTGTCTGTGCAGTCAGGTATATAAGATGTGTGAGTGGTGATAATAAATGTCCGCTGTCTGTGCAGTCAGGTATATAAGATGTGTGAGTGGTGACAATAAATGGCCGCTGTCTGTGCAGTCAGGTATATAAGATGTGTGAGTGGTGATAATAAATGTCCGCTGTCTGTGCAGTCAGGTATATAAGATGTGTGAGTGGTGACAATAAATGGCCGCTGTCTGTGCAGTCAGGTATATAGGATGTGTGAGCGGTGACAATAAATGGCCGCTGTCTGTGCAGTCAGGTATATAAGATGTGTGAGTGGTGACAATAAATGGCCGCTGTCTGTGCAGTCAGGTATATAAGATGTATGAGTGGTGACAATAAATGGCCGCTGTCTGTACAGTCAGGTATATAAGATGTGTGAGTGGTGATAATAAATGGCCGCTGTCTGTGCAGTCAGGTATATAAGATGTGTGAGTGGTGATAATAAATGGCTGCTGTCTGTGCAGTCAGGTATATAAGATGTGTGAGTGGTGACAATAAATGGCCGCTGTCTGTGCAGTCAGGTATATAAGATGTGTGAGTGGTGATAATAAATGGCCGCTGTCTGTGCAGTCAGGTATATAAGATGTGTGAGTGGTGACAATAAATGGCCGCTGTGTGTGCAGTCAGGTATATAAGATGTGTGAGTGGTGATAATAAATGGCCGCTGTCTGTGCAGTCAGGTATATAAGATGTGTGAGTGGTGATAATAAATGGCCGCTGTCTGTGCAGTCAGGTATATAAGATGTGTGAGTGGTGACAATAAATGGCAGCTGTCTGTACAGTCAGGTATATAAGATGTGTAAGTGGTGACAATAAATGGCCGCTGTCTGTACAGTCAGGTATATAAGATGTGTGAGTGGTGACAATAAATGGCCGCTGTCTGTGCAGTCAGGTATATAAGATGTGTGAGTGGTGACAATAAATGGCCGCTGTCTGTGCAGTCAGGTATATAAGATGTATGAGTGGTGACAATAAATGGCCGCTGTCTGTGCAGTCAGGTATATAAGATGTGTGAGTGGTGATAATAAATGGCTGCTGTCTGTGCAGTCAGGTATATAAGATGTGTGAGTGGTGACAATAAATGGCCGCTGTCTGTGCAGTCAGGTATATAAGATGTGTGAGTGGTGATAATAAATGGCTGCTGTCTGTGCAGTCAGGTATATAAGATGTGTGAGTGGTGACAATAAATGGCCGCTGTGTGTGCAGTCAGGTATATAAGATGTGTGAGTGGTGATAATAAATGGCCGCTGTCTGTGCAGTCAGGTATATAAGATGTGTGAGTGGTGATAATAAATGGCCGCTGTCTGTGCAGTCAGGTATATAAGATGTGTGAGTGGTGATAATAAATGGCCGCTGTCTGTGCAGTCAGGTATATAAGATGTGTGAGCGGTGATAATAAATGGCCGCTGTCTGTGCAGTCAGGTATATAAGATGTGTGAGTGGTGATAATAAATGGCCGCTGTCTGTGCAGTCAGGTATATAAGATGTGTGAGTGGTGATAATAAATGGCCGCTGTCTGTACAGTCAGGTATATAAGATGTGTGAGTGGTGACAATAAATGGCCGCTGTCTGTGCAGTCAGGTATATAAGATGTGTGAGTGGTGACAATAAATGGCTGCTGTCTGTACAGTCAGGTATATAAGATGTGTGAGTGGTGATAATAAATGGCCGCTGTCTGTGCAGTCAGGTATATAAGATGTGTGAGTGGTGACTATAAATGGCCGCTGTCTGTGCAGTCAGGTATATAAGATGTGTGAGTGGTGACAATAAATGGCCGCTGTCTGTGCAGTCAGGTATATAAGATGTGTGAGTGGTGACAATAAATGGCCGCTGTCTGTGCAGTCAGGTATATAAGATGTGTGAGTGGTGACTATAAATGGCCGCTGTCTGTGCAGTCAGGTATATAAGATGTGTGAGTGGTGACAATAAATGGCGGCTGTCTGTGCAGTCAGGTATATAAGATGTGTGAGTGGTGATAATAAATGGCCGCTGTCTGTGCAGTCAGGTATATAAGATGTGTGAGTGGTGACTATAAATGGCCGCTGTCTGTGCAGTCAGGTATATAAGATGTGTGAGTGGTGACAATAAATGGCCGCTGTCTGTGCAGTCAGGTATATAAGATGTGTGAGTGGTGACAATAAATGGCCGCTGTCTGTGCAGTCAGGTATATAGGATGTGTGAGCGGTGACATTAAATGGCCGCTGTCTGTGCAGTCAGGTGTATAAGATGTGTGAGTGGTGACAATAAATGGCCGCTGTCTGTACAGTCAGGTATATAAGATGTGTGAGTGGTGATAATAAATGGCTGCTGTCTGTACAGTCAGGTATATAAGATGTGTGAGTGGTGACAATAAATGGCCGCTGTCTGTTCAGTCAGGTATATAAGATGTGCGAGTGGTGACAATAAATGGCTGCTGTCTGTGCAGTCAGGTATATAAGATGTATGAGTGGTGACAATAAATGTCCGCTGTCTGTGCAGTCAGGTATATAAGATGTGTGAGTGGTGACAATAAATGGCCGCTGTCTGTGCAGTCAGGTATATAAGATGTGTGAGCGGTGACAATAAATGGTCGCTGTCTGTACAGTCAGGTATATAAGATGTGTGAGCGGTGACAATAAATGGTCGCTGTCTGTGCAGTCAGGTATATAAGATGTGTGAGCGGTGATAATAAATGGCGCTGTCTGTACAGTCAGGTATATAAGATGTGTGAGCGGTGACAATAAATGGCCGCTGTCTGTACAGTCAGGTATATAAGATGTGTGAGTGGTGACAATAAATGACCGCTGTCTGAACAGTCAGGTATATAAGATGTGTGAGCGGTGACAATAAATGGCCGCTGTCTGTACGGTCAGGTATATAAGATGTGTGAGTGTTGACAATAAATGGCCGCTGTCTGTACAGTCAGGTATATAAGATGTGTGAGTGGTGATAATAAATGGCCGCTGTCTGTGCAGTCAGGTATATAAGATGTGTGAGCGGTGACAATAAATGGCAGCTGTCTGTACAGTCAGGTATATAAGATGTGTGAGCGGTGACAATAAATGGTCGCTGTCTGTGCAGTCAGGTATATAAGATGTGTGAGTGGTGACAATAAATGGCCGCTGTCTGTGCAGTCAGGTATATAAGATGTGTGAGTGGTGACTATAAATGGCCGCTGTCTGTGCAGTCAGGTATATAAGATGTGTGAGTGGTGACAATAAATGGCCGCTGTCTGTGCAGTCAGGTATATAAGATGTGTGAGTGGTGACTATAAATGGCCGCTGTCTGTGCAGTCAGGTATATAAGATGTGTGAGTGGTGACAATAAATGACCGCTGTCTGTACAGTCAGGTATATAAGATGTGTGAGTGGTGATAATAAATGGCCGCTGTCTGTGCAGTCAGGTATATAAGATGTGTGAGTGGTGACAATAAATGGCCGCTGTCTGTGCAGTCAGGTATATAAGATGTGCGAGTGGTGACAATAAATGGCCGCTGTCTGTGCAGTCAGGTATATAAGATGTGTGAGTGGTGACTATAAATGGCCACTGTCTGTGCAGTCAGGTATATAAGATGTGCGAGTGGTGACAATAAATGGCCGCTGTCTGTGCAGTCAGGTATATAAGATGTGTGAGGGGTGACTATAAATGGCCACTGTCTGTGCAGTCAGGTATATAAGATGTGTGAGCGGTGACAATAAATGGCCGCTGTCTGTGCAGTCAGGTATATAAGATGTGTGAGTGGTGACAATAAATGGCCGCTGTCTGTGCAGTCAGGTATATAGGATGTGTGAGCGGTGACAATAAATGGCGCTGTCTGTGCAGTCAGGTATATAAGATGTGTGAGCGGTGACAATAAATGGCGCTGTCTGTGCAGTCAGGTATATAAGATGTGTGAGTGGTGACAATAAATGGCCGCTGTCTGTGCAGTCAGGTGTATAAGATGTGTGAGTGGTGATAATAAATGGCCACTGTCTGTGCAGTCAGGTATATAAGATGTGTGAGTGGTGATAATAAATGGCCACTGTCTGTGCAGTCAGGTATATAAGATGTGTGAGTGGTGACAATAAATGGCGCTGTCTGTGCAGTCAGGTATATAAGATGTGTGAGTGGTGACAATAAATGGCCGCTGTCTGTGCAGTCAGGTATATAAGATGTGTGAGCGGTGACAATAAATAGCCGCTGTCTGTGCAGTCAGGTATATAAGATGTGTGAGTGGTGATAATAAATGGCCGCTGTCTGTGCAGTCAGGTGTATAAGATGTGTGAGTGGTGATAATAAATGGCCACTGTCTGTACAGTCAGGTATATAAGATGTGTGAGTGGTGACAATAAATGGCCGATATCTGTGCAGTCAGGTATATAAGATGTGTGAGAGGTGATAATAAATGGTCGCTGTCTGTGCAGTCAGGTATATAAGATGTGTGAGTGGTGACAATAAATGGCCGCTGTCTGTGCAGTCAGGTATATAAGATGTGTGAGTGGTGACAATAAATGGCCGCTGTCTGTACAGTCAGGTATATAAGATGTGTGAGTGGTGACAATAAATGGCCGCTGTCTGTGCAGTCAGGTGTATAAGATGTGTGAGCGGTGACAATAAATGGCCGCTGTCTGTGCAGTCAGGTATATAAGATGTGTGAGTGGTGATAATAAATGGCCGCTGTGTGTGCAGTCAGGTATATAAGATGTGTGAGTGGTGATAATAAATGGCCGCTGTCTGTGCAGTCAGGTATATAAGATGTGCGAGCGGTGACAATAAATGGCCGCTGTCTGTACAGTCAGGTATATAAGATGTGTGAGTGGTGATAATAAATGGCCGCTGTGTGTGCAGTCAGGTATATAAGATGTGTGAGTGGTGATAATAAATGGCCGCTGTGTGTGCAGTCAGGTATATAAGATGTGTGAGTGGTGATAATAAATGGCCGCTGTCTGTGCAGTCAGGTATATAAGATGTGTGAGCGGTGACAATAAATGGCCGCTGTCTGTGCAGTCAGGTATATAAGATGTGTGAGTGGTGATAATAAATGGCCGCTGTCTGTACAGTCAGGTATATAAGATGTTTGAGTGGTGACAATAAATGGCCGCTGTCTGTGCAGTCAGGTATATAAGATGTGTGAGTGGTGACAATAAATGGCCGCTGTCTGTGCAGTCAGGTATATAAGATGTGTGAGAGGTGACAATAAATGGCCGCTGTCTGTGCAGTCAGGTATATAGGATGTGTGAGTGGTGACAATAAATGGCCGATATCTGTGCAGTCAGGTATATAAGATGTGTGAGAGGTGATAATAAATGGCCGCTGTCTGTGCAGTCAGGTATATAAGATGTGTGAGAGGTGATAATAAATGGCCGCTGTCTGTGCAGTCAGGTATATAAGATGTTTGAGTGGTGACAATAAATGGCCGCTGTCTGTACAGTCAGGTATATAAGATGTGTGAGAGGTGACAATAAATGGCCGCTGTCTGTGCAGTCAGGTATATAGGATGTGTGAGTGGTGACAATAAATGGCCGATATCTGTGCAGTCAGGTATATAAGATGTGTGAGCAGTGACAATAAATGGCCGCTGTCTGTGCAGTCAGGTATATAGGATGTGTGAGCGGTGACAATAAATGGCGCTGTCTGTACAGTCAGGTATATAAGATGTGTGAGCGGTGACAATAAATGGCCGCTGTCTGTGCAGTCAGGTATATAGGATGTGTGAGCGGTGACAATAAATGGCGCTGTCTGTACAGTCAGGTATATAAGATGTGTGAGTGGTGATAATAAATGGCCGCTGTCTGTGCAGTCAGGTATATAAGATGTGCGAGTGGTGACAATAAATGGCCGCTGTCTGTGCAGTCAGGTATATAAGATGTGTGAGTGGTGATAATAAATGGCCGCTGTCTGTGCAGTCAGGTATATAAGATGTGTGAGCGGTGACAATAAATGGCCGCTGTCTGTACAGTCAGGTATATAAGATGTGTGAGTGGTGATAATAAATGGCCGCTGTCTGTGCAGTCAGGTATATAAGATGTGCGAGCGGTGACAATAAATGGCCGCTGTCTGTACAGTCAGGTATATAAGATGTGTGAGTGGTGACAATAAATGGCCGCTGTCTGTGCAGTCAGGTATATAAGATGTGTGAGCGGTGACAATAAATAGCCGCTGTCTGTGCAGTCAGGTATATAGGATGTGTGAGTGGTGATAATAAATGGCTGCTGTCTGTACAGTCAGGTATATAAGATGTGTGAGCGGTGACAATAAATAGCCGCTGTCTGTGCAGTCAGGTATATAGGATGTGTGAGTGGTGATAATAAATGGCCGCTGTCTGTACAGTCAGGTATATAAGATGTGTGAGTGGTGACAATAAATGGCCGCTGTCTGTGCAGTCAGGTGTATAAGATGTGTGAGCGGTGACAATAAATGGCCGCTGTCTGTACAGTCAGGTATATAAGATGTGTGAGTGGTGATAATAAATGACCGCTGTCTGTACAGTCAGGTATATAAGATGTGTGAGTGGTGATAATAAATGGCCGCTGTCTGTACAGTCAGGTATATAAGATGTGTGAGCGGTGATAATAAATGGCCGCTGTCTGTGCAGTCAGGTATATAAGATGTGTGAGCGGTGACAATAAATGGCCGCTGTCTGTGCAGTCAGGTATATAAGATGTGTGAGTGGTGATAATAAATGGCCGCTGTGTGTGCAGTCAGGTATATAAGATGTGTGAGTGGTGACAACAAATGGCCGCTGTCTGTGCAGTCAGGTATATAAGATGTGCGAGTGGTGACAATAAATGGCCGCTGTCTGTGCAGTCAGGTATATAAGATGTGTGAGCGGTGACAATAAATGGCAGCTGTCTGTGCAGTCAGGTATATAAGATGTGTGAGTGGTGACAATAAATGGCCGCTGTCTGTGCAGTCAGGTATATAAGATGTGTGAGTGGTGACAATAAATGGCCGCTGTCTGTGCAGTCAGGTATATAAGATGTGTGAGCGGTGACAATAAATGGCAGCTGTCTGTGCAGTCAGATATATAAGATGTGTGAGTGGTGACAATAAATGGCCGCTGTCTGTGCAGTCAGGTATATAAGATGTGTGAGTGGTGACTATAAATGGCCGCTGTCTGTGCAGTCAGGTATATAGTATGTGTGAGCGGTGACAATAAATGGCGCTGTCTGTACAGTCAGGTATATAAGATGTGTGAGTGGTGATAATAAATGGCCGCTGTCTGTGCAGTCAGGTATATAAGATGTGCGAGTGGTGACAATAAATGGCTGCTGTCTGTGCAGTCAGGTATATAAGATGTGTGAGTGGTGACAATAAATGGCCGCTGTCTGTGCAGTCAGGTATATAAGATGTGTGAGTGGTGACAATAAATGGCCGCTGTCTGTGCAGTCAGGTATATAAGATGTGTGAGTGGTGACAATAAATGGCCGCTGTCTGTGCAGTCAGGTATATAAGATGTGTGAGTGGTGATAATAAATGGCAGCTGTCTGTACAGTCAGGTATATAAGATGTGTGAGTGGTGACTATAAATGGCCGCTGTCTGTGCAGTCAGGTATATAAGATGTGTGAGTGGTGATAATAAATGGCCGCTGTCTGTGCAGTCAGGTATATAAGATGTGTGAGTGGTGACAATAAATGGCCGCTGTCTGGGCAGTCAGGTATATAAGATGTGTGAGTGGTGACTATAAATGTCCGCTGTCTGTGCAGTCAGGTATATAGGATGTGTGAGCGGTGACAATAAATGGCCGCTGTCTGTGCAGTCAGGTATATAAGATGTGTGAGTGGTGACAATAAATGGCCGCTGTCTGTGCAGTCAGGTATATAAGATGTGTGAGTGGTGACAATAAATGGCCGCTGTCTGTGCAGTCAGGTATATAAGATGTGTGAGTGGTGACAATAAATGGCCGCTGTGTGTGCAGTCAGGTATATAAGATGTGTGAGTGGTGACTATAAATGGCCGCTGTCTGTGCAGTCAGGTATATAGGATGTGCGAGTGGTGACAATAAATGGCCGCTGTCTGTGCAGTCAGGTATATAAGATGTGTGAGTGGTGATAATAAATGGCCGCTGTCTGTGCAGTCAGGTATATAAGATATGTGAGTGGTGACAATAAATGGCCGCTGTCTGTGTAGTCAGGTATATAAGATGTGTGAGTGGTGACAATAAATGGCCGCTGTCTGTGCAGTCAGGTATATAAGATGTGTGAGTGGTGATAATAAATGGCCGCTGTCTGTGCAGTCAGGTATATAAGATGTGTGAGTGGTGATAATAAATGGCCGCTGTCTGTGCAGTCAGGTATATAAGATGTGTGAGTGGTGACAATAAATGGCCGCTGTCTGTACAGTCAGGTATATAAGATGTGTGAGCGGTGATAATAAATGGCGGCTGTCTGTGCAGTCAGGTATATAAGATGTGTGAGTGGTGATAATAAATGGACGCTGTCTGTACAGTCAGGTATATAAGATGTGTGAGTGGTGATAATAAATGGCCGCTGTCTGTACAGTCAGGTATATAAGATGTGTGAGCGGTGATAATAAATGGCCGCTGTCTGTGCAGTCAGGTATATAAGATGTGTGAGTGGTGACAATAAATGGCTGCTGTCTGTGCAGTCAGGTATATAAGATGTGTGAGTGGTGATAATAAATGGCCGCTGTCTGTGCAGTCAGGTATATAAGATGTGTGAGTGGTGATAATAAATGGCCGCTGTCTGTGCAGTCAGGTATATAAGATGTGTGAGCGGTGATAATAAATGGCCGCTGTCTGTGCAGTCAGGTATATAAGATGTGTGAGTGGTGATAATAAATGGCCGCTGTCTGTACAGTCAGGTATATAAGATGTGTGAGTGGTGACAATAAATGGCCACTGTCTGTGCAGTCAGGTATATAAGATGTGTGAGTGGTGATAATAAATGGCCGCTGTCTGTGCAGTCAGGTATATAAGATGTGTGAGTGGTGACAATAAATGGCCGCTGTCTGTGCAGTCAGGTATATAAGATGTGTGAGAGGTGACAATAAATGGCCGCTGTCTGTGCAGTCAGGTATATAGGATGTGTGAGTGGTGACAATAAATGGCCGATATCTGTGCAGTCAGGTATATAAGATGTGTGAGCAGTGACAATAAATGGCCGCTGTCTGTGCAGTCAGGTATATAAGATGTGTGAGCGGTGCCAATAAATGGCCGCTGTCTGTGCAGTCAGGTATATAAGATGTGTGAGTGGTGACAATAAATGGCCGCTGTCTGTGCAGTCAGGTATATAAGATGTGTGAGTGGTGACAATAAATGGCCGCTGTCTGTGCAGTCAGGTATATAAGATGTGTGAGTGGTGACAATAAATGGCCGCTGTCTGTGCAGTCAGGTATATAAGATGTGTGAGCGGTGACAATAAATGGCAGCTGTCTGTGCAGTCAGGTATATAAGATGTGTGAGTGGTGACAATAAATGGCCGCTGTCTGTGCAGTCAGGTATATAAGATGTGCGAGTGGTGACAATAAATGGCCGCTGTCTGTGCAGTCAGGTATATAAGATGTGTAAGTGGTGACAATAAATGGCCGCTGTCTGTGCAGTCAGGTATATAAGATGTGTGAGCGGTGACAATAAATGGCAGCTGTCTGTGCAGTCAGGTATATAAGATGTGTTAGTGGTGACAATAAATGGCAGCTGTCTGTACAGTCAGGTATATAAGATGTGTGAGTGGTGACAATAAATGGCCGCTGTCTGTACAGTCAGGTATATAAGATGTGTGAGTGGTGACAATAAATGGCCGCTGTCTGTGCAGTCAGGTATATAAGATGTGTGAGTGGTGATAATAAATGGCCGCTGTCTGTGCAGTCAGGTATATAAGATGTGTGAGTGGTGATAATAAATGGCCGCTGTCTGTGCAGTCAGGTATATAAGATGTGTGAGCGGTGACAATAAATGGCAGCTGTCTGTGCAGTCAGGTATATAAGATGTGTGAGTGGTGACAATAAATGGCAGCTGTCTGTACAGTCAGGTATATAAGATGTGTGAGTGGTGACAATAAATGGCCGCTGTCTGTACAGTCAGGTATATAAGATGTGTGAGTGGTGACAATAAATGGCCGCTGTCTGTGCAGTCAGGTATATAAGATGTGTAAGTGGTGACAATAAATGGCCGCTGTCTGTGCAGTCAGGTATATAAGATGTGTGAGCGGTGACAATAAATGGCAGCTGTCTGTGCAGTCAGGTATATAAGATGTGTGAGTGGTGACAATAAATGGCCGCTGTCTGTACAGTCAGGTATATAAGATGTGTGAGTGGTGACAATAAATGGCCGCTGTCTGTACAGTCAGGTATATAAGATGTGTGAGCGGTGACAATAAATGGCCGCTGTCTGTACAGTCAGGTATATAAGATGTGTGAGTGGTGACAATAAATGGCCGCTGTCTGTGCAGTCAGGTATATAAGATGTGTGAGTGGTGATAATAAATGGCCGCTGTCTGTACAGTCAGGTATATAAGATGTGTGAGTGGTGATAATAAATGGCCGCTGTCTGTGCAGTCAGGTATATAAGATGTGTGAGTGGTGATAATAAATGGCCGCTGTCTGTACAGTCAGGTATATAAGATGTGTGAGTGGTGACAATAAATGGCCGCTGTCTGTGCAGTCAGGTATATAAGATGTGTGAGTGGTGATAATAAATGGCCGCTGTCTGTGCAGTCAGGTATATAAGATGTGCGAGTGGTGACAATAAATGGCCGCTGTCTGTGCAGTCAGGTATATAGGATGTGTGAGTGGTGACAATAAATGGCCGCTGTCTGTGCAGTCAGGTATATAAGATGTGTGAGTGGTGATAATAAATGGCCGCTGTCTGTACAGTCAGGTATATAAGATGTGTGAGTGGTGACAATAAATGGCCGCTGTGTGTGCAGTCAGGTATATAAGATGTGTGAGTGGTGACAATAAATGGCCGCTGTCTGTGCAGTCAGGTATATAAGATGTGTGAGTGGTGATAATAAATGGCCGCTGTCTGTGCAGTCAGGTATATAAGATGTGCGAGTGGTGACAATAAATGGCCGCTGTCTGTGCAGTCAGGTATATAGGATGTGTGAGTGGTGACAATAAATGGCCGCTGTCTGTGCAGTCAGGTATATAAGATGTGTGAGTGGTGACAATAAATGGCCGCTGTCTGTGCAGTCAGGTATATAAGATGTGTAAGTGGTGACAATAAATGGCTGCTGTCTGTGCAGTCAGGTATATAAGATGTGTGAGCGGTGACAATAAATGGCAGCTGTCTGTGCAGTCAGATATATAAGATGTGTGAGTGGTGACAATAAATGGCCGCTGTCTGTGCAGTCAGGTATATAGTATGTGTGAGCGGTGACAATAAATGGCGCTGTCTGTACAGTCAGGTATATAAGATGTGTGAGCGGTGATAATAAATGGCCGCTGTCTGTGCAGTCAGGTATATAAGATGTGCGAGTGGTGACAATAAATGGCCGCTGTCTGTGCAGTCAGGTATATAAGATGTGTGAGTGGTGATAATAAATGGCCGCTGTCTGTACAGTCAGGTATATAAGATGTGTGAGTGGTGACAATAAATGGCCGCTGTCTGTGCAGTCAGGTATATAAGATGTGTGAGTGGTGATAATAAATGGCCGCTGTCTGTGCAGTCAGGTATATAAGATGTGTGAGCGGTGACAATAAATGGCCGCTGTCTGTACAGTCATATATATAAGATGTGTGAGTGGTGACAATAAATGGCCGCTGTCTGTGCAGTCAGGTATATAAGATGTGTGAGTGGTGACAATAAATGGCCGCTGTGTGTGCAGTCAGGTATATAAGATGTGTGAGCGGTGACAATAAATGGCCGCTGTCTGTGCAGTCAGGTATATAAGATGTGTGAGTGGTGATAATAAATGGCCGCTGTCTGTGCAGTCAGGTATATAAGATGTGCGAGTGGTGACAATAAATGGCCGCTGTCTGTGCATTCAGGTATATAAGATGTGTGAGTGTTGATAATAAATGGCCGCTGTCTGTACAGTCAGGTATATAGGATGTGTGAGTGGTGACAATAAATGGCCACTGTCTGTGCAGTCAGGTATATAAGATGTGCGAGCGGTGACAATAAATGGCCGCTGTCTGTGCAGTCAGGTATATAAGATGTGCGAGCGGTGACAATAAATGGCCGCTGTCTGTACAGTCAGGTATATAAGATGTGTGAGTGGTGACAATAAATGGCAGCTGTCTGTGCAGTCAGGTATATAAGATGTGTGAGTGGTGACAATAAATGGCCGCTGTCTGTGCAGTCAGGTATATAAGATGTGCGAGTGGTGACAATAAATGGCTGCTGTCTGTACAGTCAGGTATATAAGATGTGTGAGTGGTGACAATAAATGGCTGCTGTCTGTGCAGTCAGGTATATAAGATGTGCGAGTGGTGACAATAAATGGCCGCTGTCTGTGCAGTCAGGTATATAAGATGTGTGAGTGGTGACAATAAATGGCCGCTGTCTGTACAGTCATATATATAAGATGTGTGAGTGGTGACAATAAATGGCCGCTGTCTGTGCAGTCAGGTATATAAGATGTGTGAGTGGTGACAATAAATGGCCGCTGTCTGTACAGTCAGGTATATAAGATGTGTGAGCGGTGATAATAAATGGCGGCTGTCTGTGCAGTCAGGTATATAAGATGTGTGAGTGGTGATAATAAATGGACGCTGTCTGTACAGTCAGGTATATAAGATGTGTGAGTGGTGATAATAAATGGCCGCTGTCTGTACAGTCAGGTATATAAGATGTGTGAGCGGTGATAATAAATGGCCGCTGTCTGTGCAGTCAGGTATATAAGATGTGTGAGTGGTGACAATAAATGGCTGCTGTCTGTGCAGTCAGGTATATAAGATGTGTGAGTGGTGATAATAAATGGCCGCTGTCTGTGCAGTCAGGTATATAAGATGTGTGAGTGGTGACAATAAATGGCCGCTGTCTGTACAGTCAGGTATATAAGATGTGTGAGTGGTGACAATAAATGGCCGCTGTCTGTGCAGTCAGGTATATAAGATGTGTGAGCGGTGATAATAAATGGCCGCTGTCTGTGCAGTCAGGTATATAAGATGTGTGAGTGGTGATAATAAATGGCCGCTGTCTGTACAGTCAGGTATATAAGATGTGTGAGTGGTGACAATAAATGGCCGCTGTCTGTGCAGTCAGGTATATAAGATGTGTGAGTGGTGATAATAAATGGCCGCTGTCTGTGCAGTCAGGTATATAAGATGTGTGAGTGGTGACAATAAATGGCCGCTGTCTGTGCAGTCAGGTATATAAGATGTGTGAGAGGTGACAATAAATGGCCGCTGTCTGTGCAGTCAGGTATATAGGATGTGTGAGTGGTGACAATAAATGGCCGATATCTGTGCAGTCAGGTATATAAGATGTGTGAGCAGTGACAATAAATGGCCGCTGTCTGTGCAGTCAGGTATATAAGATGTGTGAGCGGTGCCAATAAATGGCCGCTGTCTGTGCAGTCAGGTATATAAGATGTGTGAGTGGTGACAATAAATGGCCGCTGTCTGTGCAGTCAGGTATATAAGATGTGTGAGTGGTGACAATAAATGGCCGCTGTCTGTGCAGTCAGGTATATAAGATGTGTGAGTGGTGACAATAAATGGCCGCTGTCTGTGCAGTCAGGTATATAAGATGTGTGAGCGGTGACAATAAATGGCAGCTGTCTGTGCAGTCAGGTATATAAGATGTGTGAGTGGTGACAATAAATGGCCGCTGTCTGTGCAGTCAGGTATATAAGATGTGCGAGTGGTGACAATAAATGGCCGCTGTCTGTGCAGTCAGGTATATAAGATGTGTAAGTGGTGACAATAAATGGCCGCTGTCTGTGCAGTCAGGTATATAAGATGTGTGAGCGGTGACAATAAATGGCAGCTGTCTGTGCAGTCAGGTATATAAGATGTGTTAGTGGTGACAATAAATGGCAGCTGTCTGTACAGTCAGGTATATAAGATGTGTGAGTGGTGACAATAAATGGCCGCTGTCTGTACAGTCAGGTATATAAGATGTGTGAGTGGTGACAATAAATGGCCGCTGTCTGTGCAGTCAGGTATATAAGATGTGTGAGTGGTGATAATAAATGGCCGCTGTCTGTGCAGTCAGGTATATAAGATGTGTGAGTGGTGATAATAAATGGCTGTTGTCTGTGCAGTCAGGTATATAAGATGTGTGAGAGGTGACAATAAATGGCCGCTGTCTGTGCAGTCAGGTATATAGGATGTGTGAGTGGTGACAATAAATGGCCGATATCTGTGCAGTCAGGTATATAAGATGTGTGAGCGGTGCCAATAAATGGCCGCTGTCTGTGCAGTCAGGTATATAAGATGTGTGAGTGGTGACAATAAATGGCCGCTGTCTGTGCAGTCAGGTATATAAGATGTGTGAGTGGTGACAATAAATGGCCGCTGTCTGTGCAGTCAGGTATATAAGATGTGTGAGTGGTGACAATAAATGGCCGCTGTCTGTGCAGTCAGGTATATAAGATGTGTGAGCGGTGACAATAAATGGCAGCTGTCTGTGCAGTCAGGTATATAAGATGTGTGAGTGGTGACAATAAATGGCCGCTGTCTGTGCAGTCAGGTATATAAGATGTGCGAGTGGTGACAATAAATGGCCGCTGTCTGTGCAGTCAGGTATATAAGATGTGTAAGTGGTGACAATAAATGGCCGCTGTCTGTGCAGTCAGGTATATAAGATGTGTGAGCGGTGACAATAAATGGCAGCTGTCTGTGCAGTCAGGTATATAAGATGTGTGAGTGGTGACAATAAATGGCAGCTGTCTGTACAGTCAGGTATATAAGATGTGTGAGTGGTGACAATAAATGGCCGCTGTCTGTACAGTCAGGTATATAAGATGTGTGAGTGGTGACAATAAATGGCCGCTGTCTGTGCAGTCAGGTATATAAGATGTGTAAGTGGTGACAATAAATGGCCGCTGTCTGTGCAGTCAGGTATATAAGATGTGTGAGCGGTGACAATAAATGGCAGCTGTCTGTGCAGTCAGGTATATAAGATGTGTGAGTGGTGACAATAAATGGCAGCTGTCTGTACAGTCAGGTATATAAGATGTGTGAGTGGTGACAATAAATGGCCGCTGTCTGTACAGTCAGGTATATAAGATGTGTGAGTGGTGACAATAAATGGCCGCTGTCTGTACAGTCAGGTATATAAGATGTGTGAGCGGTGACAATAAATGGCCGCTGTCTGTACAGTCAGGTATATAAGATGTGTGAGTGGTGACAATAAATGGCCGCTGTCTGTGCAGTCAGGTATATAAGATGTGTGAGTGGTGATAATAAATGGCCGCTGTCTGTACAGTCAGGTATATAAGATGTGTGAGTGGTGACAATAAATGGCCGCTGTCTGTGCAGTCAGGTATATAAGATGTGTGAGTGGTGATAATAAATGGCCGCTGTCTGTGCAGTCAGGTATATAAGATGTGCGAGTGGTGACAATAAATGGCCGCTGTCTGTGCAGTCAGGTATATAGGATGTGTGAGTGGTGACAATAAATGGCCGCTGTCTGTGCAGTCAGGTATATAAGATGTGTGAGTGGTGATAATAAATGGCCGCTGTCTGTACAGTCAGGTATATAAGATGTGTGAGTGGTGACAATAAATGGCCGCTGTGTGTGCAGTCAGGTATATAAGATGTGTGAGCGGTGACAATAAATGGCCGCTGTCTGTGCAGTCAGGTATATAAGATGTGTAAGTGGTGACAATAAATGGCTGCTGTCTGTGCAGTCAGGTATATAAGATGTGTGAGTGGTGATAATAAATGGCCGCTGTCTGTGCAGTCAGGTATATAAGATGTGCGAGTGGTGACAATAAATGGCCGCTGTCTGTGCAGTCAGGTATATAGGATGTGTGAGTGGTGACAATAAATGGCCGCTGTCTGTGCAGTCAGGTATATAAGATGTGTGAGTGGTGACAATAAATGGCCGCTGTCTGTGCAGTCAGGTATATAAGATGTGTAAGTGGTGACAATAAATGGCTGCTGTCTGTGCAGTCAGGTATATAAGATGTGTGAGCGGTGACAATAAATGGCCGCTGTCTGTACAGTCATATATATAAGATGTGTGAGTGGTGACAATAAATGGCCGCTGTCTGTGCAGTCAGGTATATAAGATGTGTGAGTGGTGACAATAAATGGCCGCTGTCTGTACAGTCAGGTATATAAGATGTGTGAGTGGTGACAATAAATGGCCGCTGTCTGTGCAGTCAGGTATATAAGATGTGTGAGTGGTGACAATAAATGGCCGCTGTCTGTACAGTCATATATATAAGATGTGTGAGTGGTGACAATAAATGGCCGCTGTGTGTGCAGTCAGGTATATAAGATGTGTGAGCGGTGACAATAAATGGCCGCTGTCTGTGCAGTCAGGTATATAAGATGTGTGAGTGGTGATAATAAATGGCCGCTGTCTGTGCAGTCAGGTATATAAGATGTGCGAGTGGTGACAATAAATGGCCGCTGTCTGTGCATTCAGGTATATAAGATGTGTGAGTGTTGATAATAAATGGCCGCTGTCTGTACAGTCAGGTATATAGGATGTGTGAGTGGTGACAATAAATGGCCACTGTCTGTGCAGTCAGGTATATAAGATGTGCGAGCGGTGACAATAAATGGCCGCTGTCTGTGCAGTCAGGTATATAAGATGTGCGAGCGGTGACAATAAATGGCCGCTGTCTGTACAGTCAGGTATATAAGATGTGTGAGTGGTGACAATAAATGGCAGCTGTCTGTGCAGTCAGGTATATAAGATGTGTGAGTGGTGACAATAAATGGCCGCTGTCTGTGCAGTCAGGTATATAAGATGTGCGAGTGGTGACAATAAATGGCTGCTGTCTGTACAGTCAGGTATATAAGATGTGTGAGTGGTGACAATAAATGGCTGCTGTCTGTGCAGTCAGGTATATAAGATGTGCGAGTGGTGACAATAAATGGCCGCTGTCTGTGCAGTCAGGTATATAAGATGTGTGAGTGGTGACAATAAATGGCCGCTGTCTGTACAGTCATATATATAAGATGTGTGAGTGGTGACAATAAATGGCCGCTGTCTGTGCAGTCAGGTATATAAGATGTGTGAGTGGTGACAATAAATGGCCGCTGTCTGTGCATTCAGGTATATAAGATGTGTGAGTGTTGATAATAAATGGCCGCTGTCTGTACAGTCAGGTATATAGGATGTGTGAGTGGTGACAATAAATGGCCACTGTCTGTACAGTCAGGTATATAGGATGTGTGAGTGGTGATAATAAATGGCCGCTGTCTGTGCAGTCAGGTATATAAGATGTGCGAGCGGTGACAATAAATGGCCGCTGTCTGTACAGTCAGGTATATAAGATGTGTGAGTGGTGACAATAAATGGCAGCTGTCTGTGCAGTCAGGTATATAAGATGTGTGAGTGGTGACAATAAATGGCCGCTGTCTGTGCAGTCAGGTATATAAGATGTGCGAGTGGTGACAATAAATGGCTGCTGTCTGTACAGTCAGGTATATAAGATGTGTGAGTGGTGACAATAAATGGCCGCTGTCTGTGCAGTCAGGTATATAAGATGTGCGAGTGGTGACAATAAATGGCTGCTGTCTGTGCAGTCAGGTATATAAGATGTGCGAGTGGTGACAATAAATGGCCGCTGTCTGTGCAGTCAGGTATATAAGATGTGTGAGTGGTGACAATAAATGGCCGCTGTCTGTGCAGTCAGGTATATAAGATGTGTGAGTGGTGACAATAAATGGCCGCTGTCTGTGCAGTCAGGTATATAAGATGTGTGAGTGGTGACAATAAATGGCCGCTGTCTGTGCAGTCAGGTATATAAGATGTGTGAGCGGTGATAATAAATGGCCGTTGTCTGTGCAGTCAGGTATATAAGATGTGTGAGCGGTGACAATAAATGGCCGCTGTCTGTGCAGTCAGGTATATAAGATGTGTGAGTGGTGACAATAAATGGCTGCTGTCTGTGCAGTCAGGTATATAAGATGTGTGAGCGGTGACAATAAATGGCCGCTGTCTGTGCAGTCAAGTATATAAGATGTGTGAGTGGTGACAATAAATGGCTGCTGTCTGTGCAGTCAGGTATATAAGATGTGCGAGTGGTGACAATAAATGGCCGCTGTCTGTGCAGTCAGGTATATAAGATGTGTGAGTGGTGACAATAAATGGCCGCTGTCTGTGCAGTCAGGTATATAAGATGTGTGAGTGGTGACAATAAATGGCCGCTGTCTGTGCAGTCAGGTATATAAGATGTGTGAGTGGTGACAATAAATGGCCGCTGTCTGTGCAGTCAGGTATATAAGATGTGTGAGTGGTGACTATAAATGGCCGGTGTCTGTGCAGTCAGGTATATAAGATGTGTGAGTGGTGATAATAAATGGCCGCTGTCTGTGCAGTCAGGTATATAAGATGTGTGAGTGGTGACAATAAATGGCCGCTGTCTGTGCAGTCAGGTATATAAGATGTGTGAGCGGTGATAATAAATGGCCGCTGTCTGTGCAGTCAGGTATATAAGATGTGTGAGTGGTGACAATAAATGGCCGCTGTCTGTGCAGTCAGGTATATAAGATGTGTGAGTGGTGACAATAAATGGCCGCTGTCTGTGCAGTCAGGTATATAAGATGTGTGAGTGGTGACAATAAATGGCCGCTGTCTGTGCAGTCAGGTATATAAGATGTGTGAGTGGTGACAATAAATGGCCGCTGTCTGTGCAGTCAGGTATATAAGATGTGTGAGTGGTGACAATAAATGGCCGCTGTCTGTGCAGTCAGGTATATAAGATGTGTGAGTGGTGACAATAAATAGCTGCTGTCTGTGCAGTCAGGTATATAAGATGTGTGAGTGGTGATAATAAATGGCCGCTGTCTGTGCAGTCAGGTATATAAGATGTGTGAGCGGTGATAATAAATGGCAGCTGTCTGTACAGTCAGGTATATAAGATGTGTGAGTGGTGACAATAAATGGCTGCTGTCTGTGCAGTCAGGTATATAAGATGTGTGAGTGGTGATAATAAATGGCCGCTGTCTGTACAGTCAGGTATATAAGATGTGTGAGTGGTGATAATAAATGGCTGCTGTCTGTGCAGTCAGGTATATAAGATGTGTGAGTGGTGACAATAAATGGCCGCTGTCTGTGCAGTCAGGTATATAAGATGTGTGAGTGGTGACAATAAATGGCCGCTGTCTGTGCAGTCAGGTATATAAGATGTGTGAGCGGTGACAATAAATGGCAGCTGTCTGTACAGTCAGGTATATAAGATGTGTGAGTGGTGATAATAAATGGCCGCTGTCTGTGCAGTCAGGTATATAAGATGTGTGAGTGGTGACAATAAATGGCCGCTGTCTGTGCAGTCAGGTATATAAGATGTGTGAGTGGTGACAATAAATGGCCGCTGTCTGTGCAGTCAGGTATATAAGATGTGTGAGTGGTGACAATAAATGGCCGCTGTCTGTGCAGTCAGGTATATAAGATGTGTGTGTTGTGACAATAAATGGCCGCTGTCTGTGCAGTCAGGTATATAAGATGTGTGAGTGGTGACAATAAATGGCCGCTGTCTGTGCAGTCAGGTATATAAGATGTGCGAGTGGTGACAATAAATGGCTGCTGTCTGTGCAGTCAGGTATATAAGATGTGTGAGCGGTGATAATAAATGGCCACTGTCTGTGCAGTCAGGTATATAAGATGTGCGAGTGGTGACAATAAATGGCCGCTGTCTGTGCAGTCAGGTATATAAGATGTGTGAGTGGTGATAATAAATGGCCGCTGTCTGTACAGTCAGGTATATAAGATGTGTGAGTGGTGACAATAAATGGCCGCTGTCTGTACAGTCATATATATAAGATGTGTGAGTGGTGATAATAAATGGCCGCTGTCTGTACAGTCAGGTATATAAGATGTGTGAGTGGTGACAATAAATGGCCGCTGTCTGTACAGTCATATATATAAGATGTGTGAGTGGTGACAATAAATGGCTGCTGTCTGTGCAGTCAGGTATATAAGATGTGTGAGTGGTGACAATAAATGGCAGCTGTCTGTGCAGTCAGGTATATAAGATGTGTGAGTGGTGACAATAAATGGCCGCTGTCTGTGCAGTCAGGTATATAAGATGTGTGAGTGGTGACAATAAATGGCCGCTGTCTGTACAGTCATATATATAAGATGTGTGAGTGGTGACAATAAATGGCCGCTGTCTGTACAGTCATATATATAAGATGTGTGAGTGGTGACAATAAATGGCTGCTGTCTGTGCAGTCAGGTATATAAGATGTGTGAGTGGTGACAATAAATGGCCGCTGTCTGTACAGTCATATATATAAGATGTGTGAGTGGTGACAATAAATGGCTGCTGTCTGTGCAGTCAGGTATATAAGATGTGTGAGCGGTGACAATAAATGGCCGCTGTCTGTGCAGTCAAGTATATAAGATGTGTGAGTGGTGACAATAAATGGCTGCTGTCTGTGCAGTCAGGTATATAAGATGTGCGAGTGGTGACAATAAATGGCCGCTGTCTGTGCAGTCAGGTATATAAGATGTGTGAGTGGTGACAATAAATGGCAGCTGTCTGTGCAGTCAGGTATATAAGATGTGCGAGTGGTGACAATAAATGGCTGCTGTCTGTGCAGTCAGGTATATAAGATGTGTGAGTGGTGACAATAAATGGCCGCTGTCTGTGCAGTCAGGTATATAAGATGTGTGAGTGGTGACAATAAATGGCCGCTGTGTGTACAGTCAGGTATATAAGATGTGTGAGTGGTGATAATAAATGGCCGCTGTCTGTGCAGTCAGGTATATAAGATGTGTGAGTGGTGACAATAAATGGCTGCTGTCTGTGCAGTCAGGTATATAAGATGTGTGAGTGGTGACAATAAATGGCCGCTGTCTGTACAGTCATATATATAAGATGTGTGAGTGGTGACAATAAATGGCTGCTGTCTGTGCAGTCAGGTATATAAGATGTGTGAGCGGTGACAATAAATGGCCGCTGTCTGTGCAGTCAAGTATATAAGATGTGTGAGTGGTGACAATAAATGGCTGCTGTCTGTGCAGTCAGGTATATAAGATGTGCGAGTGGTGACAATAAATGGCCGCTGTCTGTGCAGTCAGGTATATAAGATGTGTGAGTGGTGACAATAAATGGCAGCTGTCTGTGCAGTCAGGTATATAAGATGTGCGAGTGGTGACAATAAATGGCTGCTGTCTGTGCAGTCAGGTATATAAGATGTGTGAGTGGTGACAATAAATGGCCGCTGTCTGTGCAGTCAGGTATATAAGATGTGTGAGTGGTGACAATAAATGGCCGCTGTGTGTACAGTCAGGTATATAAGATGTGTGAGTGGTGATAATAAATGGCCGCTGTCTGTGCAGTCAGGTATATAAGATGTGTGAGTGGTGACAATAAATGGCTGCTGTCTGTGCAGTCAGGTATATAAGATGTGTGAGTGGTGACAATAAATGGCCGCTGTCTGTACAGTCAGGTATATAGGATGTGTGAGTGGTGATAATAAATGGCCGCTGTCTGTGCAGTCAGGTATATAAGATGTGTGAGTGGTGACAATAAATGGCCGCTGTCTGTGCAGTCAGGTATATAAGATGTGTGAGTGGTGATAATAAATGGCCGCTGTCTGTACAGTCAGGTATATAAGATGTGTGAGTGGTGACAATAAATGGCCGCTGTCTGTGCAGTCAGGTATATAAGATGTGTGAGTGGTGACAATAAATGGCGGCTGTCTGTACAGTCAGGTATATAAGATGTGTGAGTGGTGACAATAAATGGCCGCTGTCTGTGCAGTCAGGTATATAAGATGTGTGAGTGGTGACTATAAATGGCCGGTGTCTGTGCAGTCAGGTATATAAGATGTGTGAGTGGTGACAATAAATGGCCGCTGTCTGTGCAGTCAGGTATATAAGATGTGTGAGTGGTGATAATAAATGGCCGCTGTCTGTACAGTCAGGTATATAAGATGTGTGAGTGGTGATAATAAATGGCCGCTGTCTGTGTAGTCAGGTATATAAGATGTGTGAGTGGTGACAATAAATGGCCGCTGTCTGTGCAGTCAGGTATATAAGATATGTGAGCGGTGATAATAAATGGCGGCTGTCTGTGCAGTCAGGTATATAAGATGTGTGAGCGGTGATAATAAATGGCCGCTGTCTGTACAGTCAGGTATATAAGATGTGTGAGAGGTGACAATAAATGGCCGCTGTCTGTGCAGTCAGGTATATAAGATGTGTGAGTGGTGACAATAAATGGCCGCTGTCTGTACAGTCAGGTATATAAGATGTGTGAGTGGTGACAATAAATGGCCGCTGTCTGTACAGTCAGGTATATAACATGTGTGAGTGGTGACAATAAATGGCCGCTGTCTGTGCAGTCAGGTATATAAGATGTGTGAGCGGTGATAATAAATGGCCGCTGTCTGTGCAGTCAGGTATATAAGATGTGTGAGTGGTGATAATAAATGGCCGCTGTCTGTGCAGTCAGGTATATAAGATGTGTGAGTGGTGATAATAAATGGCCGCTGTCTGTGCAGTCAGGTATATAAGATGTGTGAGTGGTGATAATAAATGGCCGCTGTCTGTGCAGTCAGGTATATAAGATGTGTGAGTGGTGACAATAAATGGCAGCTGTCTGTGCAGTCAGGTATATAAGATGTGCGAGTGGTGACAATAAATGGCTGCTGTCTGTGCAGTCAGGTATATAAGATGTGTGAGTGGTGATAATAAATGGCCGCTGTCTGTGCAGTCAGGTATATAAGATGTGTGAGTGGTGACAATAAATGGCAGCTGTCTGTGCAGTCAGGTATATAAGATGTGCGAGTGGTGACAATAAATGGCTGCTGTCTGTGCAGTCAGGTATATAAGATGTGTGAGTGGTGACAATAAATGGCCGCTGTCTGTGCAGTCAGGTATATAAGATGTGTGAGTGGTGACAATAAATGGCCGCTGTCTGTGCAGTCAGGTATATAAGATGTGTGAGTGGTGACAATAAATGGCCGCTGTGTGTACAGTCAGGTATATAAGATGTGTGAGTGGTGATAATAAATGGCCGCTGTCTGTGCAGTCAGGTATATAAGATGTGTGAGTGGTGATAATAAATGGCCGCTGTCTGTGCAGTCAGGTATATAAGATGTGTGAGTGGTGACAATAAATGGCCGCTGTGTGTACAGTCAGGTATATAAGATGTGTGAGTGGTGATAATAAATGGCCGCTGTCTGTGCAGTCAGGTATATAAGATGTGCGAGTGGTGACAATAAATGGCTGCTGTCTGTGCAGTCAGGTATATAAGATGTGTGAGTGGTGACAATAAATGGCCGCTGTCTGTGCAGTCAGGTATATAAGATGTGTGAGTGGTGATAATAAATGGCCGCTGTCTGTGCAGTCAGGTATATAAGATGTGTGAGTGGTGACAATAAATGGCCGCTGTCTGTGCAGTCAGGTATATAAGATGTGTGAGTGGTGACAATAAATGGCCGCTGTGTGTACAGTCAGGTATATAAGATGTGTGAGTGGTGATAATAAATGGCCGCTGTCTGTGCAGTCAGGTATATAAGATGTGTGAGTGGTGACAATAAATGGCCGCTGTCTGTGCAGTCAGGTATATAAGATGTGTGAGTGGTGATAATAAATGGCCGCTGTCTGTGCAGTCAGGTATATAAGATGTGTGAGTGGTGACAATAAATGGCCGCTGTGTGTACAGTCAGGTATATAAGATGTGTGAGTGGTGATAATAAATGGCCGCTGTCTGTGCAGTCAGGTATATAAGATGTGTGAGTGGTGATAATAAATGGCCGCTGTCTGTGCAGTCAGGTATATAAGATGTGTGAGTGGTGACAATAAATGGCCACTGTCTGTGCAGTCAGGTATATAAGATGTGTGAGTGGTGATAATAAATGGCCGCTGTCTGTGCAGTCAGGTATATAAGATGTGTGAGCGGTGACAATAAATGGCCGCTGTCTGTGCAGTCAGGTATATAAGATGTGTGAGTGGTGACAATAAATGGCCGCTGTCTGTGCAGTCAGGTATATAAGATGTGTGAGTGGTGATAATAAATGGCCGCTGTCTGTGCAGTCAGGTATATAGGATGTGTGAGCGGTGACAATAAATGGCCGCTGTCTGTGCAGTCAGGTATATAAGATGTGTGAGTGGTGATAATAAATGGCCGCTGTCTGTGCAGTCAGGTATATAGGATGTGTGAGCGGTGACAATAAATGGCCGCTGTCTGTACAGTCAGGTATATAAGATGTGTGAGTGGTGATAATAAATGGCCGCTGTCTGTGCAGTCAGGTATATAAGATGTGTGAGCGGTGACAATAAATGGCCGCTGTCTGTGCAGTCAGGTATATAGGATGTGTGAGTGGTGATAATAAATGGCCGCTGTCTGTGCAGTCAGGTATATAAGATGTGTGAGCGGTGACAATAAATGGCCGCTGTCTGTGCAGTCAGGTATATAAGATGTGTGAGTGGCGACAATAAATGGCCGCTGTCTGTACAGTCAGGTATATAAGATGTGTGAGTGGTGATAATAAATGGCCGCTGTCTGTGCAGTCAGGTATATAAGATGTGTGAGTGGTGACAATAAATGGCCGCTGTCTGTACAGTCAGGCAGGGCCGGCGTCAGCACCCGGCGCACCCGGGCAAATGCCGGGGCCCTGAGCAGGCAGAGGGGCCCACTGGCAGTCGCGCACCCCGCTGGGCTATGGGCGGAGGAGAGCGGTGTCAGCACCCGCCCTTCTCCGCCGCTTGCTCAGGGCCCCGGCAGCTGGATACTTACCGCTCCCCGTGCCTTCGCAGATCAGCTGTCTTCCTGCTCTGCGCTCCCTGTGACGTCTCAGGTCAGAGGGCGCAGTGACGTCTTTACACCACACCCTCCCCTGAGCCGTCACAGGGAGCGCTGAGGGGGAAGACGCCGACAACGCTGGAGTTCGGACCCAAGCAGCGGGCAGCGGGCAGCAGGTAGCAGGTGAGGAGAAGGGAGGTGAGTATTTGATTTTTTTTTTTTTTTAATGTATGGAGGCATGGAGCATTATAAAGAGAGGGGGGGACATCCTGCATGGGGCATTATAAAGAGGGGGGTGACATCCTGCATGGGGCATTATAAGGTGGGGAACAGCCTGCATGGGGCATTATAAAGGGGGGGGCAGCCTGCATAGTGCATTATGTGGGGGGGAACAGCCTGCATGGAGCATTATGTGGGGGGGAACAGCCTGCATGGGGCATTATAAAGGGGGGGCAGCCTGCATAGTGCATTATGTGGGGGGGAACAGCCTGCATGGAGCATTATAAGGGGGGGCAGCCTGTATGGGGCATTATGTGGGGGGTAACAGCCTGCATGGAGCATTAAAAGGGGGGGGCCTGTATGGGGCATTATGTGGGGGGTAACAGCCTGCATGGAGCATTATAAGGGGGGGACAGCCTGTATGGGGCATTATGTGGTGGTTAACAGCCTGCATGCAGCATTATATGGGTGCCAGTATCCTGTATGGAACGTTATAAGGGGACCGGTATCCTGTATGGAGCGTTATAAGGGGACCGGTATCCTGTATGGAGCGTTATATGGGGGCCAGTATCCTGTATGGAGTTTTATAAGGGGACCAGTATCCTGTATGGAGCGTTATATGGGGGCCAGTATCCTGTATGGAGCTTTATAAGGGGACCAGTATCCTGTGTGGAGCGTTATATGGGGGCCAGTATTCTGTATGGAGCCTTATATGAGGGCCAGTATTCCGTATGGAGCCTTATATGGGGGCCAGTATTCTGTGTGGAGCGATTCACCGGTTTCTGAGCTATTGTGGAATTTACAATAGATATCACTCATGTAATGTAAGAAGTGAAATCTTTGCATTGTACTATATATATATATTTCTCTGCATCATGAATCGTGGTATGTGTTAAAGGGGCCCACTGAGACTCTTTCGCCCGGGGCCCAGAAAAACCTGGAGCCGGCCCTGCAGTCAGGTATATACGGTGGTCAGGAATCATCTCTATCATTATGTCATCTAGAATGTTTGCTCAGTAGTCTCTGCTCTTACCTGCTCCTGATGGTGGTCTTCTTCTTCTTTATCCTGTTGATGTTAGTGGTCTTCTCCCTACAGTACATGAAACATATATCATCTCATGTAAGGCTATGTGCCCACGATGCAGAAATGCTGCATATTTTTTCTGCTTCTCCCTGGCAGGAAAAGCTCATGTGGATTTTACATGGGTTTTTCCCGCCAGGTAGAAGCGTTTGTCAAGCGTCTTTGCAGCATTTCTGCATGCAGGTTATCAAATACTTTTCCTAGCAATTTTAGCATCACTTGGAAAAGCGCTTGACAACTTGTTCACACTATATAAATCCATGCAACATGCATGGATTTATATAGTGTGACCAAGTAATAGTTAAAAAAAAAGAATAAGAATTGTAAAAAATAAAGATTATACTTACCTTCCGGTGTCTCTCGGCCTCCTCAGCGATGCGTCCGGTGTGTTGGGTGGCACGCGGTGGTGTGAAGGACCTGCGATGACGTCATTGAGTCATGTGACAGGTCACGCGACCGCGACATCAGCAGTCGCATGACCTGTCACATGACTGAATGACGTCATGTCAGGTCCTCACACCACCGCAACCCATACAACACACCAGACGGAGCGGAGAAGAAGGCCGGGGGCCATCAGAAGGTGAGTATAATCTTTATTTTTTATTTTAAATTCTTTTTTTAACAGGTTCTATGGTACCTGGGTCTGGAAGAGAGTCTCATCTTCTCCAAACCCGGGTACCATCCGCACATTAAACCGCATTAACATCCCCATGTATACATGTATACATACGGATGTTAAGCGTTTCAATGCATGTCAATGGCGGCAATTACGCTGCGTGTCCGCAAAATTAATGGACATGCTGCGTATTTTTCCACAATGATAATCCGCAGCGGAAATTTCCGCAGCATGTGCACAGCACATGCGGATTATCATTGGGGACCATGGGGCACGTTTTACCGAGCGTTTTTTAAGCGTTTTCACTGCGAAAATTCCGTGGCAAAAACGCTTGAAAAACGCATAGTGGGCACGCAGCCTAAATGTGCAGTAACGGGGGGGATTAGGTTCTGTAAAGATTCGTTCTCAGGACGCGACAGACAGGAAATTCCCCAGTTTCTCACTCCAACTTTCTTAGCAAAATGTGTCCATTTCTTCCATCACAGATAAAGGGCTCTCCAGAAGTAAAATGACCACTCGTTAGGATCTGCCCCCAGTACCAGGGAAGCAGATGTCTGGATCCAGATGGAGACCCCCCTGATTACCTGACCCTGACTGTTACCTGGTAGCGGCCATGCAGGTTGGGGTCCGCAGGGTCTACAATTTATTTGGATACATTAATGCCTAGTTCAGACTTCCGTGGAGCGCGGTCCGAATACAGACCCCGATCACTGACTGCCCAAACCTGACCGTCCCATAAGCCAACAGGAGACTGTGAGACAGCAACATTATCGGGAATTGTATAATTAGACCAAAATGGAGAAAATTGTGTAAAATAATAAAAGATCCATTGCTGGCATGATAAATCCTGTATTGCAGCAATGAAGTTAGTGACTAACCACATGACCGCTGCCGCTAATCACTGTCATTGCACCATTTCCAATTGTTAGCCAAATGTTTTTATATTGGGAAACCACATAAATGTGACTGATATGGGTTATGGGAGGGATGAGAGTAAGTGATGTTGCAGCTACGTTCCATTTCTCTTATATGACCACATCTATAGCTTCTATTAACAGTGAATATCTGCACTTACAGAACTGCGATCTTCTCGTTGACCGCGTCTTCCATCATCTGTTCTGGGGTCTCCTCCCTATAGGACATGAAACAGAGATCATCCTATGTGTTAGGCGAGAGCAATAAATAGCCGGGTCACTACAAATACTGTCCTCCACCAGCGGGTCAGAGAAAACACAACCTTGTATGAAATATCAGGCTGGTCAGATAGTGTTATATTTCCAGAAATAACATACGTACTTGATGGATCCCAGGGTCGGACGCCACAGAGGTTTTGGAAACCTATCAGGGATGAAAGTCGATGGAGTAGTCAGGATTTTGTGGATCCATCTTTAGGAGAAGTGAAGAAAAGAAAAGTATTAACAAAGCTTTCACAACAGCGAATGTATCACAGCGACCTCAGACCCACAATGATCCGACAAAGGTGACATATCGGGGCGATTGCACCACTCAGGGTGTATTGTGACTGCAGGGGGCACCACTAAGTAATAGCAGCTTCCGCTCCCTGCAGCTTCTTTGTCAGCTCAGGATGATGGAGGGTTAAGTAATGTGTTTTTTACTGGACCCTTTCAATTTTTATACAGTCTAAGGCCCAAATTTATCAAAGTAATTTAACCAGAATTCTGGCAGAATTCGCATTGAAAAGTCACAATATTTTAGTCTAACTTGGAGTTGCGTAAAAATTTTGCAACACAGAAGTGCACGCCACTTGTCAGATGCCCCTGATTCATGATGAGGCAGACACCCCTTCATTGATCAGGAGAGTCTGATGCCACCACATCCCTCATCAAGACCAGCTTGATGTATAAGGGCCTTAGTCCAATACACTTTATTGTTCTATTAACAAAAGTAACTGTTTCTTAAAGTTAAAAATTAGTCACGTCATTAAAGGGTTAAATTGCACTTAAGGCCCCTGAGTAATGCTTCCCCTATATTTACTTGATGCATAAACTCTAAATCTGCAATAAAAAATTACATTTTGGGTTTTCTTTTCAACTGTAATATTTAAAGAAAGGAAGGGATGAGAATGGTTTTTGGCAATTACTTTCTATTTCTTCTGCACTCATGATTACATGTGGGGTCCCGTGCTCTTATAGTGTCACATTCCTACATCGCACCCCCAACTGTGACCGACAGAAAAGAAGGTAATGTGTTGTGATTGCACTTAGTGATCTATCACAGTAGAATACCCCCGTATATGTCCCACCCCCATAGTATAAACCCCATGATGCTCCTTCATACAGTATGATGGCCCAGTGATGACACCCCACGATGCTCCATGCCCCTCTATACAGTATGATGGCCCAGTGATGACACCCCACGATGCTCCTCCATACAGTATGATGGCCCAGTGATGACACCCCACGATGCTCCTCCATACAGTATGATGGCCCAGTGATGACACCCCACGATGTTCCTCCATACAGTATGATGGCCCAGTGATGACACCCCACGATGCTCCATGCCCCTCCATACAGTATGATGGCCCAGTGATGACACCCCACGATGCTCCTCCATACAGTATGAAGGCCCAGTGATGACACCCCACGACGCTCCCCCATACAGTATGAAGGCCCAGTGATGACACCCCACAATGCTCCTTCATACATTATGATGGCCCAGTGATGACACCCCACGATGCTCCATGCCCCTCTATACAGTATGATGGCCCAGTGATGACACCCCACGATGCTCCTCCATACAGTATGAAGGCCCAGTGATGACACCCCACAATGCTCCTTCATACATTATGATGGCCCAGTGATGACACCCCACGATGCTCTTCCATACAGTATGATGGCCCAGTGATGACACCCCACGATGCTCCTCCATACAGTATGATGGCCCAGTGATGACACCCCACGATGTTCCTCCATACAGTATGATGGCCCAGTGATGACACCCCACGATGCTCTTCCATACAGTATGATGGCCCAGTGATGACACCCCATGATGTTCCTCCATACAGTATGATGGCCCAGTGATGACACCCTACGATGCTCCTCCATACAGTATGATGGCCCAGTGATGACACCCCATGATGCTCTTCCATACAGTATGATGGCCCAGTGATGACACCCCATGATGTTCCTCCATACAGTATGATGGCCCAGTGATGACACCCCACGATGCTCCTCCATACAGTATGATGGCCCAGTGATGACACCCCACGATGCTCTTCCATACAGTATGATGGCCCGGTGATGACACCCCATGATGTTCCTCCATACAGTATGATGGCCCAGTGATGACACCCCACGATGCTCCTCCATACAGTATGATGGCCCAGTGATGACACCCCACGATGCTCTTCCATACAGTATGATGGCCCAGTGATGACACCCCATGATGTTACTCCATACAGTATGATGGCCCAGTGATGACACCCCACGATACTCCTTCATACATTATGATGGCCCAGTGATGACACCCCACGATGCTCTTCCATACAGTATGGTGGCCCGGTGATGACACCCCATGATGTTCCTCCATACAGTATGATGGCCCAGTGATGACACCCCACGATGCTCCTCCATACAGTATGATGGCCCAGTGATGACACCCCACGATGTTCCTCCATACAGTATTATGGCGCAGTGATGACACCCCATGATGTTCCTCCATACAGTATGATGGCCCAGTGATGACACCCCACGATGCTCCTCCATACAGCATGATGGCCCAGTGATGCATTCCCACCTATAGGATAATACCCCCAGCGCACACATTAAGATGCCCCTACACATGATGCCCCAAAAAGTTGCACCCACACACAGGATGCTGCCCCAAGGCTTCCTTCTTGCGCTATGATGCCCCCACAGTATAATGCCCCAAGGTTTTCTCCATGCTCCATACATCAAAAAACTCACAGGGCGCAGTTCCCATGATGAGCATAAATCTACAGGCTGCTCTGTTCTATGATGTGTGACTGGATGCTACAAGCGTGATCTAGAGACATCATTATGTCTGCTGCACCAGACCTGAGACAGCGCAGGGAGCACAGGTTGTGCGGTGGTGCGGGGAGCTGACGGCTCTCTGCTCCACTATTCAACCATATCTGTCAGGATACAGATTGGACATGTGCCGAGCTCCTGAGACAGCTTCCCCAATCCAGGATCCTAGACAGGGGCTATGCTATAGAGAGTATACATACTGATAATTATATCTCGCGACTTTCTAAAGGAAGGAGCCATAGAAAAATGCTGGCTCATGTTTTATTTCTCCTGGTGCCCATATTACAGGGTCAGATAAATACAATTCATCTGAATCATGTGTCCTATAAACCTCCTAGACGGAGACATGACGTTCACACCCTGAATGACAACTATCAGTGTAGACAGGTATATAGTGTGTGCAGACAGGTTTTATATCATCTCCACCTGAGATAAAAGCACTTACAGAGATTCCTCCATGATCTTCAGTTCTTTCTTTTCTTTCTCAATTTTCTCTGCTAATAGTTCCCATCTGTGGTACATGGAACATATATCATCATCTCATATGTAAATGTAGAAATATTCGCAATATGAAGAGCATTATGAACAAATTCCGCCCCTTCGCCTCCATCCCAAATACTTTGCCAACATTTTCCATCTACATCACACAAATGATACAATTTTGTCTATGTGGAGCTACCACTAGATGGCGCTCACTATATATGGACAGAAGAAACCTAGAAGGCTGGTGGTATAAATAGACCTCATGGTCCATCTGCCCGAATTATGTGCTTTTCATATACGTCTATCCCAGACGTATTTAATGATATAATGATTGGGAAAGTTTCCATTTTTGAGCCTTCATTTTTTGCTCCCTGTCTTCCAGGAGTTATGTCCTTATATTTTTTGGTCTCCATAGTTATTTGAGGACTTGATTTTTTTGCAGATCAAGTTGTGGTTTTGAAAAAAATTCCAAAAGTGGCAAAAATGCAACTTATTCCAGCATTCATTATTTGGTAAAATTTCCTGGTGGTATTACTCTGTAGGGCGGTATTACTCTTTAGGGTGGTATTACTCTGTAGGGCGGTATTACTCTTTAGGGCGGTATTACTCTTTAGGGTGGTATTACTCTGTAGGGCGGTATTACTCTTTAGGGCGGTATTACTCTGTAGGGCGGTATTATTCTTTAGGGCGGTATTACTCTTTAGGGTGGTATTACTCTGTAGGGCGGTATTACTCTGTAGGGCGGTATTACTCTTTAGGGCGGTATTACTCTGTAGGGCGGTATTACTCTTTAGGGCGGTATTACTCTTTAGGGTGGTATTACTCTGTAGGGCGGTATTATTCATTAGGGCGGTATTACTCTTTAGGGTGGTATTACTCTGTAAGGTGGTATTACTCTGTACGGCGGTATTATTCATTAGGGCGGTATTATTCTGTAGGGCGGTATTATTCGTTAGGACGGTATTATTCTGTAGGGCGGTATTACTCTTTAGGACGGTATTATTCTTTAGGGTGGTATTACTCTGTTGAGTGGTATTATTCTGTAAGGCACTAATTATTTTGTAAGGCTGTATTATTTGCAGGGCAGTACTACTCTTTAGGGAGGTAGTACTCTGTAAGGTAGTATTATTCTGTAGGGCGGTATTAATCTGCAGGGCGGTATTATTTTTTAGGATGGTATTATTTTTTAGGATGCTATTATTCTGTAGGGCTGTATTACTCTGTAGGGCAGTATTACTCTTTAGAGTGGTAAAACTCTTTAGGGTGGTATTATTCTTTAGCGAGGTATTACTCTTTCTTGCGGTATTACTTTTTAGGGCGGTATTATTCTTTAAGGCAGTATTCTGTAGGGCGGTATTATTCTTTAGGGCGGTATTACTCTTTAGGGCGGTATTATTCTGTAAGGCGGTATTATTTTTAGGGCGGTATTACTCTTTAGGGCGGTATTATTCTGTAAGGCGGTATTATTTTTAGGGAGGTATTACTCTTTAGGGCGGTATTATTCTGTAAGGCGGTATTATTTTTAGGGCGGTATTACTCTTTATTGCAGTATTTTTTTTAGGGCGGTATTGTTCTTTAGGTCGGATAGAATACAGTGACAGTAAACTTATAAGGGTTTATTTTAGGATTTAGTGGTTAATAATAATGTAAATCTTTGTAAGTAATGAATGTGCTTTGTGACCCCATTTTCTGAGCCTGTAACTGTAGACCGGAGCTTTCTTTTTCATTGATACCATTTTGGCGCAGATACGACGTTTCAATTTATTCTTACTGTATTTTTTATGGGTCGCACAGCAACCGAAAAAATGAAATTCTCGTGTCTCGTCAATCTCTCTCCTCAGATAGCCAGTGACTGCTGCGTACGCAGATTGACATCCTCCTCAGGTCCCCTGATGAACCCTGGTGGAAACCAGGGGGAAACGCGTCGGGACTAAGGGACTACTAATGATAAGTGTCATTTTCATTTGGGACTATATATATGGGACTATTACGTGTTAAGCGCCATTTTCTCTCTGTATGAATTGTCAGACCATTAGTTGAAATTGTGGGCTGAAAACCTATAGACATCTGGGTGAAGCAGCCCTCTGGATAGCATTTTTTTGCTCTGATGAAATATTTGGATGTAACGTTCTGCTGTATATGTGATACCTATCTGTGAGGAACCCGCACTGGAGATTTATTGTTATATAGCTAAGATAAGAAAGATTGATCAAGATAGTTGTGCATTGGATCGTTAGAATGGGTCATGATACTGGTGGCTACAGTACATCTACCTATGAATTGATTTATCTAAGTAATGCTGAGATTAATCTTGCTTTCGTGTCTCCAGGCGCTGGTGTATGCCCCATTGAACAGATTTGGTAATTCTTATAATTATATGAATATCGGCTTCTAAACCTATACGTTCACCCTTTTTCTATTTTTTTCTCACCATTGTGTTTTTTTAATATTAGAATAAGGGTCCTTGTAGGGACATAAGGGATACCGACATGGAGCGGGGGCGCCACGAAGTACAAATTAAGGTGCCAACCTCCGCTGTCAGGAAGGGAGAGGAATCAGGGACAGAATAGGGACAGTATTAGCCTGTATTCCTTCCTGTCGCTATAAGACCTGAATCTGAGGTTCCATTATTAGGAGTGTCATTGTTGTTCGTCTATGGATTTTTTCAGTGCTTTTTAGATTTAATTAATAAAAGTTACTTTTTAGGGGTCTTTTTTCCTCTGGTTGCCGCTTAATAATTAGGACCTGTTTCATATTTTTTGCCTGGGTGTTTAATAGATCGGACTTTTACTGATTCGATGATTTCAAATGGGGTTTTTTACTTTTATTTTTTTTAAATATGAAAAGGAGGACGATTGAGACTTTTTATTTTTTAGACATAAATATTTTTAAAAACGACTCTTGAAAAATGGTGACAAGGGGAAATTTTTTTTTTGTCCAAATTTGTGAATATACAAGGAAACAGATCCGGTAAAAGCCAAATGGACCAAACGGTCCGGGGCACTGAGACGTCATCACCGATCTCCTGCAATAACCCTTTATCTCCTGGATTCTTTATCATTCTGGGATTTTGTCCATGGTGGAATAAATATTACCCTTTATGGGATTCTCTTTCCTTTGCTGGACTGAAATCTTGGATTGTAAAGTCTGTGTCTCCCGGCAGATGTCCGTGCAGTCTGGGGTCCTCAGTACACCAGCGCTCAGATGACTTTTTGTATACTGTATGTTTCTATATATTTCTACAGAAGTCACATTAAAGGGAACCTGTCACCTGAAAAATCGCTATTGACCAGCAGATATGGGGTTAATCTGCAGGTTATTAGTGTCCTATACCTGCCCGGTGCCAGCACTGAGAGCCCCGCTGCTGAGAGGAAATGAACGTTATTCCCTCGGCAGCCTCCAGTGATGGGCGGCAGCGGCGGGGATCAGTCACCGCTGTGTATAGAGAGCGCCGGCTTTAACCGCCCCTGTACTGACTGACACTGGCTCAGGATCGGGACCGGCTCTCAGTCAGGGCGGGGGGGCGCAGTTACAGCCGCCTCTGTCTATACACAGCGGTGACTGATCCCTCGCCGGCACTGCCCCTATGACTGGAAGCCGAATGGTGTCATCTAGAAGGTTTACTTCTATGAGATCAGTAATTCTCTGCACTTACATAGTCACGATGTTCTTCGAGATCAGGTCCGCCAATTCCACATGTCTCTCAGACTCTGGATCATCATTGGTGTCATCACTATCGTACAAGGAAGACACATCAAATTGTGATAAATGGTCAAAAACTCAATAGTACAAGCAAATGTAAGAAGCTGTGTCATCTATTTTAGCAGAGAAATCTGCTTCCGTCTCCACTTATGAGCCACTTCTACTCCCCCCGCCTCCTGAACTCACTGTCCACTCTGAAGAAAAAACACAGGTTATCTTGGTGAAAGCAAGATGGACAGTCAGCTCAGTGTGGTGTCTGATTACACGGCCTATTATAGTTTGTAGAAGAGGAATGAAGGGCAGAGTGAGAAAACAGGAAGCGGGAGACACGGAAACATAGCGCTGCAGCCAGAAGGAAGCTTAACTTCTCCAAGAGCTGGATGCACAGCTAGACTGCTGAGTACAGAGCTGGAGTCACAGCTAGACTGCTGAGTACAGAGCTGGAGTCACAGCTAGACTGCTGAGTACAGAGCTGGAGTCACAGCTAGACTGCTGATTACAGAGCTGGAGTCACAGCTAGACTGCTGAGTACAGAGCTGGAGTCACAGCTAGACTGCTGAGTACAGAGCTGGAGTCACAGCTAGACTGCTGAGTACAGAGCTGGAGTCACAGCTAGACTGCTGAGTACAGAGCTGGAGTCACAGCTAGACTGCTGAGTACAGAGCTGGAGTCACAGCTAGACTGCTGAGTACTGCTGTATAATGTCCTCCATGCTGCTGCTACTTCTAAACACGTGCTAAGCAGAGATAAAAGATCAGGAATCCCTCTGTATCTGTGTACTGTGCATAGGAGACATCAAAACAGAGAGTTTCTGCCCACTAGATCAGGGACAACTGAAGGTGAGAGAGGAGAAGACTGGTGAACAATACAGGACACATCTAACGGCCAGAAATAGTGTTATTCCTCATGTAATATACATCGGACAAATTATCCTCCTAACTTCAGAACAATGTTCTCTGGATGGCTGGATGACCCAGCAGTCGGACCCCCAGCTAAACTGAGACCAATCCCTTTAACCTACAACAACCTTACAATAAATATGTTCCATGCAACGTTATTGGCTTCAGCAATCACCAGCAGGTAAAGATGAGTCGGTAGCACTACAAGTCTCAGTGTAGCTCTGGACTAAATGTAAGAATTGTTACATCTGTGAATGTAGTTATTAGGATTATTGATGAGCATTGATGCCAGGAGTGGACACAGACAGAGAAGGGCCCGGTGCAGGAATAATATCTGGGCCTCTGTATCCAATAGCTGATCATAATGCATCATTCTACCTGCTATGGAGATGAAAGTGGCCCCTCACCTCTAGGGCCCCTGTGCATCTACACAGGCTGCACCAGTGGTATGTCCGCCTCTGATTGGTGCTTTCCCAATCCATCTCAAATATTCATATTAAATGAGCAACATCGCACAATTTACAGAGTAACCATCATTTTATTTATTTTTTCTCATAAATCAATAGCACAATGAGAATAAGAAACTTGTAATATATCTTATTAAAGAGAAAACTGCTTCTTTCTCCTCCTGAACTTTGAGAATGAACGATCAGTTCATTCTCAAAATTCCTAATTCACAGATAAAATCTGTATTCAGTGAACACAAATGTTCCCATCACTGAGCTAGGAGATGACAGTTGGTGCTCAGAAAGTTCTATGGAGATCTGGAACTATTGTTTCAAGAGAACTTGCAGCAGAATGTCTGTCTGCCTCTCGCTGCTCCATCCGCCTCTTCCTCCTCCTCTCCATAGAATTTAATAAGCACCAACTGTCATCTCCTATCCCCCATCATTCTGCCTCGGTGTCTGACGGGTCAGAGCAGCGATGATATTACAGGGCGCTCGCTGCTCTGAGATGTGCGGTGCTTCACACCATAGGCTCAGCAGACCGGAGCATCGGGTGGAACCAGGAGAGGTGGAGTGTGCATTATATTGTATGGAGGACTATGGGGAGTGCATTATATTGCATGGAGGACCACTGGTAGACACAGACAGAAAAGCACCCCTGTACAAGAACAATATATGGACCCTTTTCAGCCCAAGAGCTCCTAAAATACAAAATTGGACCTGCTTTGGAGTAGAAATGGGCCCCCTTACCTCATGGGCCCCTGTGCGGCTGCTCAGGTTGCACCAATGATATGTTTGCCCTGTGGAAGACCATGGAGAGGGCATTGTACTGTATGGAGGACTATGGGGGGTGTATTATATTGTATGGAGGACCATGGGGGGTGTATTATATTATATGGAGGACCATGGTGGTGCATTATATTGTATGGAGGACTATGGGGTTGCATTATATTGTATGGAGGAGTATGGGGGGTGCATTATACTGTGTGGTGGACGACATGGGGTGCATTATATTGTATGGAGGACTATGGGGGGTGCATTATACTGTATAATGGACCATGGGGAGTGAATTATATTGTATGGAGGACCGTGGGGAGTGTATTATATTGTATGGAGGACCAGGGGGAGTGCATTATATTGTATGGAGTACTGTGGGGAGTGTATTATATTGTGTGGAGGACCATGAGGGGAGCATTATATTGTATGGAGGACCATGGGGAGAGCATTATATTGTATGGAGGACCATGAGGGGTGCAGTATATTCTATTGAGGCTCATGAGGGGTGCATTATATTGTATGGAGGACCATGAGGGATGCATTATATTGTATGGAGGACCATGAGGGGTGCATTATATTGTATGGAGGACTATGGAGAGTGTATTATACTATATGGAGGATTATGAGAGGTGCATTATACTATGTGGAAGCAATTATACAGTGTGAAGGTTTGTGTGGGGTCCATCATACTGTGTGCGGGCCATTATACTGTGTGGGGGCCATTATACTGTGTGGGGGCCATTATACAGTGTGGGCCATTATACTGTATGTAGGCCCATTATACTGCATGGAAAGCTGTGGGGGGTCACAGTTGGGGGATCATACTGTGTTGGAGGCACCATACTTCGCCTTGGGAGTTGAGTTGGGATACAGTAGGATCATTATACTGTGCATGCGGAGGAATGCACCATGGGGGGATCATACTGTGTTTGGGGGTACTCTTGTTGACATCATACTTTATGGGGCAATGAAAGAGGAATCTAGGAGTTCAGCAGGAGGAGAATGACGATGTAAAGGCTGGAAAGTTGTGAGATCTGCTCTTCTGTAACTTGGGGTAAAGTGTAATAACCCCACAGTCAGTGACGTCCACAGTGGGGGAAGGGGAGAAACTGTAAGAACATCGATCATTTATCATCTAGAACATTTGCTTTCATTTGCGCAATAAATCTCAGCACTTACATCGTCTGCTCTATCTTCTCCATGAAGATGGTTTTCTCCTGAATGTCTTCTGTGAGGAAGGTGATGCGCTCCTCCCTATTGTACATGGAGAATAGATCTGATAGTGACAGCTACAAACGCCAGGAATTATTAGATGCTCAGCAGTATTAGTGACCATGACACATGGGGTAAATCCCCCCTTCTCCCTCCATTCTGGGCACCTTCTTTGCCAACAGTTTTACATTTACTATATTCCACTGTTAAAGGGAATCTGTCAGCAGGTTGTTTGCTATTTGATATGGGAGCGGCATGATATATGGACAGAGACCCTGATTCCAGTGATGTCACTTACTGGGCTGCTTGCTGTAGGTGGGGCTGATTATGCTAATGATCTGATTAACCCCTGATCTGATCATCACTTCCCCATCAATGCCTCTTCTGCACTTATACTGAATCCTCTGTAGACTTCCAGCAATTCCTCTGCACTTTCTGCAGGATCTCTGCTCGCTCTCATTGGACAATCCCTCATTATTCTTAGTTATGGGAATTTTTTAATATTTGTGTTTTCAGATAAAAACTTCCTATTTTAATCCTATTTAAGGCGTCTGTCCGCTCCTGACCTGAGGCTGATTATCTCGGCGAGTGTGTGATATATTCTATTGTGACGTGTTCTGTACATTATGATACTGTGACAAGAGGGTTTAATAAAATAGAGAAAAAAGGAAAGAAAAAAATCATATCACCCCCCTATTCTTCAGTTTAATATTAAAGAAAGGATAAAAATAGAAACATACACATAATTGGTATCAACGAGTTCAGAAAAGTCCGATGTATGAAAATATAAAATGAATTGACCCAATCTGTAAAAACTGTAAAGCAAAGAAGAAATCAAAATGGCAAAATTGCGCGGATTTGATTGATGCAACTCCACAAAAAAAGTATTACGAAGCGAACGAAGCGTCGTAACTACCCCAAAATAGTATCAATAAAGACATCAGGTCACAACGCAAAATACACAAGCCCCACACCGCTCCATCCACCAAAAATAATAATCTTACAGGTATTCAAAAATGGCCACTCAGGATCATTTTTGGGGTTTTAGTAATTTTTTTTCACCACTTAAAAAAAAATACAAGTTTGGCTTTGTGGTAATCGCACGGACCCAAGGTCCGGGCATTTGGACATGCATAAAGAGTGGACATCAGACACAGAAATTCATTATTATATAGACGTATAGAGGCGGCATTACAATCACTATCCTGATCCATGACTTACATGAATTGCTCTCGCATTTCTTCTTGCATTTTTGCTCAATACAAATAAACGTAAATCCTGAATTGGAGAAATAGAGAAGTTTCCTTATAAATCGCTTGATATTAATCACCAATATTATCAATAGTAAATATTGCCATAACGAGCTCATTAACAAATATAAGGTTTTCTCATAAATAATGTATGGGGTATGAGAACTGGGAAGTAGAGGAAACTTGTCATAAAAAATCAGACACTTCTATAGGTGGGAAATGGGGAATAATAAGGAGGGACAGGAGTGTAAGACACGTATACTTACTGTAAAGCTCCTACTATATCCCTCAGAGGAGGTCCGGGCGCGCGGCTGCTTATATATTCCTCATGATGTCATAATGTCCCAGCAGAGGTCGCCATGGCGCCGATCCTGTGATGTCACAACATTCTAGAATGTGCTTAGAACAAGCCCTGCAGCCAATGAGATCCAATCTAATCATGTGTAATAAAGTCTATGGGGGGGGGTTATAAATGTATAAATGACCGAATGCAGCAAATTATTAGAAATGATAGGACCCCCCACACATACACCCATGACCACATATACGCAGAAGCCTCTCATTATCCAATGTTTTTCTTATATTATTAGACATATACACCATATGGACATAAGTATAGGGATCCAGAATTTTAGAACATCTCATTCCAAATCCTTAGGCATTCATTTGGAGTTGGTCCCTTACTACAAGATTTTGGAGGCACCTGTGGTAATTTTTGCCCCTTCATTCAGAAGAGCTTGTGACTAGGCATGAGCGAACATTTCAATGTTCGGTTCGGAAAAGTTCAAATTGATATTCGCCGAATTTATTCGCCCAATGTTCGTCGAACATTCCCGAACCCCATAGGAGTCAATGGGGGGACCAAAAAATGCAATTACAACACCTAGAAACGGTACCAAAAGCTGCCAAAATACATCAAATTAGGTGTAGACACCAGGGAAGTGCCATCAATTGATCCAGAGTACAAGTACTATAATTATTATTACTGTGACAGCGACATTTATTCAGTTGCGCTTTACATGTCAAAAAGGGGTCACTGACTGGTACAACAGGGGAGAGGACCCTGCCTGCGAGGGCGCACTGTCACGGACGTGGTTTGTAGAACCAATGTGCCACGGACCCCGGAGAGTCTGGAGGGGCGTCACTAAGCGAGCACCGGACTGATCACTAGAGCCTCTGATGGTGAGGTTAGATTTGGCTCCCAATGAACGCCAGGTGCCACTCCAGGACAGACCAACGGACGCTCAGCAGCTGGACCCAGTAGGACAGACTAGATGGTGCAGCAGGCAGAGTCTGTATCAGAGTGCAGCAGGCAGAATCTGTATCAGGAGTGCAGCAGGCAGAGTCTGTATCAGAGTGCAGCAGGCAGAGTCTGTATCAGAATGCAGCAGACAGAGTCTGTATCGGAGTGCAGCAGGCAGAATCTGTATCAGGAGTGCAGCAGGCAGAGTCTGTATCAGAGTGCAGCAGGCAGAGTCTGTATCAGAGTGCAGCAGGCAGAATCTGTATCAGGGTGCAGCAGGCAGAGTCTGCATCAGAGTGCAGCAGGCGGAGTCTGTATCAGAGTGCAGCAGGCAGAGTCTGTATCAGAGTGCAGCAGGCAGAGTCTGTATCAGAATGCAGCAGACAGAGTCTGTATCGGAGTGCAGCAGGCAGAATCTGTATCAGGAGTGCAGCAGACAGAGTCTGTATCAGGAGTGCAGCAGGCAGAGTCTGTATCAGAGTGCAGCAGGCAGAGTCTGTATCAGAGTGCAGCAGGCAGAATCTGTATCAGGGTGCAGCAGGCAGAGTCTGCATCAGAGTGCAGCAGGCGGAGTCTGTATCAGAGTGCAGCAGGCAGAGTCTGTATCAGAGTGCAGCAGGCAGAATCTGTATCAGGGTGCAGCAGGCAGAGTCTGCATCAGAGTGCAGCAGGCAGAGTCTGTATCAGGAGTGCAGCAGGCAGAGTCTGTATCAGAGTGCAGCAGGCAGAGTCTGTATCAGAATGCAGCAGACAGAGTCTGTATCGGAGTGCAGCAGGCAGAATCTGTATCAGGGTGCAGCAGGCAGAGTCTGTATCAGAGTGCAGCAGGCAGAGTCTGTATCAGAGTGCAGCAGGCAGAGTCTGTATCAGAGTGCAGCAGGCAGAGTCTGTATCAGGAGTGCAGCAGGCAGAGTCTGTATCAGAGTGCAGCAGGCAGAGTCTGTAACAGGAGTGCAGCAAGGAGAGTCTGTATCAGAGTGCAGCAGGCAAAGTCTGTATCAGAGTGTAGCAGGCAGAATCTGTATCAGGGTGCAGCAGGCAGAGTCTGTATCAGAGTGCAGCAGGCAGAGTCTGCATCAGGAGTGCAGCAGGCAGAGTCTGTATCAGGAGTGCAGCAAGCAGAGTCTGTATCAGAGTGCAGCAGGCAAAGTCTGTATCAGAGTGTAGCAGGCAGAATCTGTATCAGGGGTGCAGCAGGCAGAGTCTGTATCAGAGTGCAGCAGGCAGAGTCTGTATCAGAGTGCAGCAGGCAGAATCTGTATCAGGGTGCAGCAGGCAGAGTCTGCATCAGAGTGCAGCAGGCAGAGTCTGTATCAGGAGTGCAGCAGGCAGAGTCTGTATCAGAGTGCAGCAGGCAGAGTCTGTATCAGAGTGCAGCAGGCAGAGTCTGTATCAGAATGCAGCAGACAGAGTCTGTATCGGAGTGCAGCAGGCAGAATCTGTATCAGGAGTGCAGCAGGCAGAGTCTGTATCAGAGTGCAGCAGGCAGAGTCTGTATCAGAGTGCAGCAGGCAGAATCTGTATCAGGGTGCAGCAGGCAGAGTCTGCATCAGAGTGCAGCAGGCGGAGTCTGTATCAGAGTGCAGCAGGCAGAGTCTGTATCAGAGTGCAGCAGGCAGAATCTGTATCAGGGTGCAGCAGGCAGAGTCTGCATCAGAGTGCAGCAGGCAGAGTCTGTATCAGGAGGGCAGCAGGCAGAGTCTGTATCAGAGTGCAGCAGGCAGAGTCTGTATCAGAATGCAGCAGACAGAGTCTGTATCGGAGTGCAGCAGGCAGAATCTGTATCAGGGTGCAGCAGGCAGAGTCTGTATCAGGAGTACAGCAGGCAGAGTCTGTATCAGAGTGCAGCAGGCAAAGTCTGTATCAGAGTGTAGCAGGCAGAATCTGTATCAGGGGTGCAGCAGGCAGAGTCTGTATCAGAGTGCAGCAGGCAGAGTCTGTATCAGAGTGCAGCAGGCAGAGTCTGTATCAGAGTGCAGCAGGCAGAGTCTGTATCAGGAGTGCAGCAGGCAGAGTCTGTATCAGAGTGCAGCAGGCAGAGTCTGTAACAGGAGTGCAGCAAGCAGAGTCTGTATCAGAGTGCAGCAGGCAAAGTCTGTATCAGAGTGTAGCAGGCAGAATCTGTATCAGGGGTGCAGCAGGCAGAGTCTGTATCAGAGTGCAGCAGGCAGAGTCTGTATCAGAGTGCAGCAGGCAGAATCTGTATCAGGGTGCAGCAGGCAGAGTCTGCATCAGAGTGCAGCAGGCGGAGTCTGTATCAGAGTGCAGCAGGCAGAGTCTGTATCAGAGTGCAGCAGGCAGCGTCTGTATCAGAATGCAGCAGACAGAGTCTGTATCGGAGTGCAGCAGGCAGAATCTGTATCAGGAGTGCAGCAGGCAGAGTCTGTATCAGAGTGCAGCAGGCAGAGTCTGTATCAGAGTGCAGCAGGCAGAATCTGTATCAGGGTGCAGCAGGCAGAGTCTGCATCAGAGTGCAGCAGGCGGAGTCTGTATCAGAGTGCAGCAGGCAGAGTCTGTATCAGAGTGCAGCAGGCAGAATCTGTATCAGGGTGCAGCAGGCAGAGTCTGCATCAGAGTGCAGCAGGCAGAGTCTGTATCAGGAGTGCAGCAGGCAGAGTCTGTATCAGAGTGCAGCAGGCAGAGTCTGTATCAGAATGCAGCAGACAGAGTCTGTATCGGAGTGCAGCAGGCAGAATCTGTATCAGGGTGCAGCAGGCAGAGTCTGTATCAGAGTGCAGCAGGCAGAGTCTGTATCAGAGTGCAGCAGGCAGAGTCTGTATCAGAGTGCAGCAGGCAGAGTCTGTATCAGGAGTGCAGCAGGCAGAGTCTGTATCAGAGTGCAGCAGGCAGAGTCTGTATCAGGAGTGCAGCAAGCAGAGTCTGTATCAGAGTGCAGCAGGCAAAGTCTGTATCAGAGTGTAGCAGGCAGAATCTGTATCAGGGGTGCAGCAGGCAGAGTCTGTATCAGAGTGCAGCAGGCAGAGTCTGTATCAGAGTGCAGCAGGCAGAATCTGTATCAGGGTGCAGCAGGCAGAGTCTGCATCAGAGTGCAGCAGGCGGAGTCTGTATCAGAGTGCAGCAGGCAGAGTCTGTATCAGAGTGCAGCAGGCAGAATCTGTATCAGGGTGCAGCAGGCAGAGTCTGCATCAGAGTGCAGCAGGCAGAGTCTGTATCAGGAGTGCAGCAGGCAGAGTCTGTATCAGAGTGCAGCAGGCAGAGTCTGTATCAGAATGCAGCAGACAGAGTCTGTATCGGAGTGCAGCAGGCAGAATCTGTATCAGGGTGCAGCAGGCAGAGTCTGTATCAGAGTGCAGCAGGCAGAGTCTGCATCAGGAGTGCAGCAGGCAGAGTCTGTATCAGGAGTGCAGCAAGCAGAGTCTGTATCAGAGTGCAGCAGGCAAAGTCTGTATCAGAGTGTAGCAGGCAGAATCTGTATCAGGGGTGCAGCAGGCAGAGTCTGTATCAGAGTGCAGCAGGCAGAGTCTGTATCAGAGTGCAGCAGGCAGAATCTGTATCAGGGTGCAGCAGGCAGAGTCTGCATCAGAGTGCAGCAGGCAGAGTCTGTATCAGGAGTGCAGCAGGCAGAGTCTGTATCAGAGTGCAGCAGGCAGAGTCTGTATCAGAGTGCAGCAGGCAGAGTCTGTATCAGAATGCAGCAGACAGAGTCTGTATCGGAGTGCAGCAGGCAGAATCTGTATCAGGAGTGCAGCAGGCAGAGTCTGTATCAGAGTGCAGCAGGCAGAGTCTGTATCAGAGTGCAGCAGGCAGAATCTGTATCAGGGTGCAGCAGGCAGAGTCTGCATCAGAGTGCAGCAGGCGGAGTCTGTATCAGAGTGCAGCAGGCAGAGTCTGTATCAGAGTGCAGCAGGCAGAATCTGTATCAGGGTGCAGCAGGCAGAGTCTGCATCAGAGTGCAGCAGGCAGAGTCTGTATCAGGAGGGCAGCAGGCAGAGTCTGTATCAGAGTGCAGCAGGCAGAGTCTGTATCAGAATGCAGCAGACAGAGTCTGTATCGGAGTGCAGCAGGCAGAATCTGTATCAGGGTGCAGCAGGCAGAGTCTGTATCAGAGTGCAGCAGGCAGAGTCTGCATCAGGAGTGCAGCAGGCAGAGTCTGTATCAGGAGTGCAGCAAGCAGAGTCTGTATCAGAGTGCAGCAGGCAAAGTCTGTATCAGAGTGTAGCAGGCAGAATCTGTATCAGGGGTGCAGCAGGCAGAGTCTGTATCAGAGTGCAGCAGGCAGAGTCTGTATCAGAGTGCAGCAGGCAGAATCTGTATCAGGGTGCAGCAGGCAGAGTCTGCATCAGAGTGCAGCAGGCGGAGTCTGTATCAGAGTGCAGCAGGCAGAGTCTGTATCAGAGTGCAGCAGGCAGAATCTGTATCAGGGTGCAGCAGGCAGAGTCTGCATCAGAGTGCAGCAGGCAGAGTCTGTATCAGGAGTGCAGCAGGCAGAGTCTGTATCAGAGTGCAGCAGGCAGAGTCTGTATCAGAATGCAGCAGACAGAGTCTGTATCGGAGTGCAGCAGGCAGAATCTGTATCAGGGTGCAGCAGGCAGAGTCTGTATCAGAGTGCAGCAGGCAGAGTCTGCATCAGGAGTGCAGCAGGCAGAGTCTGTATCAGGAGTGCAGCAAGCAGAGTCTGTATCAGAGTGCAGCAGGCAAAGTCTGTATCAGAGTGTAGCAGGCAGAATCTGTATCAGGGGTGCAGCAGGCAGAGTCTGTATCAGAGTGCAGCAGGCAGAGTCTGTATCAGAGTGCAGCAGGCAGAATCTGTATCAGGGTGCAGCAGGCAGAGTCTGCATCAGAGTGCAGCAGGCAGAGTCTGTATCAGGAGTGCAGCAGGCAGAGTCTGTATCAGAGTGCAGCAGGCAGAGTCTGTATCAGAATGCAGCAGACAGAGTCTGTATCGGAGTGCAGCAGGCAGAATCTGTATCAGGGTGCAGCAGGCAGAGTCTGTATCAGAGTGCAGCAGGCAGAGTCTGCATCAGGAGTGCAGCAGGCAGAGTCTGTATCAGGAGTGCAGCAAGCAGAGTCTGTATCAGAAGTGCAGCAGACGGAGTCTGTATCAGAGTGCAGCAGACAGAGTCTGTATCAGAGTGCAGCAGGCAGAGTCTGTATCAGGAGTGCAGCAGGCAGAGTCTGTATCAGAGTGCAGCAGGCAGAGTCTGTATCCGAAGTGCAGCAGGCAGAGACTGTATCAGAGTGCAGCAGGCAGAGTCCATATCAGAGTGCAGCAGGCAGAATCTGTATCAGAAGTGCAGCAGACAGAGTCTGTATCAGAGTGCAGCAGACAGAGTCTGTATCAGAGTGCAGCAGGCTGAGTCTGTATCAGAGTGCAGCAGACAGCGTCTGTATCAGGAGTGCAGCAGACAGAGTCTGTATCAGGAGTGCAGCAGACAGAGTCTGTATCAGGAGTGCAGCAGGCAGAGTCTGTATTAGGAGTGCAGCAGGCAGAGCCTGTATCAGAGTGCAGAAGGCAGAGTCTGTATCAGAAGTGCAGCAGGCAGAGTCTGTATCAGAGTGCAGCAGGCAGAGTCTGTATCAGGAGTGCAGCAGGCAGAGTCTGTATCAGGAGTGCAGCAGGCAGAGTCTGTATCAGGAGTGCAGCAGACAGAGTCTGTATCAGGAGTGCAGCAGGCAGAGTCTGTATTCGAAGTGCAGCAGGCAGAGACTGTATCAGTGTGCAGCAGGCAGAGTCTGTATCAGGAGTGCAGCAGACAGAGTCTGTATCAGAGTGCAGCAGACAGAGTCTTATCAGAGTGCAGCAGGCTGAGTCTGTATCAGAGTGCAGCAGACAGCGTCTGTATCAGGAGTGCAGCAGACAGAGTCTGTATCAGGAGTGCAGCAGACAGAGTCTGTATCAGGAGTGCAGCAGGCAGAGTCTGTATTAGGAGTGCAGCAGGCAGAGCCTGTATCAGAGTGCAGAAGGCAGAGTCTGTATCAGAAGTGCAGCAGGCAGAGTCTGTATCAGAGTGCAGCAGGCAGAGTCTGTATCAGAGTGCAGCAGGCAGAGTCTGTATCCGAAGTGCAGCAGGCAGAGTCTGTATCAGTGTGCAGCAGGCAGAGTCCATATCAGAGTGCAGCAGGCAGAATCTGTATCAGAAGTGCAGCAGACAGAGTCTGTATCAGAGTGCAGCAGACAGAGTCTGTATCAGAGTGCAGCAGGCTGAGTCTGTATCAGAGTGCAGCAGACAGCGTCTGAATCAGGAGTGCAGCAGACAGAGTGTGTATCAGGAGTGCAGCAGGCAGAGTCTGTATCAGGAGTGCAGCAGACAGAGTCTGTATCAGGAGTGCAGCAGGCAGAGTCTGTATCAGGAGTGCAGCAGGCAGAGTCTGTATCAGGAGTGCAGCAGGCAGAGTCTGTATCAGGAGTGCAGCAGACAGAGTCTGTATCAGGAGTGCAGCAGGCAGAGTCTGTATCAGGAGTGCAGCAGACAGAGTCTGTATCAGGAGTGCAGCAGGCAGAGTCTGTATAAGGGATGCAGCAGGCAGAGTCTGTATCAGGAATGCAGCAGGCAGAGTCTGTATCAGAGTGCAGCAGACAGAGTCTGTATCGGAGTGCAGCAGACAGAGTCTGTATAAGGGATGCAGCAGGCAGAGTCAGTATCAGGGGTGCAGCAGGCAGAATCTGTATCAGAAGTGCAGCAGACAGAGTCTGTATCAGAGTGCAGCAGACAGAGTCTGTATCAGAGTGCAGCAGGCTGAGTCTGTATCAGAGTGCAGCAGACAGCGTCTGTATCAGGAGTGCAGCAGACAGAGTCTGTATCAGGAGTGCAGCAGACAGAGTCTGTATCAGAGTGCAGCAGGCAGAGTCTGTATCAGGAGTGCAGCAGGCAGAGCCTGTATCAGAGTGCAGAAGGCAGAGTCTGTATCAGAAGTGCAGCAGGCAGAGTCTGTATCAGAGTGCAGCAGGCAGAGTATGTATCAGAGTGCAGCAGGCAGAGTCTGTATTCGAAGTGCAGCAGGCAGAGACTGTATCAGTGTGCAGCAGGCAGGGTCCATATCAGAGTGCAGCAGGCAGAATCTGTATCAGAAGTGCAGCAGACAGAGTCTGTATCAGAGTGCAGCAGACAGAGTCTGTATCAGAGTGCAGCAGGCTGAGTCTGTATCAGAGTGCAGCAGACAGCGTCTGTATCAGGAGTGCAGCAGACAGAGTGTGTATCAGGAGTGCAGCAGACAGAGTCTGTATCAGGAGTGCAGCAGACAGAGTCTGTATCAGGAGTGCAGCAGGCAGAGTCTGTATCAGTAGTGCAGCAGGCAGAGTCTGTATAAGGGATGCAGCAGGCAGAGTCTGTATCAGGAATGCAGCAGGCAGAGTCTGTATCAGAGTGCAGCAGACAGAGTCTGTATAAGGGATGCAGCAGGCAGAGTCAGTATCAGGGGTGCAACAGGCAGTCTGTATCAGGAGTGCAGCAGACAGAGTCTGTATCAGGAGTGCAGCAGGCAGAGTCTGTATCAGGAATGCAGCAGGCAGAGTCTGTATCAGAGTGCAGCAGACAGAGTCTGTATCAGAGTGCAGCAGACAGAGTCTGTATCAGGAGTGCAGCAGGCAGAGTCTGTATCAGAGTGCAGCAGACAGAGTCTGTATCAGGAGTGCAGCAGGCAGAGTCTGTATCAGGAGTGCAGCAGGCAGAGTCTGTATCAGGAGTGCAGCAAGCAGAGTCTGTATCAGAGTGCAGCAGGCAAAGTCTGTATCCAAAGTGCAGCAGGCAGAGACTGTATCAGAGTGCAGCAGGCAGAATCTGTATCAGAAGTGCAGCAGACGGAGTCTGTATCAGAGTGCAGCAGACAGAGTCTGTATCAGAGTGCAGCAGGCAGAGTCTGTATCAGAAGTGCAGCAGACAGAGTCTGTATCAGAGTGCAGCAGACAGAGTCTGTATCAGAGTGCAGCAGACAGAGTCTGTATCAGAGTGCAGCAGGCTGAGTCTGTATCAGAGTGCAGCAGACAGCGTCTGTATCAGGAGTGCAGCAGACAGAGTGTGTATCAGGAGTGCAGCAGGCAGAGTCTGTATCAGGAGTGCAGCAGACAGAGTCTGTATCAGGAGTGCAGCAGGCAGAGTCTGTATCAGGAGTGCAGCAGGCAGAGTCTGTATCAGGAGTGCAGCAGGCAGAGTCTGTATCAGGAGTGCAGCAGGCAGAGTCTGTATCAGGAGTGCAGCAGGCAGAGTCTGTATCAGAGTGCAGCAGGCAGAGTCTGTATCAGAATGCAGCAGACAGAGTCTGTATCGGAGTGCAGCAGGCAGAATCTGTATCAGGGTGCAGCAGGCAGAGTCTGTATCAGAGTGCAGCAGGCAGAGTCTGCATCAGGAGTGCAGCAGGCAGAGTCTGTATCAGGAGTGCAGCAAGCAGAGTCTGTATCAGAGTGCAGCAGGCAAAGTCTGTATCAGAGTGTAGCAGGCAGAATCTGTATCAGGGGTGCAGCAGGCAGAGTCTGTATCAGAGTGCAGCAGGCAGAGTCTGTATCAGAGTGCAGCAGGCAGAATCTGTATCAGGGTGCAGCAGGCAGAGTCTGCATCAGAGTGCAGCAGGCAGAGTCTGTATCAGGAGTGCAGCAGGCAGAGTCTGTATCAGAGTGCAGCAGGCAGAGTCTGTATCAGAGTGCAGCAGGCAGAGTCTGTATCAGAATGCAGCAGACAGAGTCTGTATCGGAGTGCAGCAGGCAGAATCTGTATCAGGAGTGCAGCAGGCAGAGTCTGTATCAGAGTGCAGCAGGCAGAGTCTGTATCAGAGTGCAGCAGGCAGAATCTGTATCAGGGTGCAGCAGGCAGAGTCTGCATCAGAGTGCAGCAGGCGGAGTCTGTATCAGAGTGCAGCAGGCAGAGTCTGTATCAGAGTGCAGCAGGCAGAATCTGTATCAGGGTGCAGCAGGCAGAGTCTGCATCAGAGTGCAGCAGGCAGAGTCTGTATCAGGAGGGCAGCAGGCAGAGTCTGTATCAGAGTGCAGCAGGCAGAGTCTGTATCAGAATGCAGCAGACAGAGTCTGTATCGGAGTGCAGCAGGCAGAATCTGTATCAGGGTGCAGCAGGCAGAGTCTGTATCAGAGTGCAGCAGGCAGAGTCTGCATCAGGAGTGCAGCAGGCAGAGTCTGTATCAGGAGTGCAGCAAGCAGAGTCTGTATCAGAGTGCAGCAGGCAAAGTCTGTATCAGAGTGTAGCAGGCAGAATCTGTATCAGGGGTGCAGCAGGCAGAGTCTGTATCAGAGTGCAGCAGGCAGAGTCTGTATCAGAGTGCAGCAGGCAGAATCTGTATCAGGGTGCAGCAGGCAGAGTCTGCATCAGAGTGCAGCAGGCGGAGTCTGTATCAGAGTGCAGCAGGCAGAGTCTGTATCAGAGTGCAGCAGGCAGAATCTGTATCAGGGTGCAGCAGGCAGAGTCTGCATCAGAGTGCAGCAGGCAGAGTCTGTATCAGGAGTGCAGCAGGCAGAGTCTGTATCAGAGTGCAGCAGGCAGAGTCTGTATCAGAATGCAGCAGACAGAGTCTGTATCGGAGTGCAGCAGGCAGAATCTGTATCAGGGTGCAGCAGGCAGAGTCTGTATCAGAGTGCAGCAGGCAGAGTCTGCATCAGGAGTGCAGCAGGCAGAGTCTGTATCAGGAGTGCAGCAAGCAGAGTCTGTATCAGAGTGCAGCAGGCAAAGTCTGTATCAGAGTGTAGCAGGCAGAATCTGTATCAGGGGTGCAGCAGGCAGAGTCTGTATCAGAGTGCAGCAGGCAGAGTCTGTATCAGAGTGCAGCAGGCAGAATCTGTATCAGGGTGCAGCAGGCAGAGTCTGCATCAGAGTGCAGCAGGCAGAGTCTGTATCAGGAGTGCAGCAGGCAGAGTCTGTATCAGAGTGCAGCAGGCAGAGTCTGTATCAGAATGCAGCAGACAGAGTCTGTATCGGAGTGCAGCAGGCAGAATCTGTATCAGGGTGCAGCAGGCAGAGTCTGTATCAGAGTGCAGCAGGCAGAGTCTGCATCAGGAGTGCAGCAGGCAGAGTCTGTATCAGGAGTGCAGCAAGCAGAGTCTGTATCAGAAGTGCAGCAGACGGAGTCTGTATCAGAGTGCAGCAGACAGAGTCTGTATCAGAGTGCAGCAGGCAGAGTCTGTATCAGGAGTGCAGCAGGCAGAGTCTGTATCAGACTGCAGCAGGCAGAGTCTGTATCCGAAGTGCAGCAGGCAGAGACTGTATCAGAGTGCAGCAGGCAGAGTCCATATCAGAGTGCAGCAGGCAGAATCTGTATCAGAAGTGCAGCAGACAGAGTCTGTATCAGAGTGCAGCAGACAGAGTCTGTATCAGAGTGCAGCAGGCTGAGTCTGTATCAGAGTGCAGCAGACAGCGTCTGTATCAGGAGTGCAGCAGACAGAGTCTGTATCAGGAGTGCAGCAGACAGAGTCTGTATCAGGAGTGCAGCAGGCAGAGTCTGTATTAGGAGTGCAGCAGGCAGAGCCTGTATCAGAGTGCAGAAGGCAGAGTCTGTATCAGAAGTGCAGCAGGCAGAGTCTGTATCAGAGTGCAGCAGGCAGAGTCTGTATCAGGAGTGCAGCAGGCAGAGTCTGTATCAGGAGTGCAGCAGGCAGAGTCTGTATCAGGAGTGCAGCAGACAGAGTCTGTATCAGGAGTGCAGCAGGCAGAGTCTGTATTCGAAGTGCAGCAGGCAGAGACTGTATCAGTGTGCAGCAGGCAGAGTCTGTATCAGGAGTGCAGCAGACAGAGTCTGTATCAGAGTGCAGCAGACAGAGTCTTATCAGAGTGCAGCAGGCTGAGTCTGTATCAGAGTGCAGCAGACAGCGTCTGTATCAGGAGTGCAGCAGACAGAGTCTGTATCAGGAGTGCAGCAGACAGAGTCTGTATCAGGAGTGCAGCAGGCAGAGTCTGTATTAGGAGTGCAGCAGGCAGAGCCTGTATCAGAGTGCAGAAGGCAGAGTCTGTATCAGAAGTGCAGCAGGCAGAGTCTGTATCAGAGTGCAGCAGGCAGAGTCTGTATCAGAGTGCAGCAGGCAGAGTCTGTATCCGAAGTGCAGCAGGCAGAGTCTGTATCAGTGTGCAGCAGGCAGAGTCCATATCAGAGTGCAGCAGGCAGAATCTGTATCAGAAGTGCAGCAGACAGAGTCTGTATCAGAGTGCAGCAGACAGAGTCTGTATCAGAGTGCAGCAGGCTGAGTCTGTATCAGAGTGCAGCAGACAGCGTCTGAATCAGGAGTGCAGCAGACAGAGTGTGTATCAGGAGTGCAGCAGGCAGAGTCTGTATCAGGAGTGCAGCAGACAGAGTCTGTATCAGGAGTGCAGCAGGCAGAGTCTGTATCAGGAGTGCAGCAGGCAGAGTCTGTATCAGGAGTGCAGCAGGCAGAGTCTGTATCAGGAGTGCAGCAGACAGAGTCTGTATCAGGAGTGCAGCAGGCAGAGTCTGTATCAGGAGTGCAGCAGACAGAGTCTGTATCAGGAGTGCAGCAGGCAGAGTCTGTATAAGGGATGCAGCAGGCAGAGTCTGTATCAGGAATGCAGCAGGCAGAGTCTGTATCAGAGTGCAGCAGACAGAGTCTGTATCGGAGTGCAGCAGACAGAGTCTGTATAAGGGATGCAGCAGGCAGAGTCAGTATCAGGGGTGCAGCAGGCAGAATCTGTATCAGAAGTGCAGCAGACAGAGTCTGTATCAGAGTGCAGCAGACAGAGTCTGTATCAGAGTGCAGCAGGCTGAGTCTGTATCAGAGTGCAGCAGACAGCGTCTGTATCAGGAGTGCAGCAGACAGAGTCTGTATCAGGAGTGCAGCAGACAGAGTCTGTATCAGAGTGCAGCAGGCAGAGTCTGTATCAGGAGTGCAGCAGGCAGAGCCTGTATCAGAGTGCAGAAGGCAGAGTCTGTATCAGAAGTGCAGCAGGCAAAGTCTGTATCAGAGTGCAGCAGGCAGAGTATGTATCAGAGTGCAGCAGGCAGAGTCTGTATTCGAAGTGCAGCAGGCAGAGACTGTATCAGTGTGCAGCAGGCAGGGTCCATATCAGAGTGCAGCAGGCAGAATCTGTATCAGAAGTGCAGCAGACAGAGTCTGTATCAGAGTGCAGCAGACAGAGTCTGTATCAGAGTGCAGCAGGCTGAGTCTGTATCAGAGTGCAGCAGACAGCGTCTGTATCAGGAGTGCAGCAGACAGAGTGTGTATCAGGAGTGCAGCAGACAGAGTCTGTATCAGGAGTGCAGCAGACAGAGTCTGTATCAGGAGTGCAGCAGGCAGAGTCTGTATCAGTAGTGCAGCAGGCAGAGTCTGTATAAGGGATGCAGCAGGCAGAGTCTGTATCAGGAATGCAGCAGGCAGAGTCTGTATCAGAGTGCAGCAGACAGAGTCTGTATAAGGGATGCAGCAGGCAGAGTCAGTATCAGGGGTGCAACAGGCAGTCTGTATCAGGAGTGCAGCAGACAGAGTCTGTATCAGGAGTGCAGCAGGCAGAGTCTGTATCAGGAATGCAGCAGGCAGAGTCTGTATCAGAGTGCAGCAGACAGAGTCTGTATCAGAGTGCAGCAGACAGAGTCTGTATCAGGAGTGCAGCAGGCAGAGTCTGTATCAGAGTGCAGCAGACAGAGTCTGTATCAGGAGTGCAGCAGGCAGAGTCTGTATCAGGAGTGCAGCAGGCAGAGTCTGTATCAGGAGTGCAGCAAGCAGAGTCTGTATCAGAGTGCAGCAGGCAAAGTCTGTATCCAAAGTGCAGCAGGCAGAGACTGTATCAGAGTGCAGCAGGCAGAATCTGTATCAGAAGTGCAGCAGACGGAGTCTGTATCAGAGTGCAGCAGACAGAGTCTGTATCAGAGTGCAGCAGGCAGAGTCTGTATCAGAAGTGCAGCAGACAGAGTCTGTATCAGAGTGCAGCAGACAGAGTCTGTATCAGAGTGCAGCAGACAGAGTCTGTATCAGAGTGCAGCAGGCTGAGTCTGTATCAGAGTGCAGCAGACAGCGTCTGTATCAGGAGTGCAGCAGACAGAGTGTGTATCAGGAGTGCAGCAGGCAGAGTCTGTATCAGGAGTGCAGCAGACAGAGTCTGTATCAGGAGTGCAGCAGGCAGAGTCTGTATCAGGAGTGCAGCAGGCAGAGTCTGTATCAGGAGTGCAGCAGGCAGAGTCTGTATCAGGAGTGCAGCAGGCAGAGTCTGTATCAGGAGTGCAGCAGACAGAGTCTGTATCAGGAGTGCAGCAGGCAGAGTCTGTATAAGGGATGCAGCAGGCAGAGTCTGTATCAGGAATGCAGCAGGCAGAGTCTGTATCAGAGTGCAGCAGACAGAGTCTGTATCGGAGTGCAGCAGACAGAGTCTGTATAAGGGATGCAGCAGGCAGAGTCAGTATCAGGGGTGCAGCAGGCAGAATCTGTATCAGAAGTGCAGCAGACAGAGTCTGTATCAGAGTGCAGCAGACAGAGTCTGTATCAGAGTGCAGCAGGCTGAGTCTGTATCAGAGTGCAGCAGACAGCGTCTGTATCAGGAGTGCAGCAGACAGAGTCTGTATCAGGAGTGCAGCAGACAGAGTCTGTATCAGAGTGCAGCAGGCAGAGTCTGTATCAGGAGTGCAGCAGGCAGAGCCTGTATCAGAGTGCAGAAGGCAGAGTCTGTATCAGAAGTGCAGCAGGCAGAGTCTGTATCAGAGTGCAGCAGGCAGAGTCTGTATCAGAGTGCAGCAGGCAGAGTCTGTATCCGAAGTGCAGCAGGCAGAGACTGTATCAGTGTGCAGCAGGCAGAGTCCATATCAGAGTGCAGCAGGCAGAATCTGTATCAGAAGTGCAGCAGACAGAGTCTGTATCAGAGTGCAGCAGACAGAGTCTGTATCAGAGTGCAGCAGGCTGAGTCTGTATCAGAGTGCAGCAGACAGCGTCTGTATCAGGAGTGCAGCAGACAGAGTGTGTATCAGGAGTGCAGCAGACAGAGTCTGTATCAGGAGTGCAGCAGACAGAGTCTGTATCAGGAGTGCAGCAGGCAGAGTCTGTATCAGTAGTGCAGCAGGCAGAGTCTGTATAAGGGATGCAGCAGGCAGAGTCTGTATCAGGAATGCAGCAGGCAGAGTCTGTATCAGAGTGCAGCAGGCAGAGTCTGTATCAGAGTGCAGCAGGCAGAGTCTGTATCAGAATGCAGCAGACAGAGTCTGTATCGGAGTGCAGCAGGCAGAATCTGTATCAGGGTGCAGCAGGCAGAGTCTGTATCAGAGTGCAGCAGGCAGAGTCTGTATCAGGAATGCAGCAGGCAGAGTCTGTATCAGAGTGCAGCAGACAGAGTCTGTATCGGAGTGCAGCAGACAGAGTCTGTATAAGGGATGCAGCAGGCAGAGTCAGTATCAGGGGTGCAGCAGGCAGTCTGTATCAGGAGTGCAGCAGACAGAGTCTGTATCAGGAGTGCAGCAGGCAGAGTCTGTATCAGGAATGCAGCAGGCAGAGTCTGTATCAGAGTGCAGCAGACAGAGTCTGTATCAGAGTGCAGCAGACAGAGTCTGTATCAGGAGTGCAGCAGGCAGAGTCTGTATCAGAGTGCAGCAGACAGAGTCTGTTTCAGGAGTGCAGCAGGCAGAGTCTGTATCAGGAGTGCAGCAGGCAGAGTCTGTATCAGGGATGCAGCAGGCAGAGTCAGTATCAGGGGTGCAGCAGGCAGTCTGTATCAGGGGTGCAGCAGGCAGAGTCTGTATAAGGAGTGCAGCAGGCAGAGTCTGTATCAGAGTGCAGCAGACAGAGTCTGTATCAGAGTGCAGCAGACAGAGTCTGTATCAGGAGTGCAGCAGGCAGAGTCTGTATCAGGAGTGCAGCAGGCAGAGTCTGTATCAGGGGTGCAGCAGGCATATTCTGTATCAGGGTGCAGCAGGCAGAGTCTGTATCAGAGTGCAGCAGGCAGAGTCTGTAGCAGAAGTGCAGCAGCAGCAGACAGAGTCTGTATCAGAGTGCAGCAGGCGGAGTCTGTATCAGAAGTGCAGCAGCAGCAGCAGACAGAGTCTGTATCAGAGTGCAGCAGGCAGAGTCTGTATCAGGGGTGCAGCAGGCGGAGTCTGTATCAGAGTGCAGCAGGCAGAGTCTGTATCAGAATGCAGCAGACAGAGTCTGTATCGGAGTGCAGCAGGCAGAATCTGTATCAGGAGTGCAGCAGACAGAGTCTGTATCAGGAGTGCAGCAGACAGAGTCTGTATCAGGAGTGCAGCAGGCAGAGTCTGTATCAGTAGTGCAGCAGGCAGAGTCTGTATAAGGGATGCAGCAGGCAGAGTCTGTATCAGGAATGCAGCAGGCAGAGTCTGTATCAGAGTGCAGCAGACAGAGTCTGTATCGGAGTGCAGCAGACAGAGTCTGTATAAGGGATGCAGCAGGCAGAGTCAGTATCAGGGGTGCAGCAGGCAGTCTGTATCAGGAGTGCAGCAGACAGAGTCTGTATCAGGAGTGCAGCAGGCAGAGTCTGTATCAGGAATGCAGCAGGCAGAGTCTGTATCAGAGTGCAGCAGACAGAGTCTGTATCAGAGTGCAGCAGACAGAGTCTGTATCAGGAGTGCAGCAGGCAGAGTCTGTATCAGAGTGCAGCAGACAGAGTCTGTATCAGGAGTGCAGCAGGCAGAGTCTGTATCAGGAGTGCAGCAGGCAGAGTCTGTATCAGGGATGCAGCAGGCAGAGTCAGTATCAGGGGTGCAGCAGGCAGTCTGTATCAGGGGTGCAGCAGGCAGAGTCTGTATAAGGAGTGCAGCAGGCAGAGTCTGTATCAGAGTGCAGCAGACAGAGTCTGTATCAGAGTGCAGCAGACAGAGTCTGTATCAGGAGTGCAGCAGGCAGAGTCTGTATCAGGAGTGCAGCAGGCAGAGTCTGTATCAGGGGTGCAGCAGGCATATTCTGTATCAGGGTGCAGCAGGCAGAGTCTGTATCAGAGTGCAGCAGGCAGAGTCTGTAGCAGAAGTGCAGCAGCAGCAGACAGAGTCTGTATCAGAGTGCAGCAGGCAGAGCCTGTATCAGAGTGCAGAAGGCAGAGTCTGTATCAGAAGTGCAGCAGGCAGAGTCTGTATCAGAGTGCAGCAGGCTGAGTCTGTATCAGAGTGCAGCAGACAGCGTCTGTATCAGGAGTGCAGCAGACAGAGTCTGTATCAGGAGTGCAGCAGACAGAGTCTGTATCAGAGTGCAGCAGGCAGAGTCTGTATCAGGAGTGCAGCAGGCAGAGCCTGTATCAGAGTGCAGAAGGCAGAGTCTGTATCAGAAGTGCAGCAGGCAGAGTCTGTATCAGAGTGCAGCAGGCAGAGTCTGTATCAGAGTGCAGCAGGCAGAGTCTGTATTCGAAGTGCAGCAGGCAGAGACTGTATCAGTGTGCAGCAGGCAGAGTCCATATCAGAGTGCAGCAGGCAGAATCTGTATCAGAAGTGCAGCAGACAGAGTCTGTATCAGAGTGCAGCAGACAGAGTCTGTATCAGAGTGCAGCAGGCTGAGTCTGTATCAGAGTGCAGCAGACAGCGTCTGTATCAGGAGTGCAGCAGACAGAGTGTGTATCAGGAGTGCAGCAGACAGAGTCTGTATCAGGAGTGCAGCAGACAGAGTCTGTATCAGGAGTGCAGCAGGCAGAGTCTGTATCAGTAGTGCAGCAGGCAGAGTCTGTATAAGGGATGCAGCAGGCAGAGTCTGTATCAGGAATGCAGCAGGCAGAGTCTGTATCAGAGTGCAGCAGACAGAGTCTGTATCGGAGTGCAGCAGACAGAGTCTGTATAAGGGATGCAGCAGGCAGAGTCAGTATCAGGGGTGCAACAGGCAGTCTGTATCAGGAGTGCAGCAGACAGAGTCTGTATCAGGAGTGCAGCAGGCAGAGTCTGTATCAGGAATGCAGCAGGCAGAGTCTGTATCAGAGTGCAGCAGACAGAGTCTGTATCAGAGTGCAGCAGACAGAGTCTGTATCAGGAGTGCAGCAGGCAGAGTCTGTATCAGAGTGCAGCAGACAGAGTCTGTATCAGGAGTGCAGCAGGCAGAGTCTGTATCAGGAGTGCAGCAGGCAGAGTCTGTATCAGGAGTGCAGCAAGCAGAGTCTGTATCAGAGTGCAGCAGGCAAAGTCTGTATCCAAAGTGCAGCAGGCAGAGACTGTATCAGAGTGCAGCAGGCAGAATCTGTATCAGAAGTGCAGCAGACGGAGTCTGTATCAGAGTGCAGCAGACAGAGTCTGTATCAGAGTGCAGCAGGCAGAGTCTGTATCAGAAGTGCAGCAGACAGAGTCTGTATCAGAGTGCAGCAGACAGAGTCTGTATCAGAGTGCAGCAGACAGAGTCTGTATCAGAGTGCAGCAGGCTGAGTCTGTATCAGAGTGCAGCAGACAGCGTCTGTATCAGGAGTGCAGCAGACAGAGTGTGTATCAGGAGTGCAGCAGGCAGAGTCTGTATCAGGAGTGCAGCAGACAGAGTCTGTATCAGGAGTGCAGCAGGCAGAGTCTGTATCAGGAGTGCAGCAGGCAGAGTCTGTATCAGGAGTGCAGCAGGCAGAGTCTGTATCAGGAGTGCAGCAGGCAGAGTCTGTATCAGGAGTGCAGCAGACAGAGTCTGTATCAGGAGTGCAGCAGGCGGAGTCTGTATAAGGGATGCAGCAGGCAGAGTCTGTATCAGAGTGCAGCAGACAGAGTCTGTATCGGAGTGCAGCAGACAGAGTCTGTATAAGGGATGCAGCAGGCAGAGTCAGTATCAGGGGTGCAGCAGGCAGAATCTGTATCAGAAGTGCAGCAGACAGAGTCTGTATCAGAGTGCAGCAGACAGAGTCTGTATCAGAGTGCAGCAGGCTGAGTCTGTATCAGAGTGCAGGAGACAGCGTCTGTATCAGGAGTGCAGCAGACAGAGTCTGTATCAGGAGTGCAGCAGACAGAGTCTGTATCAGAGTGCAGCAGGCAGAGTCTGTATCAGGAGTGCAGCAGGCAGAGCCTGTATCAGAGTGCAGAAGGCAGAGTCTGTATCAGAAGTGCAGCAGGCAGAGTCTGTATCAGAGTGCAGCAGGCAGAGTCTGTATCAGAGTGCAGCAGGCAGAGTCTGTATCCGAAGTGCAGCAGGCAGAGACTGTATCAGTGTGCAGCAGGCAGAGTCCATATCAGAGTGCAGCAGGCAGAATCTGTATCAGAAGTGCAGCAGACAGAGTCTGTATCAGAGTGCAGCAGACAGAGTCTGTATCAGAGTGCAGCAGGCTGAGTCTGTATCAGAGTGCAGCAGACAGCGTCTGTATCAGGAGTGCAGCAGACAGAGTGTGTATCAGGAGTGCAGCAGACAGAGTCTGTATCAGGAGTGCAGCAGACAGAGTCTGTATCAGGAGTGCAGCAGGCAGAGTCTGTATCAGTAGTGCAGCAGGCAGAGTCTGTATAAGGGATGCAGCAGGCAGAGTCTGTATCAGGAATGCAGCAGGCAGAGTCTGTATCAGAGTGCAGCAGACAGAGTCTGTATCGGAGTGCAGCAGACAGAGTCTGTATAAGGGATGCAGCAGGCAGAGTCAGTATCAGGGGTGCAGCAGGCAGTCTGTATCAGGAGTGCAGCAGACAGAGTCTGTATCAGGAGTGCAGCAGGCAGAGTCTGTATCAGGAATGCAGCAGGCAGAGTCTGTATCAGAGTGCAGCAGACAGAGTCTGTATCAGAGTGCAGCAGACAGAGTCTGTATCAGGAGTGCAGCAGGCAGAGTCTGTATCAGAGTGCAGCAGACAGAGTCTGTTTCAGGAGTGCAGCAGGCAGAGTCTGTATCAGGAGTGCAGCAGGCAGAGTCTGTATCAGGGATGCAGCAGGCAGAGTCAGTATCAGGGGTGCAGCAGGCAGTCTGTATCAGGGGTGCAGCAGGCAGAGTCTGTATAAGGAGTGCAGCAGGCAGAGTCTGTATCAGAGTGCAGCAGACAGAGTCTGTATCAGAGTGCAGCAGACAGAGTCTGTATCAGGAGTGCAGCAGGCAGAGTCTGTATCAGGAGTGCAGCAGGCAGAGTCTGTATCAGGGGTGCAGCAGGCATATTCTGTATCAGGGTGCAGCAGGCAGAGTCTGTATCAGAGTGCAGCAGGCAGAGTCTGTAGCAGAAGTGTAGCAGCAGCAGACAGAGTCTGTATCAGAGTGCAGCAGGCGGAGTCTGTATCAGAAGTGCAGCAGCAGCAGCAGACAGAGTCTGTATCAGAGTGCAGCAGGCAGAGTCTGTATCAGGGGTGCAGCAGGCGGAGTCTGTATCAGAGTGCAGCAGGCAGAGTCTGTATCAGAATGCAGCAGACAGAGTCTGTATCGGAGTGCAGCAGGCAGAATCTGTATCAGGAGTGCAGCAGACAGAGTCTGTATCAGGAGTGCAGCAGACAGAGTCTGTATCAGGAGTGCAGCAGGCAGAGTCTGTATCAGTAGTGCAGCAGGCAGAGTCTGTATAAGGGATGCAGCAGGCAGAGTCTGTATCAGGAATGCAGCAGGCAGAGTCTGTATCAGAGTGCAGCAGACAGAGTCTGTATCGGAGTGCAGCAGACAGAGTCTGTATAAGGGATGCAGCAGGCAGAGTCAGTATCAGGGGTGCAGCAGGCAGTCTGTATCAGGAGTGCAGCAGACAGAGTCTGTATCAGGAGTGCAGCAGGCAGAGTCTGTATCAGGAATGCAGCAGGCAGAGTCTGTATCAGAGTGCAGCAGACAGAGTCTGTATCAGAGTGCAGCAGACAGAGTCTGTATCAGGAGTGCAGCAGGCAGAGTCTGTATCAGAGTGCAGCAGACAGAGTCTGTATCAGGAGTGCAGCAGGCAGAGTCTGTATCAGGAGTGCAGCAGGCAGAGTCTGTATCAGGGATGCAGCAGGCAGAGTCAGTATCAGGGGTGCAGCAGGCAGTCTGTATCAGGGGTGCAGCAGGCAGAGTCTGTATAAGGAGTGCAGCAGGCAGAGTCTGTATCAGAGTGCAGCAGACAGAGTCTGTATCAGAGTGCAGCAGACAGAGTCTGTATCAGGAGTGCAGCAGGCAGAGTCTGTATCAGGAGTGCAGCAGGCAGAGTCTGTATCAGGGGTGCAGCAGGCATATTCTGTATCAGGGTGCAGCAGGCAGAGTCTGTATCAGAGTGCAGCAGGCAGAGTCTGTAGCAGAAGTGCAGCAGCAGCAGACAGAGTCTGTATCAGAGTGCAGCAGGCGGAGTCTGTATCAGAAGTGCAGCAGCAGCAGCAGACAGAGTCTGTATCAGAGTGCAGCAGGCAGAGTCTGTATCAGGGGTGCAGCAGGCGGAGTCTGTATCAGAGTGCAGCAGGCAGAGTCTGTATCAGAATGCAGCAGACAGAGTCTGTATCGGAGTGCAGCAGGCAGAATCTGTATCAGGAGTGCAGCAGGCAGAGTCTGTATCAGAGTGCAGCAGGCAGAGTCTGTATCAGAGTGCAGCAGGCAGAATCTGTATCAGGGTGCAGCAGGCAGAGTCTGCATCAGAGTGCAGCAGGCAGAGTCTGTATCAGGATTGCAGCAGGCAGAGTCTGTATCAGAGTGCAGCAGGCAGAGTCTGTATCAGAATGCAGCAGACAGAGTCTGTATCGGAGTGCAGCAGGCAGAATCTGTATCAGGAGTGCAGCAGGCAGAGTCTGTATCAGAGTGCAGCAGGCAGAGTCTGTATCAGAGTGCAGCAGGCAGAATCTGTATCAGGGTGCAGCAGGCAGAGTCTGCATCAGAGTGCAGCAGGCGGAGTCTGTATCAGAGTGCAGCAGGCAGAGTCTGTATCAGAGTGCAGCAGGCAGAATCTGTATCAGGGTGCAGCAGGCAGAGTCTGCATCAGAGTGCAGCAGGCAGAGTCTGTATCAGGAGTGCAGCAGGCAGAGTCTGTATCAGAGTGCAGCAGGCAGAGTCTGTATCAGAATGCAGCAGGCAGAGTCTGTATCAGAGTGCAGCAGGCAGAGTCTGTATCAGAGTGCAGCAGGCAGAGTCTGTATCAGGAGTGCAGCAGGCAGAGTCTGTATCAGAGTGCAGCAGGCAGAGTCTGTATCAGGAGTGCAGCAAGCAGAGTCTGTATCAGAGTGCAGCAGGCAAAGTCTGTATCAGAGTGTAGCAGGCAGAATCTGTATCAGGGGTGCAGCAGGCAGAGTCTGTATCAGAGTGCAGCAGGCAGAGTCTGTATCAGAGTGCAGCAGGCAGAATCTGTATCAGGGTGCAGCAGGCAGAGTCTGCATCAGAGTGCAGCAGGCGGAGTCTGTATCAGAGTGCAGCAGGCAGAGTCTGTATCAGAGTGCAGCAGGCAGAATCTGTATCAGGGTGCAGCAGGCAGAGTCTGCATCAGAGTGCAGCAGGCAGAGTCTGTATCAGGAGTGCAGCAGGCAGAGTCTGTATCAGAGTGCAGCAGGCAGAGTCTGTATCAGAATGCAGCAGACAGAGTCTGTATCGGAGTGCAGCAGGCAGAATCTGTATCAGGGTGCAGCAGGCGGAGTCTGTATCAGAGTGCAGCAGGCAGAGTCTGCATCAGGAGTGCAGCAGGCAGAGTCTGTATCAGGAGTGCAGCAAGCAGAGTCTGTATCAGAGTGCAGCAGGCAAAGTCTGTATCAGAGTGTAGCAGGCAGAATCTATCAGGGGTGCAGCAGGCAGAGTCTGTATCAGAGTGCAGCAGGCAGAGTCTGTATCAGAGTGCAGCAGGCAGAATCTGTATCAGGGTGCAGCAGGCAGAGTCTGCATCAGAGTGCAGCAGGCAGAGTCTGTATCAGGAGTGCAGCAGGCAGAGTCTGTATCAGAGTGCAGCAGGCAGAGTCTGTATCAGAGTGCAGCAGGCAGAGTCTGTATCGGAGTGCAGCAGGCAAAATCTGTATCAGGAGTGCAGCAGGCAGAGTCTGTATCAGAGTGCAGCAGGCAGAGTCTGTATCAGAGTGCAGCAGGCAGAATCTGTATCAGGGTGCAGCAGGCAGAGTCTGCATCAGAGTGCAGCAGGCGGAGTCTGTATCAGAGTGCAGCAGGCAGAGTCTGTATCAGAGTGCAGCAGGCAGAATCTGTATCAGGGTGCAGCAGGCAGAGTCTGCATCAGAGTGCAGCAGGCAGAGTCTGTATCAGGAGTGCAGCAGGCAGAGTCTGTATCAGAGTGCAGCAGGCAGAGTCTGTATCTGAATGCAGCAGACAGAGTCTGTATCGGAGTGCAGCAGGCAGAATCTGTATCAGGGTGCAGCAGGCAGAGTCTGTATCAGAGTGCAGCAGGCAGAGTCTGCATCAGGAGTGCAGCAGGCAGAGTCTGTATCAGGAGTGCAGCAGACAGAGTCTGTATCAGAGTGCAGCAGACAGAGTCTGTATCAGAGTGCAGCAGGCTGAGTCTGTATCAGAGTGCAGCAGACAGCGTCTGTATCAGGAGTGCAGCAGGCAGAGTCTGTATCAGGAGTGCAGCAGGCAGAGCCTGTATCAGAGTGCAGAAGGCAGAGTCTGTATCAGAAGTGCAGCAGGCAGAGTCTGTATCAGAGTGCAGCAGGCAGAGTCTGTATCAGAGTGCAGCAGGCAGAGTCTGTATCCGAAGTGCAGCAGGCAGAGTCTGTATCAGTGTGCAGCAGGCAGAGTCCATATCAGAGTGCAGCAGGCAGAATCTGTATCAGAAGTGCAGCAGACAGAGTCTGTATCAGAGTGCAGCAGACAGATTCTGTATCAGAGTGCAGCAGGCTGAGTCTGTATCAGAGTGCAGCAGACAGCGTCTGTATCAGGAGTGCAGCAGACAGAGTGTGTATCAGGAGTGCAGCAGGCAGAGTCTGTATCAGGAGTGCAGCAGACAGAGTCTGTATCAGGAGTGCAGCAGGCAGAGTCTGTATCAGGAGTGCAGCAGGCAGAGTCTGTATCAGGAGTGCAGCAGGCAGAGTCTGTATCAGGAGTGCAGCAGACAGAGTCTGTATCAGGAGTGCAGCAGGCAGAGTCTGTATCAGGAGTGCAGCAGACAGAGTCTGTATCAGGAGTGCAGCAGGCAGAGTCTGTATAAGGGATGCAGCAGGCAGAGTCTGTATCAGGAATGCAGCAGGCAGAGTCTGTATCAGAGTGCAGCAGACAGAGTCTGTATCGGAGTGCAGCAGACAGAGTCTGTATAAGGGATGCAGCAGGCAGAGTCAGTATCAGGGGTGCAGCAGGCAGAATCTGTATCAGAAGTGCAGCAGACAGAGTCTGTATCAGAGTGCAGCAGACAGAGTCTGTATCAGAGTGCAGCAGGCTGAGTCTGTATCAGAGTGCAGCAGACAGCGTCTGTATCAGGAGTGCAGCAGACAGAGTCTGTATCAGGAGTGCAGCAGACAGAGTCTATATCAGAGTGCAGCAGGCAGAGTCTGTATCAGGAGTGCAGCAGGCAGAGCCTGTATCAGAGTGCAGAAGGCAGAGTCTGTATCAGAAGTGCAGCAGGCAGAGTCTGTATCAGAGTGCAGCAGGCAGAGTCTGTATCAGAGTGCAGCAGGCAGAGTCTGTATCCGAAGTGCAGCAGGCAGAGACTGTATCAGTGTGCAGCAGGCAGAGTCCATATCAGAGTGCAGCAGGCAGAATCTGTATCAGAAGTGCAGCAGACAGAGTCTGTATCAGAGTGCAGCAGACAGAGTCTGTATCAGAGTGCAGCAGGCTGAGTCTGTATCAGAGTGCAGCAGACAGCGTCTGTATCAGGAGTGCAGCAGACAGAGTGTGTATCAGGAGTGCAGCAGACAGAGTCTGTATCAGGAGTGCAGCAGGCAGAGTCTGTATCAGTAGTGCAGCAGGCAGAGTCTGTATAAGGGATGCAGCAGGCAGAGTCTGTATCAGGAATGCAGCAGGCAGAGTCTGTATCAGAGTGCAGCAGACAGAGTCTGTATCGGAGTGCAGCAGAGTCTGTATAAGGGATGCAGCAGGCAGAGTCAGTATCAGGGGTGCAGCAGGCAGTCTGTATCAGGAGTGCAGCAGACAGAGTCTGTATCAGGAGTGCAGCAGGCAGAGTCTGTATCAGGAATGCAGCTGGCAGAGTCTGTATCAGAGTGCAGCAGACAGAGTCTGTATCAGAGTGCAGCAGACAGAGTCTGTATCAGGAGTGCAGCAGGCAGAGTCTGTATCAGAGTGCAGCAGACAGAGTCTGTATCAGGAGTGCAGCAGGCAGAGTCTGTATCAGGAGTGCAGCAGGCAGAGTCTGTATCAGGGATGCAGCAGGCAGAGTCAGTATCAGGGGTGCAGCAGGCAGTCTGTATCAGGGGTGCAGCAGGCAGAGTCTGTATAAGGAGTGCAGCAGGCAGAGTCTGTATCAGAGTGCAGCAGACAGAGTCTGTATCAGAGTGCAGCAGACAGAGTCTGTATCAGGAGTGCAGCAGACAGAGTCTGTATCAGGAGTGCAGCAGGCAGAGTCTGTATCAGAGTGCAGCAGGCAGAGTCTGTATCAGGAGTGCAGCAGGCAGAGTCTGTATCAGGGGTGCAGCAGGCATATTCTGTATCAGGGTGCAGCAGGCAGAGTCTGTATCAGAGTGCAGCAGGCAGAGTCTGTAGCAGAAGTGCAGCAGCAGCAGACAGAGTCTGTATCAAAGTGCAGCAGGCGGAGTCTGTATCAGAAGTGCAGCAGCAGCAGCAGACAGAGTCTGTATCAGGAGTGCAGCAGGCAGAGTCTGTATCAGGGGTGCAGCAGGCAGAGTCTGTATCAGAGTGCAGCAGGCAGAGTCTGTATCAGGGGTGCAGCAGGCAGAGTCTGTATCAGAGTGCAGCAGGCAGAGTCTGTATCAGAATGCAGCAGACAGAGTCTGTATCGGAGTGCAGCAGGCAGAATCTGTATCAGGAGTGCAGCAGGCAGAGTCTGTATCAGAGTGCAGCAGGCAGAGTCTGTATCAGAGTGCAGCAGGCAGAATCTGTATCAGGGTGCAGCAGGCAGAGTCTGCATCAGAGTGCAGCAGGCAGAGTCTGTATCAGGATTGCAGCAGGCAGAGTCTGTATCAGAGTGCAGCAGGCAGAGTCTGTATCAGAATGCAGCAGACAGAGTCTGTATCGGAGTGCAGCAGGCAGAATCTGTATCAGGGTGCAGCAGGCAGAGTCTGTATCAGAGTGCAGCAGGCAGAGTCTGTATCAGAGTGCAGCAGGCAGAGTCTGTATCAGAGTGCAGCAGGCAGAGTCTGTATCAGAGTGCAGCAGGCAGAGTCTGTATCAGGAGTGCAGCAGGCAGAGTCTGTATCAGAGTGCAGCAGGCAAAGTCTGTATCAGGAGTGCAGCAAGCAGAGTCTGTATCAGAGTGCAGCAGGCAAAGTCTGTATCAGAGTGTAGCAGGCAGAATCTGTATCAGGGGTGCAGCAGGCAGAGTCTGTATCAGAGTGCAGCAGGCAGAATCTGTATCAGGGTGCAGCAGGCAGAGTCTGCATCAGAGTGCAGCAGGCGGAGTCTGTATCAGAGTGCAGCAGGCAGAGTCTGTATCAGAGTGCAGCAGGCAGAATCTGTATCAGGGTGCAGCAGGCAGAGTCTGCATCAGAGTGCAGCAGGCAGAGTCTGTATCAGGAGTGCAGCAGGCAGAGTCTGTATCAGAGTGCAGCAGGCAGAGTCTGTATCAGAATGCAGGAGACAGAGTCTGTATCGGAGTGCAGCAGGCAGAATCTGTATCAGGGTGCAGCAGGCAGAGTCTGTATGAGAGTGCAGCAGGCAGAGTCTGCATCAGGAGTGCAGCAGGCAGAGTCTGTATCAGGAGTGCAGCAAGCAGAGTCTGTATCAGAGTGCAGCAGGCAAAGTCTGTATCAGAGTGTAGCAGGCAGAATCTATCAGGGGTGCAGCAGGCAGAGTCTGCATCAGAGTGCAGCAGGCAGAGTCTGTATCAGGAGTGCAGCAGGCAGAGTCTGTATCAGAGTGCAGCAGGCAGAGTCTGTATCAGAGTGCAGCAGGCAGAGTCTGTATCAGAATGCAGCAGACAGAGTCTGTATCGGAGTGCAGCAGGCAGAATCTGTATCAGGAGTGCAGCAGGCAGAGTCTGTATCAGAGTGCAGCAGGCAGAGTCTGTATCAGAGTGCAGCAGGCAGAATCTGTATCAGGGTGCAGCAGGCAGAGTCTGCATCAGAGTGCAGCAGGCGGAGTCTGTATCAGAGTGCAGCAGGCAGAGTCTGTATCAGAGTGCAGCAGGCAGAATCTGTATCAGGGTGCAGCAGGCAGAGTCTGCATCAGAGTGCAGCAGGCAGAGTCTGTATCAGGAGTGCAGCAGGCAGAGTCTGTATCAGAGTGCAGCAGGCAGAGTCTGTATCAGAATGCAGCAGACAGAGTCTGTATCGGAGTGCAGCAGGCAGAATCTGTATCAGGGTGCAGCAGGCAGAGTCTGTATCAGAGTGCAGCAGGCAGAGTCTGCATCAGGAGTGCAGCAGGCAGAGTCTGTATCAGGAGTGCAGCAAGCAGAGTCTGTATCAGAGTGCAGCAGGCAAAGTCTGTATCAGAGTGTAGCAGGCAGAATCTGTATCAGGGGTGCAGCAGGCAGAGTCTGTATCAGAGTGCAGCAGGCAGAGTCTGTATCAGAGTGCAGCAGGCAGAATCTGTATCAGGGTGCAGCAGGCAGAGTCTGCATCAGAGTGCAGCAGGCGGAGTCTGTATCAGAGTGCAGCAGGCAGAGTCTGTATCAGAGTGCAGCAGGCAGAATCTGTATCAGGGTGCAGCAGGCAGAGTCTGCATCAGAGTGCAGCAGGCAGAGTCTGTATCAGGAGTGCAGCAGGCAGAGTCTGTATCAGAGTGCAGCAGGCAGAGTCTGTATCAGAATGCAGCAGACAGAGTCTGTATCGGGGTGCAGCAGGCAGAATCTGTATCAGGGTGCAGCAGGCAGAGTCTGTATCAGAGTGCAGCAGGCAGAGTCTGCATCAGGAGTGCAGCAGGCAGAGTCTGTATCAGGAGTGCAGCAAGCAGAGTCTGTATCAGAGTGCAGCAGGCAAAGTCTGTATCAGAGTGTAGCAGGCAGAATCTGTATCAGGGGTGCAGCAGGCAGAGTCTGTATCAGAGTGCAGCAGGCAGAGTCTGTATCAGAGTGCAGCAGGCAGAATCTGTATCAGGGTGCAGCAGGCAGAGTCTGCATCAGAGTGCAGCAGGCAGAGTCTGTATCAGGAGTGCAGCAGGCAGAGTCTGTATCAGAGTGCAGCAGGCAGAGTCTGTATCAGAATGCAGCAGACAGAGTCTGTATCGGAGTGCAGCAGGCAGAATCTGTATCAGAAGTGCAGCAGACGGAGTCTGTATCAGAGTGCAGCAGACAGAGTCTGTATCAGAGTGCAGCAGGCAGAATCTGTATCAGGAGTGCAGCAGGCAGAGTCTGTATCAGAGTGCAGCAGGCAGAGTCTGTATCAGAATGCAGCAGACAGAGTCTGTATCAGAGTGCAGCAGGCAGAGTCTGCATCAGGAGTGCAGCAGGCAGAGTCTGTATCAGGAGTGCAGCAAGCAGAGTCTGTATCAGAGTGCAGCAGGCAAAGTCTGTATCCAAAGTGCAGCAGGCAGAGACTGTATCAGAGTGCAGCAGGCAGAATCTGTATCAGAAGTGCAGCAGACGGAGTCTGTATCAGAGTGCAGCAGACAGAGTCTGTATCAGAGTGCAGCAGGCAGAGTCTGTATCAGGAGTGCAGCAGGCAGAGTCTGTATCAGAGTGCAGCAGGCAGAGTCTGTATCCGAAGTGCAGCAGGCAGAGACTGTATCAGAGTGCAGCAGGCAGAGTCCATATCAGAGTGCAGCAGGCAGAATCTGTATCAGAAGTGCAGCAGACAGAGTCTGTATCAGAGTGCAGCAGACAGAGTCTGTATCAGAGTGCAGCAGGCTGAGTCTGTATCAGAGTGCAGCAGACAGCGTCTGTATCAGGAGTGCAGCAGACAGAGTCTGTATCAGGAGTGCAGCAGACAGAGTCTGTATCAGGAGTGCAGCAGGCAGAGTCTGTATCAGGAGTGCAGCAGGCAGAGCCTGTATCAGAGTGCAGAAGGCAGAGTCTGTATCAGAAGTGCAGCAGGCAGAGTCTGTATCAGAGTGCAGCAGGCAGAGTCTGTATCAGAGTGCAGCAGGCAGAGTCTGTATCCGAAGTGCAGCAGGCAGAGTCTGTATCAGTGTGCAGCAGGCAGAGTCCATATCAGAGTGCAGCAGGCAGAATCTGTATCAGAAGTGCAGCAGACAGAGTCTGTATCAGAGTGCAGCAGACAGAGTCTGTATCAGAGTGCAGCAGGCTGAGTCTGTATCAGAGTGCAGCAGACAGCGTCTGTATCAGGAGTGCAGCAGACAGAGTGTGTATCAGGAGTGCAGCAGGCAGAGTCTGTATCAGGAGTGCAGCAGACAGAGTCTGTATCAGGAGTGCAGCAGGCAGAGTCTGTATCAGGAGTGCAGCAGGCAGAGTCTGTATCAGGAGTGCAGCAGGCAGAGTCTGTATCAGGAGTGCAGCAGACAGAGTCTGTATCAGGAGTGCAGCAGGCAGAGTCTGTATAAGGGATGCAGCAGGCAGAGTCTGTATCAGGAATGCAGCAGGCAGAGTCTGTATCAGAGTGCAGCAGACAGAGTCTGTATCGGAGTGCAGCAGACAGAGTCTGTATAAGGGATGCAGCAGGCAGAGTCAGTATCAGGGGTGCAGCAGGCAGAATCTGTATCAGAAGTGCAGCAGACAGAGTCTGTATCAGAGTGCAGCAGACAGAGTCTGTATCAGAGTGCAGCAGGCTGAGTCTGTATCAGAGTGCAGCAGACAGCGTCTGTATCAGGAGTGCAGCAGACAGAGTCTGTATCAGGAGTGCAGCAGACAGAGTCTGTATCAGAGTGCAGCAGGCAGAGTCTGTATCAGGAGTGCAGCAGGCAGAGCCTGTATCAGAGTGCAGAAGGCAGAGTCTGTATCAGAAGTGCAGCAGGCAGAGTCTGTATCAGAGTGCAGCAGGCAGAGTCTGTATCAGAGTGCAGCAGGCAGAGTCTGTATTCGAAGTGCAGCAGGCAGAGACTGTATCAGTGTGCAGCAGGTAGAGTCCATATCAGAGTGCAGCAGGCAGAATCTGTATCAGAAGTGCAGCAGACAGAGTCTGTATCAGAGTGCAGCAGACAGAGTCTGTATCAGAGTGCAGCAGGCTGAGTCTGTATCAGAGTGCAGCAGACAGCGTCTGTATCAGGAGTGCAGCAGACAGAGTGTGTATCAGGAGTGCAGCAGACAGAGTCTGTATCAGGAGTGCAGCAGACAGAGTCTGTATCAGGAGTGCAGCAGGCAGAGTCTGTATCAGTAGTGCAGCAGGCAGAGTCTGTATAAGGGATGCAGCAGGCAGAGTCTGTATCAGGAATGCAGCAGGCAGAGTCTGTATCAGAGTGCAGCAGAGTCTGTATCGGAGTGCAGCAGACAGAGTCTGTATAAGGGATGCAGCAGGCAGAGTCAGTATCAGGGGTGCAGCAGGCAGTCTGTATCAGGAGTGCAGCAGACAGAGTCTGTATCAGAGTGCAGCAGGCAGAATCTGTATCAGGGTGCAGCAGGCAGAGTCTGTATCAGGAATGCAGCAGGCAGAGTCTGTATCAGAGTGCAGCAGACAGAGTCTGTATCAGAGTGCAGCAGACAGAGTCTGTATCAGGAGTGCAGCAGGCAGAGTCTGTATCAGGAGTGCAGCAGGCAGAGTCTGTATCAGGAGTGCAGCAGGCAGAGTCTGTATCAGAGTGCAGCAGACAGAGTCTGTATCAGGAGTGCAGCAGGCAGAGTCTGTATCAGGAGTGCAGCAGGCAGAGTCTGTATCAGGAGTGCAGCAAGCAGAGTCTGTATCAGAGTGCAGCAGGCAAAGTCTGTATCCAAAGTGCAGCAGGCAGAGACTGTATCAGAGTGCAGCAGGCAGAATCTGTATCAGAAGTGCAGCAGACGGAGTCTGTATCAGAGTGCAGCAGACAGAGTCTGTATCAGAGTGCAGCAGGCAGAGTCTGTATCAGAAGTGCAGCAGACAGAGTCTGTATCAGAGTGCAGCAGACAGAGTCTGTATCAGAGTGCAGCAGGCTGAGTCTGTATCAGAGTGCAGCAGACAGCGTCTGTATCAGGAGTGCAGCAGACAGAGTGTGTATCAGGTGTGCAGCAGGCAGTGTCTGTATCAGGAGTGCAGCAGACAGAGTCTGTATCAGGAGTGCAGCAGGCAGAGTCTGTATCAGGAGTGCAGCAGGCAGAGTCTGTATCAGGAGTGCAGCAGGCAGAGTCTGTATCAGGAGTGCAGCAGACAGAGTCTGTATCAGGAGTGCAGCAGGCAGAGTCTGTATCAGGAGTGCAGCAGGCAGAGTCTGTATCAGGAGTGCAGCAGGCAGAGTCTGTATAAGGGTTGCAGCAGGCAGAGTCTGTATCAGGAATGCAGCAGGCAGAGTCTGTATCAGAGTGCAGCAGACAGAGTCTGTATCGGAGTGCAGCAGACAGAGTCTGTATAAGGGATGCAGCAGGCAGAGTCTGTATCAGAAGTGCAGCAGACAGAGTCTGTATAAGGGGTGCAGCACGCAGAATCTGTATCAGAAGTGCAGCAGACAGAGTCTGTATCAGAGTGCAGCAGACAGAGTCTGTATCAGAGTGCAGCAGGCTGAGTCTGTATCAGAGTGCAGCAGACAGAATCTGTATCAGGGTGCAGCAGGCAGAGTCTGCATCAGAGTGCAGCAGGCGGAGTCTGTATCAGAGTGCAGCAGGTAGAGTCTGTATCAGAGTGCAGCAGGCAGAATCTGTATCAGGGTGCAGCAGGCAGAGTCTGCATCAGAGTGCAGCAGGCAGAGTCTGTATCAGGAGTGCAGCAGGCAGAGTCTGTATCAGAGTGCAGCAGGCAGAGTCTGTATCAGAATGCAGCAGACAGAGTCTGTATCGGAGTGCAGCAGGCAGAATCTGTATCAGGGTGCAGCAGGCAGAGTCTGTATCAGAGTGCAGCAGGCAGAGTCTGCATCAGGAGTGCAGCAGGCAGAGTCTGTATCAGGAGTGCAGCAAGCAGAGTCTGTATCAGAGTGCAGCAGGCAAAGTCTGTATCAGAGTGTAGCAGGCAGAATCTGTATCAGGGGTGCAGCAGGCAGAGTCTGTATCAGAGTGCAGCAGGCAGAGTCTGTATCAGAGTGCAGCAGGCAGAATCTGTATCAGGGTGCAGCAGGCAGAGTCTGCATCAGAGTGCAGCAGGCGGAGTCTGTATCAGAGTGCAGCAGGCAGAGTCTGTATCAGAGTGCAGCAGGCAGAATCTGTATCAGGGTGCAGCAGGCAGAGTCTGCATCAGAGTGCAGCAGGCAGAGTCTGTATCAGGAGTGCAGCAGGCAGAGTCTGTATCAGAGTGCAGCAGGCAGAGTCTGTATCAGAATGCAGCAGACAGAGTCTGTATCGGGGTGCAGCAGGCAGAATCTGTATCAGGGTGCAGCAGGCAGAGTCTGTATCAGAGTGCAGCAGGCAGAGTCTGCATCAGGAGTGCAGCAGGCAGAGTCTGTATCAGGAGTGCAGCAAGCAGAGTCTGTATCAGAGTGCAGCAGGCAAAGTCTGTATCAGAGTGTAGCAGGCAGAATCTGTATCAGGGGTGCAGCAGGCAGAGTCTGTATCAGAGTGCAGCAGGCCGAGTCTGTATCAGAGTGCAGCAGGCAGAATCTGTATCAGGGTGCAGCAGGCAGAGTCTGCATCAGAGTGCAGCAGGCAGAGTCTGTATCAGGAGTGCAGCAGGCAGAGTCTGTATCAGAGTGCAGCAGGCAGAGTCTGTATCAGAATGCAGCAGACAGAGTCTGTATCGGAGTGCAGCAGGCAGAATCTGTATCAGGGTGCAGCAGGCAGAGTCTGTATCAGAGTGCAGCAGGCAGAGTCTGCATCAGGAGTGCAGCAGGCAGAGTCTGTATCAGGAGTGCAGCAAGCAGAGTCTATATCAGAGTGCAGCAGGCAAAGTCTGTATCCAAAGTGCAGCAGGCAGAGACTGTATCAGAGTGCAGCAGGCAGAATCTGTATCAGAAGTGCAGCAGACGGAGTCTGTATCAGAGTGCAGCAGACAGAGTCTGTATCAGAGTGCAGCAGGCAGAGTCTGTATCAGGAGTGCAGCAGGCAGAGTCTGTATCAGAGTGCAGCAGGCAGAGTCTGTATCCGAAGTGCAGCAGGCAGAGACTGTATCAGAGTGCAGCAGGCAGAGTCCATATCAGAGTGCAGCAGGCAGAATCTGTATCAGAAGTGCAGCAGACAGAGTCTGTATCAGAGTGCAGCAGACAGAGTCTGTATCAGAGTGCAGCAGGCTGAGTCTGTATCAGAGTGCAGCAGACAGCGTCTGTATCAGGAGTGCAGCAGACAGAGTCTGTATCAGGAGTGCAGCAGACAGAGTCTGTATCAGGAGTGCAGCAGGCAGAGTCTGTATCAGGAGTGCAGCAGGCAGAGCCTGTATCAGAGTGCAGAAGGCAGAGTCTGTATCAGAAGTGCAGCAGGCAGAGTCTGTATCAGAGTGCAGCAGGCAGAGTCTGTATCAGAGTGCAGCAGGCAGAGTCTGTATCCGAAGTGCAGCAGGCAGAGTCTGTATCAGTGTGCAGCAGGCAGAGTCCATATCAGAGTGCAGCAGGCAGAATCTGTATCAGAAGTGCAGCAGACAGAGTCTGTATCAGAGTGCAGCAGACAGAGTCTGTATCAGAGTGCAGCAGGCTGAGTCTGTATCAGAGTGCAGCAGACAGCGTCTGTATCAGGAGTGCAGCAGACAAAGTGTGTATCAGGAGTGCAGCAGGCAGAGTCTGTATCAGGAGTGCAGCAGACAGAGTCTGTATCAGGAGTGCAGCAGGCAGAGTCTGTATCAGGAGTGCAGCAGGCAGAGTCTGTATCAGGAGTGCAGCAGGCAGAGTCTGTATCAGGAGTGCAGCAGACAGAGTCTGTATCAGGAGTGCAGCAGGCAGAGTCTGTATCAGGAGTGCAGCAGACAGAGTCTGTATCAGGAGTGCAGCAGGCAGAGTCTGTATAAGGGATGCAGCAGGCAGAGTCTGTATCAGGAATGCAGCAGGCAGAGTCTGTATCAGAGTGCAGCAGACAGAGTCTGTATCGGAGTGCAGCAGACAGAGTCTGTATAAGGGATGCAGCAGGCAGAGTCAGTATCAGGGGTGCAGCAGGCAGAATCTGTATCAGAAGTGCAGCAGACAGAGTCTGTATCAGAGTGCAGCAGACAGAGTCTGTATCAGAGTGCAGCAGGCTGAGTCTGTATCAGAGTGCAGCAGACAGCGTCTGTATCAGGAGTGCAGCAGACAGAGTCTGTATCAGGAGTGCAGCAGACAGAGTCTGTATCAGAGTGCAGCAGGCAGAGTCTGTATCAGGAGTGCAGCAGGCAGAGCCTGTATCAGAGTGCAGAAGGCAGAGTCTGTATCAGAAGTGCAGCAGGCAGAGTCTGTATCAGAGTGCAGCAGGCAGAGTCTGTATCAGAGTGCAGCAGGCAGAGTCTGTATTCGAAGTGCAGCAGGCAGAGACTGTATCAGTGTGCAGCAGGCAGAGTCCATATCAGAGTGCAGCAGGCAGAATCTGTATCAGAAGTGCAGCAGACAGAGTCTGTATCAGAGTGCAGCAGACAGAGTCTGTATCAGAGTGCAGCAGGCTGAGTCTGTATCAGAGTGCAGCAGACAGCGTCTGTATCAGGAGTGCAGCAGACAGAGTGTGTATCAGGAGTGCAGCAGACAGAGTCTGTATCAGGAGTGCAGCAGACAGAGTCTGTATCAGGAGTGCAGCAGGCAGAGTCTGTATCAGTAGTGCAGCAGGCAGAGTCTGTATAAGGGATGCAGCAGGCAGAGTCTGTATCAGGAATGCAGCAGGCAGAGTCTGTATCAGAGTGCAGCAGACAGAGTCTGTATCGGAGTGCAGCAGACAGAGTCTGTATAAGGGATGCAGCAGGCAGAGTCAGTATCAGGGGTGCAGCAGGCAGTCTGTATCAGGAGTGCAGCAGACAGAGTCTGTATCAGGAGTGCAGCAGGCAGAGTCTGTATCAGGAATGCAGCAGGCAGAGTCTGTATCAGAGTGCAGCAGACAGAGTCTGTATCAGGAGTGCAGCAGGCAGAGTCTGTATCAGGAGTGCAGCAGGCAGAGTCTGTATCAGGAGTGCAGCAAGCAGAGTCTGTATCAGAGTGCAGCAGGCAAAGTCTGTATCCAAAGTGCAGCAGGCAGAGACTGTATCAGAGTGCAGCAGGCAGAATCTGTATCAGAAGTGCAGCAGACGGAGTCTGTATCAGAGTGCAGCAGACAGAGTCTGTATCAGAGTGCAGCAGGCAGAGTCTGTATCAGAAGTGCAGCAGACAGAGTCTGTATCAGAGTGCAGCAGACAGAGTCTGTATCAGAGTGCAGCAGGCTGAGTCTGTATCAGAGTGCAGCAGACAGCGTCTGTATCAGGAGTGCAGCAGACAGAGTGTGTATCAGGAGTGCAGCAGGCAGAGTCTGTATCAGGAGTGCAGCAGACAGTCTGTATCAGGAGTGCAGCAGGCAGAGTCTGTATCAGGAGTGCAGCAGGCAGAGTCTGTATCAGGAGTGCAGCAGGCAGAGTCTGTATCAGGAGTGCAGCAGACAGAGTCTGTATCAGGAGTGCAGCAGGCAGAGTCTGTATCAGGAGTGCAGCAGACAGAGTCTGTATCAGGAGTGCAGCAGGCAGAGTCTGTATAAGGGATGCAGCAGGCAGAGTCTGTATCAGGAATGCAGCAGGCAGAGTCTGTATCAGAGTGCAGCAGACAGAGTCTGTATCGGAGTGCAGCAGACAGAGTCTGTATAAGGGATGCAGCAGGCAGAGTCAGTATCAGGGGTGCAGCAGGCAGAATCTGTATCAGAAGTGCAGCAGACAGAGTCTGTATCAGAGTGCAGCAGACAGAGTCTGTATCAGAGTGCAGCAGGCTGAGTCTGTATCAGAGTGCAGCAGACAGCGTCTGTATCAGGAGTGCAGCAGACAGAGTCTGTATCAGGAGTGCAGCAGACAGAGTCTGTATCAGAGTGCAGCAGGCAGAGTCTGTATCAGGAGTGCAGCAGGCAGAGCCTGTATCAGAGTGCAGAAGGCAGAGTCTGTATCAGAAGTGCAGCAGGCAGAGTCTGTATCAGAGTGCAGCAGGCAGAGTCTGTATCAGAGTGCAGCAGGCAGAGTCTGTATCCGAAGTGCAGCAGGCAGAGACTGTATCAGTGTGCAGCAGGCAGAGTCCATATCAGAGTGCAGCAGGCAGAATCTGTATCAGAAGTGCAGCAGACAGAGTCTGTATCAGAGTGCAGCAGACAGAGTCTGTATCAGAGTGCAGCAGGCTGAGTCTGTATCAGAGTGCAGCAGACAGCGTCTGTATCAGGAGTGCAGCAGACAGAGTGTGTATCAGGAGTGCAGCAGACAGAGTCTGTATCAGGAGTGCAGCAGACAGAGTCTGTATCAGGAGTGCAGCAGGCAGAGTCTGTATCAGTAGTGCAGCAGGCAGAGTCTGTATAAGGGATGCAGCAGGCAGAGTCTGTATCAGGAATGCAGCAGGCAGAGTCTGTATCAGAGTGCAGCAGACAGAGTCTGTATCGGAGTGCAGCAGACAGAGTCTGTATAAGGGATGCAGCAGGCAGAGTCAGTATCAGGGGTGCAGCAGGCAGTCTGTATCAGGAGTGCAGCAGACAGAGTCTGTATCAGGATTGCAGCAGGCAGAGTCTGTATCAGGAATGCAGCAGGCAGAGTCTGTATCAGAGTGCAGCAGACAGAGTCTGTATCAGAGTGCAGCAGACAGAGTCTGTATCAGGAGTGCAGCAGGCAGAGTCTGTATCAGAGTGCAGCAGACAGAGTCTGTATCAGGAGTGCAGCAGGCAGAGTCTGTATCAGGGATGCAGCAGGCAGAGTCAGTATCAGGGGTGCAGCAGGCAGTCTGTATCAGGGGTGCAGCAGGCAGAGTCTGTATAAGGAGTGCAGCAGGCAGAGTCTGTATCAGAGTGCAGCAGACAGAGTCTGTATCAGAGTGCAGCAGACAGAGTCTGTATCAGGAGTGCAGCAGGCAGAGTCTGTATCAGGAGTGCAGCAGGCAGAGTCTGTATCAGGGGTGCAGCAGGCATATTCTGTATCAGGGTGCAGCAGGCAGAGTCTGTATCAGAGTGCAGCAGGCAGAGTCTGTAGCAGAAGTGCAGCAGCAGCAGACAGAGTCTGTATCAGAGTGCAGCTAGCGGAGTCTGTATCAGAAGTGCAGCAGCAGCAGACAGAGTCTGTATCAGAGTGCAGCAGGCAGAGTCTGTATCAGGGGTGCAGCAGGCAGAGTCTGTATCAGAGTGCAGCAGGCAGAGTCTGTATCAGAATGCAGCAGACAGAGTCTGTATCGGAGTGCAGCAGGCAGAATCTGTATCAGGAGTGCAGCAGGCAGAGTCTGTATCAGAGTGCAGCAGGCAGAGTCTGTATCAGAGTGCAGCAGGCAGAATCTGTATCAGGGTGCAGCAGGCAGAGTCTGCATCAGAGTGCAGCAGGCAGAGTCTGTATCAGGATTGCAGCAGGCAGAGTCTGTATCAGAGTGCAGCAAGCAGAGTCTGTATCAGAATGCAGCAGACAGAGTCTGTATCGGAGTGCAGCAGGCAGAATCTGTATCAGGAGTGCAGCAGGCAGAGTCTGTATCAGAGTGCAGCAGGCAGAGTCTGTATCAGAGTGCAGCAGGCAGAATCTGTATCAGGGTGCAGCAGGCAGAGTCTGCATCAGAGTGCAGCAGGCGGAGTCTGTATCAGAGTGCAGCAGGCAGAGTCTGTATCAGAGTGCAGCAGGCAGAATCTGTATCAGGGTGCAGCAGGCAGAGTCTGCATCAGAGTGCAGCAGGCAGAGTCTGTATCAGGAGTGCAGCAGGCAGAGTCTGTATCAGAGTGCAGCAGGCAGAGTCTGTATCAGAATGCAGCAGGCAGAGTCTGTATCAGGAGTGCAGCAAGCAGAGTCTGTATCAGAGTGCAGCAGGCAAAGTCTGTATCAGAGTGTAGCAGGCAGAATCTGTATCAGGGGTGCAGCAGGCAGAGTCTGTATCAGAGTGCAGCAGGCAGAATCTGTATCAGGGTGCAGCAGGCAGAGTCTGCATCAGAGTGCAGCAGGCGGAGTCTGTATCAGAGTGCAGCAGGCAGAGTCTGTATCAGAGTGCAGCAGGCAGAATCTGTATCAGGGTGCAGCAGGCAGAGTCTGCATCAGAGTGCAGCAGGCAGAGTCTGTATCAGGAGTGCAGCAGGCAGAGTCTGTATCAGAGTGCAGCAGGCAGAGTCTGTATCAGAATGCAGGAGACAGAGTCTGTATCGGAGTGCAGCAGGCAGAATCTGTATCAGGGTGCAGCAGGCAGAGTCTGTATGAGAGTGCAGCAGGCAGAGTCTGCATCAGGAGTGCAGCAGGCAGAGTCTGTATCAGGAGTGCAGCAAGCAGAGTCTGTATCAGAGTGCAGCAGGCAAAGTCTGTATCAGAGTGTAGCAGGCAGAATCTATCAGGGGTGCAGCAGGCAGAGTCTGCATCAGAGTGCAGCAGGCAGAGTCTGTATCAGGAGTGCAGCAGGCAGAGTCTGTATCAGAGTGCAGCAGGCAGAGTCTGTATCAGAGTGCAGCAGGCAGAGTCTGTATCAGAATGCAGCAGACAGAGTCTGTATCGGAGTGCAGCAGGCAGAATCTGTATCAGGAGTGCAGCAGGCAGAGTCTGTATCAGAGTGCAGCAGGCAGAGTCTGTATCAGAGTGCAGCAGGCAGAATCTGTATCAGGGTGCAGCAGGCAGAGTCTGCATCAGAGTGCAGCAGGCGGAGTCTGTATCAGAGTGCAGCAGGCAGAGTCTGTATCAGAGTGCAGCAGGCAGAATCTGTATCAGGGTGCAGCAGGCAGAGTCTGCATCAGAGTGCAGCAGGCAGAGTCTGTATCAGGAGTGCAGCAGGCAGAGTCTGTATCAGAGTGCAGCAGGCAGAGTCTGTATCAGAATGCAGCAGACAGAGTCTGTATCGGAGTGCAGCAGGCAGAATCTGTATCAGGGTGCAGCAGGCAGAGTCTGTATCAGAGTGCAGCAGGCAGAGTCTGCATCAGGAGTGCAGCAGGCAGAGTCTGTATCAGGAGTGCAGCAAGCAGAGTCTGTATCAGAGTGCAGCAGGCAAAGTCTGTATCAGAGTGTAGCAGGCAGAATCTGTATCAGGGGTGCAGCAGGCAGAGTCTGTATCAGAGTGCAGCAGGCAGAGTCTGTATCAGAGTGCAGCAGGCAGAATCTGTATCAGGGTGCAGCAGGCAGAGTCTGCATCAGAGTGCAGCAGGCGGAGTCTGTATCAGAGTGCAGCAGGCAGAGTCTGTATCAGAGTGCAGCAGGCAGAATCTGTATCAGGGTGCAGCAGGCAGAGTCTGCATCAGAGTGCAGCAGGCAGAGTCTGTATCAGGAGTGCAGCAGGCAGAGTCTGTATCAGAGTGCAGCAGGCAGAGTCTGTATCAGAATGCAGCAGACAGAGTCTGTATCGGGGTGCAGCAGGCAGAATCTGTATCAGGGTGCAGCAGGCAGAGTCTGTATCAGAGTGCAGCAGGCAGAGTCTGCATCAGGAGTGCAGCAGGCAGAGTCTGTATCAGGAGTGCAGCAAGCAGAGTCTGTATCAGAGTGCAGCAGGCAAAGTCTGTATCAGAGTGTAGCAGGCAGAATCTGTATCAGGGGTGCAGCAGGCAGAGTCTGTATCAGAGTGCAGCAGGCAGAGTCTGTATCAGAGTGCAGCAGGCAGAATCTGTATCAGGGTGCAGCAGGCAGAGTCTGCATCAGAGTGCAGCAGGCAGAGTCTGTATCAGGAGTGCAGCAGGCAGAGTCTGTATCAGAGTGCAGCAGGCAGAGTCTGTATCAGAATGCAGCAGACAGAGTCTGTATCGGAGTGCAGCAGGCAGAATCTGTATCAGGGTGCAGCAGGCAGAGTCTGTATCAGAGTGCAGCAGGCAGAGTCTGCATCAGGAGTGCAGCAGGCAGAGTCTGTATCAGGAGTGCAGCAAGCAGAGTCTGTATCAGAGTGCAGCAGGCAAAGTCTGTATCCAAAGTGCAGCAGGCAGAGACTGTATCAGAGTGCAGCAGGCAGAATCTGTATCAGAAGTGCAGCAGACGGAGTCTGTATCAGAGTGCAGCAGACAGAGTCTGTATCAGAGTGCAGCAGGCAGAGTCTGTATCAGGAGTGCAGCAGGCAGAGTCTGTATCAGAGTGCAGCAGGCAGAGTCTGTATCCGAAGTGCAGCAGGCAGAGACTGTATCAGAGTGCAGCAGGCAGAGTCCATATCAGAGTGCAGCAGGCAGAATCTGTATCAGAAGTGCAGCAGACAGAGTCTGTATCAGAGTGCAGCAGACAGAGTCTGTATCAGAGTGCAGCAGGCTGAGTCTGTATCAGAGTGCAGCAGACAGCGTCTGTATCAGGAGTGCAGCAGACAGAGTCTGTATCAGGAGTGCAGCAGACAGAGTCTGTATCAGGAGTGCAGCAGGCAGAGTCTGTATCAGGAGTGCAGCAGGCAGAGCCTGTATCAGAGTGCAGAAGGCAGAGTCTGTATCAGAAGTGCAGCAGGCAGAGTCTGTATCAGAGTGCAGCAGGCAGAGTCTGTATCAGAGTGCAGCAGGCAGAGTCTGTATCCGAAGTGCAGCAGGCAGAGTCTGTATCAGTGTGCAGCAGGCAGAGTCCATATCAGAGTGCAGCAGGCAGAATCTGTATCAGAAGTGCAGCAGACAGAGTCTGTATCAGAGTGCAGCAGACAGAGTCTGTATCAGAGTGCAGCAGGCTGAGTCTGTATCAGAGTGCAGCAGACAGCGTCTGTATCAGGAGTGCAGCAGACAGAGTGTGTATCAGGAGTGCAGCAGGCAGAGTCTGTATCAGGAGTGCAGCAGACAGAGTCTGTATCAGGAGTGCAGCAGGCAGAGTCTGTATCAGGAGTGCAGCAGGCAGAGTCTGTATCAGGAGTGCAGCAGGCAGAGTCTGTATCAGGAGTGCAGCAGACAGAGTCTGTATCAGGAGTGCAGCAGGCAGAGTCTGTATCAGGAGTGCAGCAGACAGAGTCTGTATCAGGAGTGCAGCAGGCAGAGTCTGTATAAGGGATGCAGCAGGCAGAGTCTGTATCAGGAATGCAGCAGGCAGAGTCTGTATCAGAGTGCAGCAGACAGAGTCTGTATCGGAGTGCAGCAGACAGAGTCTGTATAAGGGATGCAGCAGGCAGAGTCAGTATCAGGGGTGCAGCAGGCAGAATCTGTATCAGAAGTGCAGCAGACAGAGTCTGTATCAGAGTGCAGCAGACAGAGTCTGTATCAGAGTGCAGCAGGCTGAGTCTGTATCAGAGTGCAGCAGACAGCGTCTGTATCAGGAGTGCAGCAGACAGAGTCTGTATCAGGAGTGCAGCAGACAGAGTCTGTATCAGAGTGCAGCAGGCAGAGTCTGTATCAGGAGTGCAGCAGGCAGAGCCTGTATCAGAGTGCAGAAGGCAGAGTCTGTATCAGAAGTGCAGCAGGCAGAGTCTGTATCAGAGTGCAGCAGGCAGAGTCTGTATCAGAGTGCAGCAGGCAGAGTCTGTATTCGAAGTGCAGCAGGCAGAGACTGTATCAGTGTGCAGCAGGTAGAGTCCATATCAGAGTGCAGCAGGCAGAATCTGTATCAGAAGTGCAGCAGACAGAGTCTGTATCAGAGTGCAGCAGACAGAGTCTGTATCAGAGTGCAGCAGGCTGAGTCTGTATCAGAGTGCAGCAGACAGCGTCTGTATCAGGAGTGCAGCAGACAGAGTGTGTATCAGGAGTGCAGCAGACAGAGTCTGTATCAGGAGTGCAGCAGACAGAGTCTGTATCAGGAGTGCAGCAGGCAGAGTCTGTATCAGTAGTGCAGCAGGCAGAGTCTGTATAAGGGATGCAGCAGGCAGAGTCTGTATCAGGAATGCAGCAGGCAGAGTCTGTATCAGAGTGCAGCAGAGTCTGTATCGGAGTGCAGCAGACAGAGTCTGTATAAGGGATGCAGCAGGCAGAGTCAGTATCAGGGGTGCAGCAGGCAGTCTGTATCAGGAGTGCAGCAGACAGAGTCTGTATCAGAGTGCAGCAGGCAGAATCTGTATCAGGGTGCAGCAGGCAGAGTCTGTATCAGGAATGCAGCAGGCAGAGTCTGTATCAGAGTGCAGCAGACAGAGTCTGTATCAGAGTGCAGCAGACAGAGTCTGTATCAGGAGTGCAGCAGGCAGAGTCTGTATCAGGAGTGCAGCAGGCAGAGTCTGTATCAGGAGTGCAGCAGGCAGAGTCTGTATCAGAGTGCAGCAGACAGAGTCTGTATCAGGAGTGCAGCAGGCAGAGTCTGTATCAGGAGTGCAGCAGGCAGAGTCTGTATCAGGAGTGCAGCAAGCAGAGTCTGTATCAGAGTGCAGCAGGCAAAGTCTGTATCCAAAGTGCAGCAGGCAGAGACTGTATCAGAGTGCAGCAGGCAGAATCTGTATCAGAAGTGCAGCAGACGGAGTCTGTATCAGAGTGCAGCAGACAGAGTCTGTATCAGAGTGCAGCAGGCAGAGTCTGTATCAGAAGTGCAGCAGACAGAGTCTGTATCAGAGTGCAGCAGACAGAGTCTGTATCAGAGTGCAGCAGGCTGAGTCTGTATCAGAGTGCAGCAGACAGCGTCTGTATCAGGAGTGCAGCAGACAGAGTGTGTATCAGGTGTGCAGCAGGCAGTGTCTGTATCAGGAGTGCAGCAGACAGAGTCTGTATCAGGAGTGCAGCAGGCAGAGTCTGTATCAGGAGTGCAGCAGGCAGAGTCTGTATCAGGAGTGCAGCAGGCAGAGTCTGTATCAGGAGTGCAGCAGACAGAGTCTGTATCAGGAGTGCAGCAGGCAGAGTCTGTATCAGGAGTGCAGCAGGCAGAGTCTGTATCAGGAGTGCAGCAGGCAGAGTCTGTATAAGGGTTGCAGCAGGCAGAGTCTGTATCAGGAATGCAGCAGGCAGAGTCTGTATCAGAGTGCAGCAGACAGAGTCTGTATCGGAGTGCAGCAGACAGAGTCTGTATAAGGGATGCAGAAGGCAGAGTCTGTATCAGAAGTGCAGCAGACAGAGTCTGTATAAGGGGTGCAGCACGCAGAATCTGTATCAGAAGTGCAGCAGACAGAGTCTGTATCAGAGTGCAGCAGACAGAGTCTGTATCAGAGTGCAGCAGGCTGAGTCTGTATCAGAGTGCAGCAGACAGAATCTGTATCAGGGTGCAGCAGGCAGAGTCTGCATCAGAGTGCAGCAGGCGGAGTCTGTATCAGAGTGCAGCAGGTAGAGTCTGTATCAGAGTGCAGCAGGCAGAATCTGTATCAGGGTGCAGCAGGCAGAGTCTGCATCAGAGTGCAGCAGGCAGAGTCTGTATCAGGAGTGCAGCAGGCAGAGTCTGTATCAGAGTGCAGCAGGCAGAGTCTGTATCAGAATGCAGCAGACAGAGTCTGTATCGGAGTGCAGCAGGCAGAATCTGTATCAGGGTGCAGCAGGCAGAGTCTGTATCAGAGTGCAGCAGGCAGAGTCTGCATCAGGAGTGCAGCAGGCAGAGTCTGTATCAGGAGTGCAGCAAGCAGAGTCTGTATCAGAGTGCAGCAGGCAAAGTCTGTATCAGAGTGTAGCAGGCAGAATCTGTATCAGGGGTGCAGCAGGCAGAGTCTGTATCAGAGTGCAGCAGGCAGAGTCTGTATCAGAGTGCAGCAGGCAGAATCTGTATCAGGGTGCAGCAGGCAGAGTCTGCATCAGAGTGCAGCAGGCGGAGTCTGTATCAGAGTGCAGCAGGCAGAGTCTGTATCAGAGTGCAGCAGGCAGAATCTGTATCAGGGTGCAGCAGGCAGAGTCTGCATCAGAGTGCAGCAGGCAGAGTCTGTATCAGGAGTGCAGCAGGCAGAGTCTGTATCAGAGTGCAGCAGGCAGAGTCTGTATCAGAATGCAGCAGACAGAGTCTGTATCGGGGTGCAGCAGGCAGAATCTGTATCAGGGTGCAGCAGGCAGAGTCTGTATCAGAGTGCAGCAGGCAGAGTCTGCATCAGGAGTGCAGCAGGCAGAGTCTGTATCAGGAGTGCAGCAAGCAGAGTCTGTATCAGAGTGCAGCAGGCAAAGTCTGTATCAGAGTGTAGCAGGCAGAATCTGTATCAGGGGTGCAGCAGGCAGAATCTGTATCAGAGTGCAGCAGGCCGAGTCTGTATCAGAGTGCAGCAGGCAGAATCTGTATCAGGGTGCAGCAGGCAGAGTCTGCATCAGAGTGCAGCAGGCAGAGTCTGTATCAGGAGTGCAGCAGGCAGAGTCTGTATCAGAGTGCAGCAGGCAGAGTCTGTATCAGAATGCAGCAGACAGAGTCTGTATCGGAGTGCAGCAGGCAGAATCTGTATCAGGGTGCAGCAGGCAGAGTCTGTATCAGAGTGCAGCAGGCAGAGTCTGCATCAGGAGTGCAGCAGGCAGAGTCTGTATCAGGAGTGCAGCAAGCAGAGTCTATATCAGAGTGCAGCAGGCAAAGTCTGTATCCAAAGTGCAGCAGGCAGAGACTGTATCAGAGTGCAGCAGGCAGAATCTGTATCAGAAGTGCAGCAGACGGAGTCTGTATCAGAGTGCAGCAGACAGAGTCTGTATCAGAGTGCAGCAGGCAGAGTCTGTATCAGGAGTGCAGCAGGCAGAGTCTGTATCAGAGTGCAGCAGGCAGAGTCTGTATCCGAAGTGCAGCAGGCAGAGACTGTATCAGAGTGCAGCAGGCAGAGTCCATATCAGAGTGCAGCAGGCAGAATCTGTATCAGAAGTGCAGCAGACAGAGTCTGTATCAGAGTGCAGCAGACAGAGTCTGTATCAGAGTGCAGCAGGCTGAGTCTGTATCAGAGTGCAGCAGACAGCGTCTGTATCAGGAGTGCAGCAGACAGAGTCTGTATCAGGAGTGCAGCAGACAGAGTCTGTATCAGGAGTGCAGCAGGCAGAGTCTGTATCAGGAGTGCAGCAGGCAGAGCCTGTATCAGAGTGCAGAAGGCAGAGTCTGTATCAGAAGTGCAGCAGGCAGAGTCTGTATCAGAGTGCAGCAGGCAGAGTCTGTATCAGAGTGCAGCAGGCAGAGTCTGTATCCGAAGTGCAGCAGGCAGAGTCTGTATCAGTGTGCAGCAGGCAGAGTCCATATCAGAGTGCAGCAGGCAGAATCTGTATCAGAAGTGCAGCAGACAGAGTCTGTATCAGAGTGCAGCAGACAGAGTCTGTATCAGAGTGCAGCAGGCTGAGTCTGTATCAGAGTGCAGCAGACAGCGTCTGTATCAGGAGTGCAGCAGACAAAGTGTGTATCAGGAGTGCAGCAGGCAGAGTCTGTATCAGGAGTGCAGCAGACAGAGTCTGTATCAGGAGTGCAGCAGGCAGAGTCTGTATCAGGAGTGCAGCAGGCAGAGTCTGTATCAGGAGTGCAGCAGGCAGAGTCTGTATCAGGAGTGCAGCAGACAGAGTCTGTATCAGGAGTGCAGCAGGCAGAGTCTGTATCAGGAGTGCAGCAGACAGAGTCTGTATCAGGAGTGCAGCAGGCAGAGTCTGTATAAGGGATGCAGCAGGCAGAGTCTGTATCAGGAATGCAGCAGGCAGAGTCTGTATCAGAGTGCAGCAGACAGAGTCTGTATCGGAGTGCAGCAGACAGAGTCTGTATAAGGGATGCAGCAGGCAGAGTCAGTATCAGGGGTGCAGCAGGCAGAATCTGTATCAGAAGTGCAGCAGACAGAGTCTGTATCAGAGTGCAGCAGACAGAGTCTGTATCAGAGTGCAGCAGGCTGAGTCTGTATCAGAGTGCAGCAGACAGCGTCTGTATCAGGAGTGCAGCAGACAGAGTCTGTATCAGGAGTGCAGCAGACAGAGTCTGTATCAGAGTGCAGCAGGCAGAGTCTGTATCAGGAGTGCAGCAGGCAGAGCCTGTATCAGAGTGCAGAAGGCAGAGTCTGTATCAGAAGTGCAGCAGGCAGAGTCTGTATCAGAGTGCAGCAGGCAGAGTCTGTATCAGAGTGCAGCAGGCAGAGTCTGTATTCGAAGTGCAGCAGGCAGAGACTGTATCAGTGTGCAGCAGGCAGAGTCCATATCAGAGTGCAGCAGGCAGAATCTGTATCAGAAGTGCAGCAGACAGAGTCTGTATCAGAGTGCAGCAGACAGAGTCTGTATCAGAGTGCAGCAGGCTGAGTCTGTATCAGAGTGCAGCAGACAGCGTCTGTATCAGGAGTGCAGCAGACAGAGTGTGTATCAGGAGTGCAGCAGACAGAGTCTGTATCAGGAGTGCAGCAGACAGAGTCTGTATCAGGAGTGCAGCAGGCAGAGTCTGTATCAGTAGTGCAGCAGGCAGAGTCTGTATAAGGGATGCAGCAGGCAGAGTCTGTATCAGGAATGCAGCAGGCAGAGTCTGTATCAGAGTGCAGCAGACAGAGTCTGTATCGGAGTGCAGCAGACAGAGTCTGTATAAGGGATGCAGCAGGCAGAGTCAGTATCAGGGGTGCAGCAGGCAGTCTGTATCAGGAGTGCAGCAGACAGAGTCTGTATCAGGAGTGCAGCAGGCAGAGTCTGTATCAGGAATGCAGCAGGCAGAGTCTGTATCAGAGTGCAGCAGACAGAGTCTGTATCAGGAGTGCAGCAGGCAGAGTCTGTATCAGGAGTGCAGCAGGCAGAGTCTGTATCAGGAGTGCAGCAAGCAGAGTCTGTATCAGAGTGCAGCAGGCAAAGTCTGTATCCAAAGTGCAGCAGGCAGAGACTGTATCAGAGTGCAGCAGGCAGAATCTGTATCAGAAGTGCAGCAGACGGAGTCTGTATCAGAGTGCAGCAGACAGAGTCTGTATCAGAGTGCAGCAGGCAGAGTCTGTATCAGAAGTGCAGCAGACAGAGTCTGTATCAGAGTGCAGCAGACAGAGTCTGTATCAGAGTGCAGCAGGCTGAGTCTGTATCAGAGTGCAGCAGACAGCGTCTGTATCAGGAGTGCAGCAGACAGAGTGTGTATCAGGAGTGCAGCAGGCAGAGTCTGTATCAGGAGTGCAGCAGACAGTCTGTATCAGGAGTGCAGCAGGCAGAGTCTGTATCAGGAGTGCAGCAGGCAGAGTCTGTATCAGGAGTGCAGCAGGCAGAGTCTGTATCAGGAGTGCAGCAGACAGAGTCTGTATCAGGAGTGCAGCAGGCAGAGTCTGTATCAGGAGTGCAGCAGACAGAGTCTGTATCAGGAGTGCAGCAGGCAGAGTCTGTATAAGGGATGCAGCAGGCAGAGTCTGTATCAGGAATGCAGCAGGCAGAGTCTGTATCAGAGTGCAGCAGACAGAGTCTGTATCGGAGTGCAGCAGACAGAGTCTGTATAAGGGATGCAGCAGGCAGAGTCAGTATCAGGGGTGCAGCAGGCAGAATCTGTATCAGAAGTGCAGCAGACAGAGTCTGTATCAGAGTGCAGCAGACAGAGTCTGTATCAGAGTGCAGCAGGCTGAGTCTGTATCAGAGTGCAGCAGACAGCGTCTGTATCAGGAGTGCAGCAGACAGAGTCTGTATCAGGAGTGCAGCAGACAGAGTCTGTATCAGAGTGCAGCAGGCAGAGTCTGTATCAGGAGTGCAGCAGGCAGAGCCTGTATCAGAGTGCAGAAGGCAGAGTCTGTATCAGAAGTGCAGCAGGCAGAGTCTGTATCAGAGTGCAGCAGGCAGAGTCTGTATCAGAGTGCAGCAGGCAGAGTCTGTATCCGAAGTGCAGCAGGCAGAGACTGTATCAGTGTGCAGCAGGCAGAGTCCATATCAGAGTGCAGCAGGCAGAATCTGTATCAGAAGTGCAGCAGACAGAGTCTGTATCAGAGTGCAGCAGACAGAGTCTGTATCAGAGTGCAGCAGGCTGAGTCTGTATCAGAGTGCAGCAGACAGCGTCTGTATCAGGAGTGCAGCAGACAGAGTGTGTATCAGGAGTGCAGCAGACAGAGTCTGTATCAGGAGTGCAGCAGACAGAGTCTGTATCAGGAGTGCAGCAGGCAGAGTCTGTATCAGTAGTGCAGCAGGCAGAGTCTGTATAAGGGATGCAGCAGGCAGAGTCTGTATCAGGAATGCAGCAGGCAGAGTCTGTATCAGAGTGCAGCAGACAGAGTCTGTATCGGAGTGCAGCAGACAGAGTCTGTATAAGGGATGCAGCAGGCAGAGTCAGTATCAGGGGTGCAGCAGGCAGTCTGTATCAGGAGTGCAGCAGACAGAGTCTGTATCAGGATTGCAGCAGGCAGAGTCTGTATCAGGAATGCAGCAGGCAGAGTCTGTATCAGAGTGCAGCAGACAGAGTCTGTATCAGAGTGCAGCAGACAGAGTCTGTATCAGGAGTGCAGCAGGCAGAGTCTGTATCAGAGTGCAGCAGACAGAGTCTGTATCAGGAGTGCAGCAGGCAGAGTCTGTATCAGGGATGCAGCAGGCAGAGTCAGTATCAGGGGTGCAGCAGGCAGTCTGTATCAGGGGTGCAGCAGGCAGAGTCTGTATAAGGAGTGCAGCAGGCAGAGTCTGTATCAGAGTGCAGCAGACAGAGTCTGTATCAGAGTGCAGCAGACAGAGTCTGTATCAGGAGTGCAGCAGGCAGAGTCTGTATCAGGAGTGCAGCAGGCAGAGTCTGTATCAGGGGTGCAGCAGGCATATTCTGTATCAGGGTGCAGCAGGCAGAGTCTGTATCAGAGTGCAGCAGGCAGAGTCTGTAGCAGAAGTGCAGCAGCAGCAGACAGAGTCTGTATCAGAGTGCAGCTAGCGGAGTCTGTATCAGAAGTGCAGCAGCAGCAGCAGACAGAGTCTGTATCAGAGTGCAGCAGGCAGAGTCTGTATCAGGGGTGCAGCAGGCAGAGTCTGTATCAGAGTGCAGCAGGCAGAGTCTGTATCAGAATGCAGCAGACAGAGTCTGTATCGGAGTGCAGCAGGCAGAATCTGTATCAGGAGTGCAGCAGGCAGAGTCTGTATCAGAGTGCAGCAGGCAGAGTCTGTATCAGAGTGCAGCAGGCAGAATCTGTATCAGGGTGCAGCAGGCAGAGTCTGCATCAGAGTGCAGCAGGCAGAGTCTGTATCAGGATTGCAGCAGGCAGAGTCTGTATCAGAGTGCAGCAGGCAGAGTCTGTATCAGAATGCAGCAGACAGAGTCTGTATCGGAGTGCAGCAGGCAGAATCTGTATCAGGAGTGCAGCAGGCAGAGTCTGTATCAGAGTGCAGCAGGCAGAGTCTGTATCAGAGTGCAGCAGGCAGAATCTGTATCAGGGTGCAGCAGGCAGAGTCTGCATCAGAGTGCAGCAGGCGGAGTCTGTATCAGAGTGCAGCAGGCAGAGTCTGTATCAGAGTGCAGCAGGCAGAATCTGTATCAGGGTGCAGCAGGCAGAGTCTGCATCAGAGTGCAGCAGGCAGAGTCTGTATCAGGAGTGCAGCAGGCAGAGTCTGTATCAGAGTGCAGCAGGCAGAGTCTGTATCAGAATGCAGCAGGCAGAGTCTGTATCAGAGTGCAGCAGGCAGAGTCTGTATCAGAGTGCAGCAGGCAGAGTCTGTATCAGGAGTGCAGCAGGCAGAGTCTGTATCAGAGTGCAGCAGGCAGAGTCTGTATCAGGAGTGCAGCAAGCAGAGTCTGTATCAGAGTGCAGCAGGCAAAGTCTGTATCAGAGTGTAGCAGGCAGAATCTGTATCAGGGGTGCAGCAGGCAGAGTCTGTATCAGAGTGCAGCAGGCAGAGTCTGTATCAGACTGCAGCAGGCAGAATCTGTATCAGGGTGCAGCAGGCAGAGTCTGCATCAGAGTGCAGCAGGCGGAGTCTGTATCAGAGTGCAGCAGGCAGAGTCTGTATCAGAGTGCAGCAGGCAGAATCTGTATCAGGGTGCAGCAGGCAGAGTCTGCATCAGAGTGCAGCAGGCAGAGTCTGTATCAGGAGTGCAGCAGGCAGAGTCTGTATCAGAGTGCAGCAGGCAGAGTCTGTATCAGAATGCAGCAGACAGAGTCTGTATCGGAGTGCAGCAGGCAGAATCTGTATCAGGGTGCAGCAGGCAGAGTCTGTATCAGAGTGCAGCAGGCAGAGTCTGCATCAGGAGTGCAGCAGGCAGAGTCTGTATCAGGAGTGCAGCAAGCAGAGTCTGTATCAGAGTGCAGCAGGCAAAGTCTGTATCAGAGTGTAGCAGGCAGAATCTATCAGGGGTGCAGCAGGCAGAGTCTGCATCAGAGTGCAGCAGGCAGAGTCTGTATCAGAATGCAGCAGACAGAGTCTGTATCGGAGTGCAGCAGGCAGAATCTGTATCAGGGTGCAGCAGGCAGAGTCTGTATCAGAGTGCAGCAGGCAGAGTCTGCATCAGGAGTGCAGCAGGCAGAGTCTGTATCAGGAGTGCAGCAAGCAGAGTCTGTATCAGAGTGCAGCAGGCAAAGTCTGTATCAGAGTGTAGCAGGCAGAATCTATCAGGGGTGCAGCAGGCAGAGTCTGTATCAGGGTGCAGCAGGCAGAGTCTGCATCAGAGTGCAGCAGGCAGAGTCTGTATCAGGAGTGCAGCAGGCAGAGTCTGTATCAGAGTGCAGCAGGCAGAGTCTGTATCAGAGTGCAGCAGGCAGAGTCTGTATCAGAATGCAGCAGACAGAGTCTGTATCGGAGTGCAGCAGGCAGAATCTGTATCAGGAGTGCAGCAGGCAGAGTCTGTATCAGAGTGCAGCAGGCACAGTCTGTATCAGAGTGCAGCAGGCAGAATCTGTATCAGGGTGCAGCAGGCAGAGTCTGCATCAGAGTGCAGCAGGCGGAGTCTGTATCAGAGTGCAGCAGGCAGAGTCTGTATCAGAGTGCAGCAGGCAGAATCTGTATCAGGGTGCAGCAGGCAGAGTCTGCATCAGAGTGCAGCAGGCAGAGTCTGTATCAGGAGTGCAGCAGGCAGAGTCTGTATCAGAGTGCAGCAGGCAGAGTCTGTATCAGAATGCAGCAGACAGAGTCTGTATCGGAGTGCAGCAGGCAGAATCTGTATCAGGGTGCAGCAGGCAGAGTCTGTATCAGAGTGCAGCAGGCAGAGTCTGCATCAGGAGTGCAGCAGGCAGAGTCTGTATCAGGAGTGCAGCAGACAGAGTCTGTATCAGAGTGCAGCAGACAGAGTCTGTATCAGAGTGCAGCAGGCTGAGTCTGTATCAGAGTGCAGCAGACAGCGTCTGTATCAGGAGTGCAGCAGACAGAGTCTGTATCAGGAGTGCAGCAGACAGAGTCTGTATCAGGAGTGCAGCAGGCAGAGTCTGTATCAGGAGTGCAGCAGGCAGAGCCTGTATCAGAGTGCAGAAGGCAGAGTCTGTATCAGAAGTGCAGCAGGCAGAGTCTGTATCAGAGTGCAGCAGGCAGAGTCTGTATCAGAGTGCAGCAGGCAGAGTCTGTATCAGAATGCAGCAGACAGAGTCTGTATCGGAGTGCAGCAGGCAGAATCTGTATCAGGGTGCAGCAGGCAGAGTCTGTATCAGAGTGCAGCAGGCAGAGTCTGCATCAGGAGTGCAGCAGGCAGAGTCTGTATCAGGAGTGCAGCAAGCAGAGTCTGTATCAGAGTGCAGCAGGCAAAGTCTGTATCAGAGTGTAGCAGGCAGAATCTATCAGGGGTGCAGCAGGCAGAGTCTGTATCAGAGTGCAGCAGGCAGAGTCTGTATCAGAGTGCAGCAGGCAGAATCTGTATCAGGGTGCAGCAGGCAGAGTCTGCATCAGAGTGCAGCAGGCAGAGTCTGTATCAGGAGTGCAGCAGGCAGAGTCTGTATCAGAGTGCAGCAGGCAGAGTCTGTATCAGAGTGCAGCAGGCAGAGTCTGTATCAGAATGCAGCAGAGTCTGTATCGGAGTGCAGCAGGCAGAATCTGTATCAGGAGTGCAGCAGGCAGAGTCTGTATCAGAGTGCAGCAGGCACAGTCTGTATCAGAGTGCAGCAGGCAGAATCTGTATCAGGGTGCAGCAGGCAGAGTCTGCATCAGAGTGCAGCAGGCGGAGTCTGTATCAGAGTGCAGCAGGCAGAGTCTGTATCAGAGTGCAGCAGGCAGAATCTGTATCAGGGTGCAGCAGGCAGAGTCTGCATCAGAGTGCAGCAGGCAGAGTCTGTATCAGGAGTGCAGCAGGCAGAGTCTGTATCAGAGTGCAGCAGGCAGAGTCTGTATCAGAATGCAGCAGACAGAGTCTGTATCGGAGTGCAGCAGGCAGAATCTGTATCAGGGTGCAGCAGGCAGAGTCTGTATCAGAGTGCAGCAGGCAGAGTCTGCATCAGGAGTGCAGCAGGCAGAGTCTGTATCAGGAGTGCAGCAGACAGAGTCTGTATCAGAGTGCAGCAGACAGAGTCTGTATCAGAGTGCAGCAGGCTGAGTCTGTATCAGAGTGCAGCAGACAGCGTCTGTATCAGGAATGCAGCAGACAGAGTCTGTATCAGGAGTGCAGCAGACAGAGTCTGTATCAGGAGTGCAGCAGGCAGAGTCTGTATCAGGAGTGCAGCAGGCAGAGCCTGTATCAGAGTGCAGAAGGCAGAGTCTGTATCAGAAGTGCAGCAGGCAGAGTCTGTATCAGAGTGCAGCAGGCAGAGTCTGTATCAGAGTGCAGCAGGCAGAGTCTGTATCCGAAGTGCAGCAGGCAGAGTCTGTATCAGTGTGCAGCAGGCAGAGTCCATATCAGAGTGCAGCAGGCAGAATCTGTATCAGAAGTGCAGCAGACAGAGTCTGTATCAGAGTGCAGCAGACAGAGTCTGTATCAGAGTGCAGCAGGCTGAGTCTGTATCAGAGTGCAGCAGACAGCGTCTGTATCAGGAGTGCAGCAGACAGAGTGTGTATCAGGAGTGCAGCAGGCAGAGTCTGTATCAGGAGTGCAGCAGACAGAGTCTGTATCAGGAGTGCAGCAGGCAGAGTCTGTATCAGGAGTGCAGCAGGCAGAGTCTGTATCAGGAGTGCAGCAGGCAGAGTCTGTATCAGAGTGCAGCAGGCAGAGTCTGTATCAGGAGTGCAGCAGACAGAGTCTGTATCAGGAGTGCAGCAGGCAGAGTCTGTATCAGGAGTGCAGCAGACAGAGTCTGTATCAGGAGTGCAGCAGGCAGAGTCTGTATAAGGGATGCAGCAGGCAGAGTCTGTATCAGGAATGCAGCAGGCAGAGTCTGTATCAGAGTGCAGCAGACAGAGTCTGTATCGGAGTGCAGCAGACAGAGTCTGTATAAGGGATGCAGCAGGCAGAGTCAGTATCAGGGGTGCAGCAGGCAGAATCTGTATCAGAAGTGCAGCAGACAGAGTCTGTATCAGAGTGCAGCAGACAGATTCTGTATCAGAGTGCAGCAGGCTGAGTCTGTATCAGAGTGCAGCAGACAGCGTCTGTATCAGGAGTGCAGCAGACAGAGTCTGTATCAGGAGTGCAGCAGACAGAGTCTATATCAGAGTGCAGCAGGCAGAGTCTGTATCAGGAGTGCAGCAGGCAGAGCCTGTATCAGAGTGCAGAAGGCAGAGTCTGTATCAGAAGTGCAGCAGGCAGAGTCTGTATCAGAGTGCAGCAGGCAGAGTCTGTATCAGAGTGCAGCAGGCAGAGTCTGTATCCGAAGTGCAGCAGGCAGAGACTGTATCAGTGTGCAGCAGGCAGAGTCCATATCAGAGTGCAGCAGGCAGAATCTGTATCAGAAGTGCAGCAGACAGAGTCTGTATCAGAGTGCAGCAGACAGAGTCTGTATCAGAGTGCAGCAGGCTGTGTCTGTATCAGAGTGCAGCAGACAGCGTCTGTATCAGGAGTGCAGCAGACAGAGTGTGTATCAGGAGTGCAGCAGACAGAGTCTGTATCAGGAGTGCAGCAGACAGAGTCTGTATCAGGAGTGCAGCAGGCAGAGTCTGTATCAGTAGTGCAGCAGGCAGAGTCTGTATAAGGGATGCAGCAGGCAGAGTCTGTATCAGGAATGCAGCAGGCAGAGTCTGTATCAGAGTGCAGCCGACAGAGTCTGTATCGGAGTGCAGCAGACAGAGTCTGTATAAGGGATGCAGCAGGCAGAGTCTGTATCAGAGTGCAGCAGACAGAGTCTGTATCAGAGTGCAGCAGACAGAGTCTGTATCAGAGTGCAGCAGACAGAGTCTGTATCAGGAGTGCAGCAGGCAGAGTCTGTATCAGAGTGCAGCAGACAGAGTCTGTATCAGGAGTGCAGCAGGCAGAGTCTGTATCAGGAGTGCAGCAGGCAGAGTCTGTATCAGGGATGCAGCAGGCAGAGTCAGTATCAGGGGTGCAGCAGGCAGTCTGTATCAGGGGTGCAGCAGGCAGAGTCTGTATAAGGAGTGCAGCAGGCAGAGTCTGTATCAGAGTGCAGCAGACAGAGTCTGTATCAGAGTGCAGCAGGCAGAGTCTGTATCAGGAGTGCAGCAGACAGAGTCTGTATCAGGAGTGCAGCAGGCAGAGTCTGTATCAGGAGTGCAGCAGGCAGAGTCTGTATCAGGAGTGCAGCAGGCAGAGTCTGTATCAGGGGTGCAGCAGGCATATTCTGTATCAGGGTGCAGCAGGCAGAGTCTGTATCAGAGTGCAGCAGGCAGAGTCTGTAGCAGAAGTGCAGCAGCAGCAGACAGAGTCTGTATCAGAGTGCAGCAGGCGGAGTCTGTATCAGAAGTGCAGCAGCAGCAGCAGACAGAGTCTGTATCAGGAGTGCAGCAGGCAGAGTCTGTATCAGGGGTGCAGCAGGCAGAGTCTGTATCAGAGTGCAGCAGGCAGAGTCTGTATCAGGGGTGCAGCAGGCAGAGTCTGTATCAGAGTGCAGCAGGCAGAGTCTGTATCAGAATGCAGCAGACAGAGTCTGTATCGGAGTGCAGCAGGCAGAATCTGTATCAGGAGTGCAGCAGGCAGAGTCTGTATC